>NW_024582091.1:29304378-29361599 GCF_017639235.1 Corvus kubaryi | reverse complement strand
TCAACGGCTGATGGGGATGGTAATAGAATACACTGCAACCCAGGACAACTTCCCATGTCAGGGCCATTGGTGGACTTTGTTACAGCCATTGTCTCTGCCCACCATGGCCAGACCCTGTAGACAGCACCCACTGGTGAGGGCATGGCCTGTGCTGGAATCACCCTCAGGTCCCAGCTCACACCGCTTTGGGAAGAGCTCTCCCGCACTGAGGAAACCAGCTCTGACAATACAAGGGTGGAAAAGTGATGGCAATGAACCACCTTCATCTTGCAGTATTTGTGTGTGCGAGCAGTAAGGAGCATTACTGACTCTGTGCTAAGTGGACAGGAAACATCTGCAGCTCAAGTCACATGCGTTGTGGTGGCTTTGCACAGGAGCAAAAGGGAAGGGATGGAGCTCCAACTCCAAGGTCTTCCTTTTAGAGCCATCTAAGAGTTTTAGAGCCATCTAAAAGTCTTTAAAGCACCCATTTAACTATCTGCAATTTTAGTTGTATAGCTTACTAGTTACCTGTCTTGTGATCATGCCTGGCTCTTGGCAAATAAAAGGCTGACAGACCCAGTCGTCTCAAGCCGTTCCTCACTTGGTACGGGATTCATTCCCCTGACCATCCCAGACAATCCTCTCCAGTTTGTCAATCTCTCTCTCATACTGGGGGACACTGTGCTCCAGCCATGGCCTTGCAATTGCTCAACCATGAGGAGGTGCTGCTCCCCTCAGCCTGTGGTTTCCTTCTGTACAGCACAGCACAGCCCAGCCCAGCTGCCAACAAGTCTGGGTCAGCCAGGCCGAATGAGATGTTCCTGTTTTCTCTGCCCATTCACACCCTGTCCTCAGAACTGTTTCCAGATGATCCCATCTTTCCTGATGATGCTTAAAAATAACAGCAATGCCCACCTGTGGACCAGACATGCATCTCTGTGAGCTGATCACAAAATGGACACAAAGCTCAAAACCAGCTTGCAGAATACAAAGATAGTTATAGTGATGACAGATCTTGTGACAAGTCACCTTGCTGTTTCTCATTTTTCCCAAATATAGAAACGCTGACATTTCTATCTTTTCTTTAAAAAAGAGTTGCATACCTTATGAACAGGAGAGCTGAAGCCAGATGAACCTCCATACCTTTCTTACATTTTATTACTTGTCAAAATAGCATTTGGTAGAAGCAAGACTGCGACAGAACACAGGTTTTTATAAATATTGCCTAAACTGCACCCCTAACTTTCTCTGCTTTCTTTCAGCTTCCTTTCTATTTCTTATTCTCTCCCTTTCATCATTGTAATTTCCTTCTGACTCTTTCTTTTATTTCTCAAAATCACTGGTCCTTCTCCTGGTTAATTTAAGCTTCTGAAATAGCTATGAAAAAGCTTATTTTCCCAAAGAAAAAATAAAATGCTGACATCAGACAATAAATCACTTCTAAGAATACTACTACTAGTATTTCATATTCAGCAGTAAAAGACAGACAAAGGGCAAAAAGAAGTTAACTTTTTAGAAGTTATTAATAGAAGCGTGGTTTAAGAAAAATAAAAACACACACACACATATAAAAGAACAAGTAACTGCAAAATACCTTATAACTGAGAAACGGACATCAGGAATATCAGATTCTTAGTCTAGTTCTTCTTTCTCCTTACATGAGATAATTTTTTCTTCAAAAAATGATTATCAAGCACAAAGCAGATATTCGATTTGTCTTTGATTGACCGCAGTTTTCCCCACTGATATTGAATCAGGGAATATCCAGAGGAATAAATTGAGGCTATGCATCGGAATGTGGGAAAACAAAGAGAGAGCAAGTATGACTGAAATATTAGGACTTATGTTTTATATTTGCAAAATCTTGTATTTTCCAAGTTCTACTCTGAGGTTGGGATTCTAGTGACTTAACCATAGCCATGCAGCGCCATCTCAATCTCTGTAGAGCGTCACACCAGTCCCCAGGTGCTGGTCCAAGCTGTGTGGCAGGTTTTGTGCCATGGTTCTCAGCCTTGTGCAGATGTTTTGTGCACCTGAAATGCATGGGTTCCTCTGTTCAGGCACTGCAATTGCAAAAATGTCAATGACAGCCACGCACACTCCCCGTGTCAAAAAGGACTGATACAGACCAGGAAACTTGCAGGCTTGTGTCTCTCAGCTTACTTTGTGTGTCAGCAAATTACTTCAATAGTGCCATGAAGTGCAAAAGGAGATGGATGCATTAGGGATGAGCATGTGAAAGGTCGTCCCAGCACTGTGCACAGCCAAGAACAGGTCCTAACATCAGCCCAGTGCCCCTCTGAAGAAGGGGAAGGTCACACTGTTCCTGCAGTAGCGTGAGCCATGCCAGCCTGCTAAGCGCTACATGGAATCCCAGAGAAGCAGGTCAGCACAACAAAGAAATGCAACCCAGATACCTTGTTTATCTGCCAGGGAGTGAGAAAAGATACTGCTGTTGGTTTCAAATTAAAATGTTTTAGTACTCCATTGCTCTCTGGAGAGTTTATTGTATTCATCCATCATTATTGGTTAGCTACCTGTCCTGACATACATCGTGTGTGCTTTAGAAAGCTGAGATTCTTGGCATTTCCCAAATTCCTAGCATTTAAAACTGATTCCCTATGGGACATCTGGATTTGCAGTGCCTTTAAGCAGTCACAAGTATTCCTCCTCAGCATTTCATGTAATATTGAGAGGATGAGCTACCATAATGAAATGAAATACAGTGTTAGCGCACATTAAGAAATCACAGGGCTTCCTTGCTGGACACTTATCTGATTGATTTTGGAATCCCACAACTTCAAAGAGACTGAGTAGGAATGACAAACTGGAAATACCCTTTTCTGTAAAAGGAAGAGACATACCTACCATTCATAAATCATTACAATCCAGATTGTGAATGCCATCAGAAACAAAGGATGTGCAGTCTGTTAATTACAGATTAAATTTACTGACACAACATTCTTGGCTGGGAATACTTACATCACTGGCAAATTACTGCTGTCTTTAACAATGCAATTTACCAGCTACAAATTTTTTGCTATAATCTGCCCAGCGGCTCTGTGTCCAAAGGTTTGCCTGCCTCATGTGGCTGCTTGCTGGATGAGTGGAAGGAGTGGAAAGAGAGAAGAGGAGAACGGGAATTTTCAAGGGATCTGCTCAAGCATGCATTTATCCATGATGCCAAACCCCACCATAATCTGCCTTGTCCCCAGTGTGCCTTTACTTGGTTCAACTCAGGTGTTAACATGGAGCCCAACTAAGCCAGAAGAGGACTCTTGCCCGACCAAGTTCACCACCCTTGGTTTAGGCTGTTGTTTTCTTCAAACAGCCTTTTTCCATAGAGGGGACCATAGCATCCACTATCAGAGAAACAGCACAATCCACTTTCTCTGGAAGAACCTCACAAAGAAAAAGCAAATAAAATCCAGAGACCCATGGGCAGAGATGCATCTCGCTCCTTGTCCATCTCAGTGAAGCCTAATGGAGCATGGCTGCAGGTGGAAAGATGTTGTGGAGGCACTTTTGTTCTGTTTACACTGTGGGAAACTTTGTTTTCCTTCCCTCTATGTAACTTCACTTGTGAGTTGTTAAATCTTCCTTGGCAGCTATGGGGGCTGGGGGTCTGGGGACAGAGGGCTCCTGGCACTTGAAGTGAGTGGATGGTGCATCCCGCCTAGGGGAGGGCTTGATGCTGAAGGCAGCCCACCTTGCACAGCCCAGCATAGACACAGAGGTGGCAGAAATTTGTTCCACACTGAAGAAGAAATTCTGGGTACCAGAAATTTCAGGTTTACTTTGGCCAGAATTGTTTCTGTAGTTTTGCTGGCTCACCTCCATGCCATAGGATGCACAGTGACAGTAGTGCCTGGGGCTGCCAGCCGTGCAAATCTTACAACCTCAGAAGTTGCCTCCCAGGATAGAAAACTAGCATTTCTTCTGTTCCAAACGCTATGTGACCACATTTAAGTTTTATTTCCTTTGTCTTTGGCTTCTCTGAGTGTCTGTAATACAGGATGGTAAACAAATGCACCAGTTTCTTTATAACAAGGCAGTGTGCTGACTAATGATAAAGGCTGATTGCATTTACCTTCAGGCTTCACTGGGGTGCTTTGGGGGATAACCAACCTCCTCCGTACTGCACCTTCTTTCTTTAGTTTCAACACATTTTGGGAATGATCAATTCCTCTCTCACTCTTTTTTTCTCCTCTTCTGAATGTCCAACTCTCTTTTTTTCTTTTTTATTATTTTACATTTGCCTCTTGAGAAGGTAAAAAAATCCATGGACTGGTGAAGCATGAGGTTCTTTTTTGAACTGTTTTGAGAGGTGAGTATGACATAAATTAAATAATTACTTTCTCAAGTAAAATTGGCTCCCTTCTGACTGATTACTTTTTTGAAGCTACATTTCAATACAGCTCTGATCAGACCAACCGTTTTCCATTGCAGTATTTTTGCCTGTGTGTTATTTTAAGATTACCATTACCATGGGACTTGAATTCATTTGGAACTCATTAATAATCAGTATAATTCCCTTTCATTAGAAATCTCTTACTGGAGTAACTGCTTGTTGTGACAATTCCCACAAAGTCACCATCTTTGTAGAGATGCAGCTGGTGATGATGAAATAATATGTAACTTTGTATTAAACTAATATTCCCCAAAATAATAAAATGCCTTAACATATTCCATGCATAGTTAATAGGAGATCAGAAGGATGAAAGATACAGATAGGATCATTTTCTTGGATATCAGAATTCCCTTTTTTAATGTGGCACAGTAGAGGGATTTTATGTTGCATATATAGGCATCTTTCCCTGCACAGTGTATTTTTTTTGCCATGTATAATGGAACTCACAACACGAAATGCTGACAAAGCTGATGAAGACAGCATCCTTCCCAACAATAACACAATGGCTTGGCAGTTCATCATGTCTGAGGAGCAGATTTTGTAATCAAAGACATTGAAATCTTGTGAAAGGGAGGGTTAATAAAAAAAAAAAAATAGAACATTTCCTTCTTGGAGCATGGGCTGCAATCTCTGTTTTTCTCTAAATTTTCACTGATTGAATATACCTGTATTTTGACCCTCTTTACAAGTTAGTGTTTTTGTAGAAATACTTGTACCAGGCTAACAAAGCTGTGCACAAGTATTCATACAAGGGGTGTCAGTGTGTCACATTTCCCTGAACAATAACAGGCTGCAGAGTGGGAAGAAATTTTAAGCAGCTTTGAAAGAACATGGAACAATTCCTTTGTTTTGCATGTCTTCCATGTGTATAACTACTCTGCCATGTGCCAGAAAGCTAACACAATAGTTCAGCTAAATTTGGTGAGACTAAGAATTAAGAAAGACCCTTTTCTACAGCCACACTTCTGCTGCTAAGTTTTGAATTATTTTCTGGAAGACAAGGAGGAAAAGAGTAGTCAGCTCAAGTGGGTCTGGAAGCAAAACCCCTTATTTTAAGGAGAATGAGGACAGCAACAAGGACATGTCCTATGAGCAATTAATTCTCTGTTTTGCTGTCCAGCCTTGATCCTACGTCAAAGATGGGAAGTGTCTTGGGGCAAAAGTTTCTTTCAAATGTGTACAATTACTGGTGGCATTTCTGTTGCTACAGACCAGGCCTTTTTCCCGATAAGCTCCTGATTGTCTCTAAGAGTGTTTGAAGGATCTGCTTTCAAATTACTTCCCTCATTTCTTCTACCTCTGTGACTGGATGCAGTAGAAGGCTGCCATTCAGGATGCGACAGGAGGCTGCTATTCCTATTGGCTTTAAATGCTTGATCCATGGGAAAATAACATCCACTGCACTAGTGGCTGGACTAAAGTGGCAATGGCTCTGTGCCAGGCAGAAGGGCTGCAACTCATCTGCCCAAGGGTAATGCGGACAATTCTCTGCAAACTAGTCATCTAAACCACTCTTTAGCCCATAGCAATGAGTATTCTCTTTCTACAGGGGGCATTTTTACTGAGTTCATCTCAAATAACTGGGTTCCAGTTCCTCTTTCTGTGCCTTAGGGAAAACCTGGCTGACACCTTGGGTATGGGCAGCTGCCCTGTGAGAAGCACTGCCAAGAGAATTCAGTCCCATCCCTGATGATGGTGCCATGGACCTCCCTTAGCTTTTCAGCACGAGAAGACAAAGCTCCTGATAAAGCAAAGAGCTCCCTTAAACCCTTTCACAGCTCAGATGCATTGTGAGGAAAGAGACCTTCATCCTCCTAATGAGCAAATGTGTTCAAAGTAAACGCACTCCTTGAAGGGCGTTAATGCTTTCATCACCACTGGCTAATGAGCCTGAACTTGCACCTTGTACTAGATACTAATCAGATTCCTCTCTCTGTACTCTCTAAAGCACTGCAATTTGAGCTGCCAGCAGGCAGTGATGCTATTTAAAAATAACCGCACATGGGGGTTCTTATTCAATATTTCCGTCACAGGAGTTGGCAAAGGTCTAGTTCCAGGCAAGACTGGGGCTCATTTTAATATGCATTGCATTCTTAATTTCTTTTAAAGTTATTATTAACTTATTCCATTTACAAAATCAAATAAAAAGACTTTTAACTGAAGAGTTACTGTTTCTTGTATAATGTAATTTGATTTTTCTCTCCTCCAAATTTCAAATTACTTTATTCCTGTTCTTTTTTTTTTTAATCATTTGCATAATCTACAACACTTGCAGGACTTTCTTACTTTGCATAAATCAATTTCACTTCTTGTTCACTTCATCACTTTGAAGGGGATTCTTTTCTGCTTTACTGGACTTAAATTAATCCTCTGGAGAAAACAGTGTCATGACACGGCCAGCATCAAAATCTGCATAATGAAAGCAATTTTTTCCATTTAAATTGGCACTCAATAATATCACTGCTCATTAGCAGACTTTAGATCTTTTATTTCATTTTAAGTGAGGACAAGCATTCTTACCCTAATATGAGTTTCTTGCATAAGAATTTATTCAAAGACCTTTAAATTTATTGCAGTGTAAGTTAGGTGCCTAAATACCTTAAAAAACTAGCCTGTGTGATTTGTAGAGTATTAACACTGCTACAAAGACTAGCAGAATTTTCAGGCTTGATCAGAGTAGTGGTCTGTCTCATCTGGCTTCTCTCTGGGGTTAAAACTGATCTGAGAAGATGGTTGAATAATGGATAGATGTGGAATCACTTATGATGAAAGGGGAATTTCTGACTAATTCCAGGCACTCAGGAGATGCTTGGGCTGGTGATGATCTTAGATGAATCTTAATATGAAATCTGTACTGAAACTCTTGACTGAGAAAAGTGCTCAGTATAACCAAAGGAAAGCTTCAGAAAACAACAACAAAAAAAAAAGGTCTTAGCCTGGAAAGGGGTGAGATGCAAAATCTGTGTTCCTTGATTCCTTGGAACCAGCAGACAGCTGCAAAGCATCCACATCTGTTTCACTGGAAGTCTCCAGGGCTAGTTAGACTTCCAGGGTAGATGCCCTCACACCTTCCCACAGTCGGCAGGCTTTATCATTAATAATTCTGTATTTATCTTTCACAGTTTCAAAAGAAATATCTGTGTTTGGGGGAGGAGGGACACTTCTTGCCCTTGGGCCTGTAACACAGCTGCAGGATGGTGCAGGCTGAGCTCCCGTGCGCCTGCAGCCTTGCTCGGGCTCCAGCCCCTGGGGCTGCCCGTGGCTGGCTGGGCTCTGTGGCCTTGCTTCGGGCTCTGACACGCCTGTCGTGCTCCACTCAGCTCAGGCCTCGCCAGACAATGCTGCTCTTTAATGACTGCAGGCAATCTGGGCGCCACACTGGCCTTTTCCATTCTGCCCTGTCACAGCTCCTCGCAAAATACATGTGTTACTGGTTTTGGTCCAGGTGTCAAAAATAACATTCTCTTTCTTCTTAAGATGAAGATTATTTTCTTTACTTCACCTGCAACTCATTGTTTCCATTTGAATATTTTACAGGATCAAGTAGCAATGATGTCTGCTTGCCTTTTGTTAAGTTTCCTGCATTATGAATGAGATGTTGCTAAATACAATGATAAAGAGCATTTAAAGACTCGGAAGAAAATGTTGGTTCACCTATTTCTTCTGCATAAATGTGTATTTTCCAGTCATTGACTATTTCATTGTCATTGCTATGATGTAGAAGGAACACAACAGAATAAATTGAACACAGGAAGCCTCTGATAAGAAAATATGTGTTTCAGAAGCAGCATTGAAGGTTATATTTAATTTGGTAACATTTGTGAAAGACTTTTTAAAAATTATTTTCCTGGATGGTATGTATTATTCCAAAATACATGCCTTTGATTTTAGAAATTGTCAGAAGAAATGAATAATTTTCCCATACTTTTTAAATGTCTTGTCTGTCTTACATATTCAGTGCCAAATAAAAGATTCTGTTTATGCAAAATTTATTTATGCTAAAATCTGAAAATTATTTACATGCTAGAAAAGTGGAAGACATGGTGATCTTTTTTATTGCAAAACATATTAAAAACTTAACTTCTGTCTGACATATTTCAAAGTACACACTTCTGTTTTCTCTTCTGTCAGTCTTCCCCCAATTCCCTGATCTGCTGTGAAATAAACATAAGAGCAAAGAAACTGCTTTTGACCCTGGATCAGCATTATTTTCTAGTTCATTTATCAAAGTTTTTCAAATGAGATACCTTGGTTGGTCTGATGTACAACTGCATAGAATTAATTCTTTTTGGAAAATGTATCCTGTTTATCCCAGTATCTTTTGAGAGTTGCATTTGTGAAGGCACTTACATTTTCTGCACTCATTCATGGACAAGATGCCTAGAGCTGGGTCAAGAGGAGAAGAGTGGGGATAGTGACAGTCCATTGTTTGGACGCTGGGAGGCTGGAGAGGGGGAAGCTGAGTTTGGTTCCTTCACCCTGTGTTGTTTCAAAGCTTATGTTGCATTTCCTGGATGAAATGGATGGTGCCTGTAAAGGCAAGGTGTAACTTGGACCTAAATCTTCCATATCCTTGGTAATTGTGCCAAACCCTTGGCAAAAGAGAGTAGCCGTTTTACTGACAGGCAGCGACCTTGCTCAGCCTGTCATCCAAAGGGCTGAAAAGAATGTTGGTAAAGTATTTTATACACTGCACAGTACTGGCCTGTGGACAGAGCCACCTGCCAAAGACAGGCTGCTCTCTGATCAGCGTTTTTTTCCATCAGCCTTGAGCATCCTCCTGCTGACAGCATTATCACTAGGTGCTCCGGGTCCAGGCTGCTGTTTCCTTAGTCCCTAACCCTCTCCAAGCCTTGTACAACAGGGCTGGTGGTTCCCCTTCATGTCTGTACTTGAAATATTTAATTTCTCTGGATGGGAATTTTTTTCCTTCTACCAGCCCTTAGGTTTTCAGCCAGAAGAAAACCATTTGATCATTTTATGCCATTGTAAAGATCAGAACCCTTGGGGTGCAAGAAGCACATTATACTGCTAACCGTTAAAAATCCTACTGCAAAAAAGTTACAGACCTAGTAGAGCTGGAGGTCCTATGGTCAGGATGGAAACTCCCTGTCTCCCTGAGGTCAGCTGATCATAGCAGCTGGAAGCCAGAAAAAGATCCTGCTACACAGCAGTCACCAATCTCAGACCCCAATATTGTTTTCCTCCTTCTATTTGTATTAGGTTTTCAAATACAAGCAGAAAGCATGCTCTTTATCCCAGAAGTTTTCACTCTAACAGGTTGTTAATGAGCTATCAATTACTTATGCAAAAGGAAATACACACATACAAACACATAAAATACTCTTCCTTAGCTGAAGGTTTTCTGTGCATAAATGTTGGGAGCTTTACCTTCCTCACCTGGATCACTGGCCCTCCATACATCTTCATCTACAATCACTCTATTACAAGGTCTAGCATGTAACACTTGAAGAAAGACTGTATATCTGAGGATCACGGGCTCATGCTCTAATCTCATGCAGCATTGGCAGTTCTCTGGGTAAGTTGATATGTAGCACTTCTATGCTATTGAGCAGTCCCAGTGTATTAATCAATCATCAAGCCCTCTTGTGAGGCTCACTAGCTGTTAATCTTATTTCTAGAGGCACCGTCTCCTTCTTGACTGAGGATTCTTGAATTACAATGGCTAAAAAGCATTTCTGTCCATTCACAAGAGGACCAGAAGCTAAACTTTCTCCCATCCAGCCTTTGTCATTCACACAGTGAGGACTGATCATTGTCATGAGCTTGACCTCGTAATGAAATCAGTGACCTTGAAAGTGGCACAGGCAATACAAATCCTCTTGTTCACCCCAAGTTTAGAAGCCGTTTGCCTGACTCCTTTGATCAGCTTCCTCATGAATGAGGAGCCCCCAGCAAGACCTGCCTGAACCACTTAAATTGCTCCCTCCCATATGTCGCAGAAGAATCATTTGTGTGGCCCAGGAGGATCAGGACACAGATCACTAAGCTCAGTGCTTGGGCTGCTATGGATCCTTTTCTTTCCTCAGGCTCCTCTCCTACATTTCTCTGCATATTCCACTCCCCATTAACCCTGTAGTTGTCCCCGGGGCAGCCTCCAGCCTGGGGACTAGCATCCTCCTTCCATCCAATTTCCTTCCCTGGACCACCTCCTTCTCTGCCACCTACCAGAGCTCCCTAAGCACAGGCTGGGCTGCCTGAGCAGAGCAGCACACAGAGGTGCTGGTAGTGGAAGTAAAAACCAACAGTAAAACAGGATAGAGGGCAATGTAGAAATGTGAAGAAATGTAAAAGCGTAAAACAGTACAGAAAGGAGATTTTTATTTTTTAAATGAGTTGTTTTTTTCCTGCGTGTGCGTGTATACACATTTGTGTGTGTGACTCAACCACGTCCAACAAGCTTAACATGCTGGAATTATCCTGTCTGCTAAGGGTTAAAGTATTTATGAACTTGTTAAGAGACGGGAACATTATGCACTGTTCACAATGTTTAATTTTAACTGCCATGCTAGAGAGAATCTTTGATTACATTATCAGATTATTCTCATTGAATGTTAGTTGTTGTATCTTTTTTTTTGACAGTGCTATTTCTGTGTTAGAAAAGATATTCCTCCTAACTGACTGGAAATGGAGGATACTAATTAGCCAGGCTTTTCATGCAGAGGATTTCAGCTGCTGAAATCCTAGGCCCATATAGGGTTAAATGTCAGTCTAGAAGATTAATGACTTAACTGAGAACATTTTATCACAGATACAGAAAATAAATCCCTTTCCCAGATAGTCACAGACCGTGTGTACCACTGAGGAAGAGAACTGTGCAAACCAATAAAACCTGACTGCTCCTGCACCAGCAAACAGCAGCGATAAGACAAAAATCATTACGAGGATCAAAGTCGCTGAGCTCCTTGCCTAGCGCTGATGCTGCGGGGCTGAAATACGAGGTGTGCTGCCTACCTGGGGTGACATTCTCCATAGGAGCTCAGAGCCTGTGCCCTCACCTGGCTTTCTCAGCACAGGAAAGGAGGGATATGTGCTTTAATGCCAGGTTTATGTGAATCAGAGTATCTTGTGCTGCTGCACAACAGCTCTGAATTAAGCCTTGGGTATCTGGTTTTTCAAATCTCCAATTTCTCCTCCTTCCTTAAAAGTACAGAATCTTCCCATCATCCCACCTTTCCCCACATGCTTTCCCTTCCTTATATGATTCAACATAGGTGGCTGTGACTATAATAAGATGCAGCCAATGATGCACCTACTGACAGTCAGTGGCATCCATAGAACATGCAGGAGCAAAATGAACAGAAATCTCTCCTGGAGCACAGACATTTAGCAGTGACAAGAACAGTGCACTGAATATAACACAAACGTTTGGCTGAAGGAGTTTTAAGGCTTGCTTGCCTGCAGGTAAGGAAATTCATTTGATGTTTAGATTAGGTTCGTGTCTGCACACTGTAAGTACAGATTTAGTGGCTTTTTGGCCAGAAATGAAATCAAAGATGCTCAAACCCACCACCTTTGAAATGTAATATTTTCCAGGACTAAATCCTTAAGGTTTTAATTGTTAAACAGTCTAAAGTTTGTCTTGATGAGGACAGAAAAATAGCACTCCTTCACTCACAGAAAAATGTGTCTTGGCTGGGTGGGTGACTACTCTAAAACTACTGCCTCACTCTGAACATTGACTTGTTCAGGGGGAAAAGTGTATAAAAATAAATCCTTCAGGGCAAGAATTGAATCATCTCACATTAAACTTTCAATTTTTCAATGCAAGACTGCTCTATAATTTTGCAAAAGGGACTTTCAGTAGTAGGAGCCATCTTTACTCTAGCAAGATTCCTCAAGGAAAGCCCTGTACACCAATACCACAGACATATACAAAACACCCACCTACTTCAAAAATATTTGCAAAAATCTGCAAAAATGAGGCACTGAAGAGACAGTGTGACAGTTATTTGTACAACTTGAATTCCACTTGCATGACTTTTGTGGCACAGTCTTACACAACTTTCTCACTTGGTCTTCTGCAGTATGAAAAGCATGGGAGAAGGTAAGGCACTTGCTGAGAAGGAGGTCAATATTTTATTTTATTTCCTTTTTTCTCCAGTTTTTAGCCCCAGGCTTTGTCTATTGCAGAAGTTTCAAACCAGTTCTGATCTATTTTCCCCTGGCCTTTTCTCTAGCCTTATTATTACTTCTGAATATTTCAGGTGCTGGTTTAGTTGCACTTCCTTGTAGATGTTGCCTCTACAGTGGGTGGAGGGTTGAGGCACTGGGAGATGAAGGTCAGGGTGGACCTATTTTCCCTTGAGCAGCATGCAGAAGAGTAGGTTAACTGTTCAGGACATGTACTTCAGCTGCAGGTGTTGTAATAGAGGGGAAATGAAAAGGAAGAGCTCCAGGATCATCCCATAGAAAAAGGGGAATGTCAGATACTTGGCAGTAGGCTGAAGTGACTGGACTTTGCAGTGATGGAGGAAAATAATGGAAAGCTGATTCATGAATAGCCAGACTCCAGGTGGTAGTGCTGCGTTATGGAGCGCCTGGAACAGAAGCTCTGCCTGGATGCTCTGGGGAGCTCCAGGCTGGGCCAAGTCAGAGGGATTTAATCTGTCCCAGTTCCATGTATGGATTTTGCTTCCCAAGAACAAAGCCTGTGCAAGAAGACTTGCCCCACCACGCAGCCCAGCACAGCTGCCTGTTCCTGTCACCGCTGGAGGATCTCCTCATCAGGTCCCACCAACGGGAGAGCTGCACTGCAAGGGGTCAAGGGGTAGCATCACCTTGTGTGGGGAGGGCTCCTGCTGGGAATTTGAATCCTAATTTTCCTATACTGTTCCCTGAAGTAATGAGCTGCAGGAAGGAATTTTCTTTTTATAGAAAGTTACACAAAGGAACCACACAAGTTCTTTGGTTCTGTCTTTGCATCCCAAAATACACAACTTTCTTCTTGATACTGTATGATCTTCAGTTACCATACAAAAATAAATTATTTGCAGGAGAATGTGGGCAAGCTTGAAACTTATTTATCATCCAACCATTATAATGTGGTTGATGATCAAACAACCTGTGAAGCTGAGATAATTTTCTTCATCTTCAAGTAGCCACTGGAAAGCCTCATTACATGCCTGAAGTTGCATTGCTTAGCAACAACATTTCAGAAATTCAAGTTATCAGCATGATCACTAATAAGACGGTAAGCTGCAAAAGAATCCTGAATAAACTAGATTCATTTGCATTTCAAAATAAATGAGAGTAAATGTCAGATTGTGTTCTGGAGTATATGAACTCTTCTTAGCACAGATATATTGCGTTTACTCAAGCATTTGTACAGTAGACACAAATGTGAAATGTTTCTAAAATTTTGTGAATGCAGGATGTCTTTGGGCTCCAGATATTTTACCACTCTTCAACTGTTAACTGTAGCTCAAGAAGCCTGCTATTGGTAAAACATGCTGTCAAAGTGCGGCACACACAAGAACAATTAGAAGTGTTATTTTCCATGACAGGACAGGAATATGAATGAGGATAAAGATACAATTAACATGTTGCAGTGTACAGGATCCATAAAACCATAGTTTTGGGAACACTTTTTTTAATTTTACAGTTCCTCAGGGAACAGATTTGTTAAATGCCATATGCAAACTTCTCATGGCCTCTGTGTCAAAATGTAGACACATAAGAGCGGCATGGTTCACAAATCCAGAGTAAATCTGGGATGTATCTGTAGCCCCAGATTTCTGGTGAAACATACAGAAAACAGAGTTGTGGGAGTGTTGAGTGAATGTGAAGTGAACAATAACCCAATATTATTGGTGACATGTTGCCTTTCTCTGACCTGGTCGTGGTATTGATCAGCAACCAAGACCAAAGTACCGGTCAGTGATCATGAAGTTGGTTTGAACTTGTTCTCATTTTGTCTCTAGAGAACTGATCTTGAAACACTTCCTTCATTTATTCACCCACAGAAACATTATTTGGGGGAGAAACCCCATTTATTGCTGGTCCTTTATGGACAAGCCCCACGTACCTTGAGGGCAGAGAAGGTCTTACCTACCTACTTGTAGTTAGTAGGCTCCTTCTCTAGTCAGCATGCGTATGGATATTTAGGCACTTCCAAAGGATGCCACATCCCATTGGTGTGAAACTTTGTCTGCAGAGGAAGCCCTCCCAGCCAGCTTTGACTCATTGCTTCAAAATGCACACACTGAACTAAAGGAGAGGACCTTTTTTTTCTAAGAATACCACTGGGACAAAGTTAGATATTGGAGTTAGATGTTTCCTGCTCCACTTTCTCCCAAGAAAAGAACAAGGCTCATCCTCCAGGCTTTCTTTTAGTATTAGTTGCCAGCAAACAAAGACAAATTTGAAACCAAGTTTTCTCAAGTCTAGAGGTCATTCAGTGGGAGATCTCTTTCCCTGCAAGGGGAGAAAATGACAGGCAAACATATCTGAAAGGGAGAAAAAGAGCTTGACCTTGCAAAAAAGCCAGAGGTGAGGCTGTTTGGATACTTCAAGAATATGAAGATGCCAAGCTTAAATGCCACACTTCTTTCAAAGACTGTTTTGAAAACATTTTTTGTACAGTATGGAATTATTGGTTTGCTGTAGTATTCAGGTCTTTTCCAAACTAAAGATCTAGTCTACAGTTATTTCACCCTGCAAGCAGTTATTATTTTAATTTTATATTTTAAGAAGGAAAATAAATGCATGTGAAATGGTATTCCACTTTATTTCAAACCCTAACATTGGAAATTGTTTGGAAAATGCTGTAATTTTGAAAACTGTGAAACCCTTTGTATTTTGACACCCACACAGCACTTCTGGCCTACAAAATAAGGTAAGAATGGAAAATAGATCATTCTAAACTTCAGTCATGTTTAATGCTGAAAATAAAACATGTAGACAACCTTATAATTCTTATAAATAATGATTCCAGGGTCCAGAGCAATAAATTTGAAAACTGCGGTTTATGATAATGTATTCTGCAGTGACAGTAGAAAAATAGGTCATCATTTTGAAAAGGAGAGAAGCTATCTGTCATGTTGAACACACTAACAGGAAATCTGAAGTAGTTTCAGGGGCAGTTAGTCCAAGATATTGCTCCTCTGACCCCCATATCCCCAAGCACAACATGTGAGTGAAGAGTTTGTGGCCTCCACTGTGCAGGCAGAGTTACTGCATGTGTCCACCTCAAGGCTTGTTATGTCTGGTGTTAAAGAGTCCATCTATCTGTACATCTGTATCACAGATTATCAATCTGGGTGCCATTACCAAACTACATAAATTTTACTGTAAAAAAAAAGGCAAAAAGAAGGAGGAAAAAAATGAAACTGAAGAAATATGTTTAAAGAACTGGAGTGACTGTCCCTAGCTGTGTGAAAGGCATGGTCAGCTGCAAGTTCCTGCAAGGTACAAGCTACCAAAGAACAGTGAATCATGTTTTATGTTAAACACAGTTGCCCCCATAGGTCTAATCTGCCTAATTTTCTGGCATGTAACTAAAACTTTAGTGGCTGGACTTCAACAAAAACCTGTGGATTACAAGGAAAAGTGTGTTCAAACTGTACCTCTCCACTAGCACTAGGTGATGGTCAAGTCTCTGGCAGAATCTGGTTTTACCTTTGTTTCCAAGTCTCAAGGATACATTTATCCCTGTAGGTTTACGGAGTGGGGGAGGGGGGAGGTTCAGTTCCACACAACTAGGTCAGGATACTGTGCTATAATAAATATATAGCACAGGAGTCTGTGCTATAATAAATATTTGACACAAATCTTTTTCTAGCCAGACAAAGGCAAAGTTTTCTTCACCTAATTTGCTTTCCAAATTGTCAGTGTCTGATTCAGTGTTGTCTGACACTTTATTTTTTCTTTGATAATTGATTTATGTCCTGTACATTTTATCATTAAGTTAAAAAAGAGGAATTCACTAAATCTCATTTTATTATATTTTTGTTTTACTTTTTCCCCTTCCACACTCCCTTTTCAGCAGACAAAATCATCCTCAGCCTTCTCTTTGCTTTCAGCCTTGTTTATCATCTTTACTCGGTGTTCCTGAAAGTGCACTGCTTATTCAGTATCTCAGGAATAGTCTTCTTCTGCACTGATCTCTGCATAAACTCACAGTAATTGGCCTCCAGCAGCAAATTTAAGAAGTTTGTGGAAAATCTTGCATTTCAACACTAATTTTGAAATAAAAAAGTTAGTAGCAAAGTCAAGTAAGAGACATTTGTTACAAAAGTAAATAAACTGATTTGTCTTTAGCTGACTTTGCATCAAATAGATGCCAATAAAAGGTCCAATAATAAATGTGCATCATAAAAATTTTACTTGAAACATTGAAAAGGACACTTTTGACCAGAAAAGAGGGGCCTCTGCTCACAAGCACTGAAAATCTAAAGGTTGGTTGTCTCAGCCAGTACTTGGGACTTTTCTTGTAAGCAGCCTTGAGCAAAGAGTGCTTCCAGAGCACAATTCCATGCCCTAGTCCTGGATATTTTTTTTCTGTAGAACAGTGTCTGCACTCCTCCTTGAAATGAAATATCTGATGTCTGTTTCATGCATTCCATTAGCTCCTTCTGTGTAAAGATATGTATTAAGAGTCCGAAGATATTCTCACAAAGCTCACCTGGGAGGAATTTCCAATCAAATTTATAGAGGTAATATTGCTGAAAAGAGAGGCCCATCATACAGTGGGATTGTGCTATGCCTGAGTCATGCTCTTGGTTAGCCCTGGGGATATCGGTGAGTGAAAGGCTGGACATGACCTGGCAATGTGCACTCACATTTCCTCCAAGGAGGAAAACAGGCAGGTGCACTGGTCTTTCATAATGGGAAAACCCAAAGGAGGAAAGAATTGGAGGAAAGAAATCCCTGAGAGCTGACCTGTCAGAGACTTCTATGTCCTCTCAGTCTTGCAGTGGGAAGGAAACAGGACTTATTAAGTCTGGGAATTCCTTACCCCAGGCAGTAACAGCAGCCTATTTGGCATTATGGATTTATAGATAGGTAGATAGTATTTTTCACAGATCCAAAATGGACATTGTGAGATTTCGAATTTCTTAGTATCTGGTCTTCAGATATTCTAGAGGAGCAGAATTCACTCCAACTTTTATTAGCTCAGCTTTACTCAGATCTATTTAAAAGTTAAGTTATAGAAATTTCTCATTATATGATATACAGTAGTACATGGTTACCATTACAGTATCATAAAAATCAATATTTACTACTTTACATCAACATCATCTTGGTTAGATTGGGAGTGTGAATACTTAAGTATGGAACTGGGCAGCTGAGACCGGATATAAAAATCCATTTGGGTTTGAAGGAAGTTGTTATCAATGCCCAAAGAGCTTAACACAGGATTACCTCATATTTTTCATTCAAAAGCTATACTAGACTGCTCTGTGGTGGACCTGAAGAGAGCAAGCTGCTAATAATTTTCATTTGGACTGTTTTCTCATGGCTATCTTGTGGTCTGACTAATAGGACCCCCAGGGATTTTGGTGTTATTGCATGGATTTCCCACACACTATATGGTATGGGTTTGATTTTTTCCAGAGTGCAGATGGTTTTAGTTGTTAATCTCTGCAGATTCCTGCTGACCTCTTGTACGTGCATGGTTCTCTCCTGAAGAGGTGTTTCAATCTGCCTTGTCTGTCATTCCTCTTGCAGCAACTGGAAAATGTTTTCAGTCATTCTGGAAATTGCCTTTTAGTGGTGGGCTCAGTCGCAAGAAAATAAGAATCTCCTCCTTGTTTTCTTTTGTTTTTCCCAGGGAATGCAGTTCCTGACCAGTAAGAATATTAATAAAGGTTGTGGGAGGTGGTGGTGTAGGGCACAAAAATACTTCAGAAAATGTATAGTTCCTACTTTAGCAGTTGGTATGTTCTTGGTTTCCACCTTACTCTGTTTCTCTCACAAATAAACTATACTTCTTCATTTATCTTTTACCGAAGACTAAAATTCACTTTCTGTATCATTTCTAGACACACTTTTGGGGAGCAGGGTAAGGGAGCATACTTCCTTTGCTCACAAGAAGGTATTTTAAGCCTTTTGCTGCAAAATAATTATTCAGGTAGCTCCCCAGGAGCAATGTTTATCTTCCCATATTCCCCAGACACAGACAACCTTTTACTATTTCACATGGGAGACTCTTGAGCTCCATCTTCTGGAAAATGTGGGACAAGCTTGTTTTTCCGAGCTGGTTCCCGTGAAAGCTGGGCGGGTTTGGGGCAGTGGCCAGCAGAGCACTGCAGGGCAGATGTGCCCAGGCTGCCACCCAAGGCGAACATCCCCCTTGCACCTCCTTTTCCCGCGTTCTGGAAGGGGAACCAAAGCTTTTGCAAGACATTTGGAAAATACAGGGACAGTTCCAAGGTAGGTACCACCCAACAGATCTCTTGGGCTACAAGCTTTTGTGATTATTTTGATATTGCGTCATTACTGTGTCAATTAACAATTGTGTCATGGCTGGGTGGAATTGGCCTCGCACACACATTACTCTCAGTTTGAACATGGGCATTAACATGTTTACTCAAGCCAAATGTGAGCATACATAAACATCTTTAATGGTGTTTTTCAGCCTGTTGGATGCTTTCCACGTTTTGGCTTCACTGAGGTACAGGTGATTTAAGCATTCCTGGCTGGCACTGACAGGCTGTTTCTCTTTGTTACAGGAGAGGCTGAATCAACACTTCACATGATGCTCTTACCTTGATCTCCCTTACTCAGCAACCCGACTTTTTGTGCTGATTTCAAAGCCACATGATCAATTGTAAGAATTCCCCTTTGTTTTTTCTGGACCATTCCTCCTAGACCAGAGTGAATGCAGCCTCCCTCCAACCCTGCCCTGAAACACTGCACAGATGAGCAGTCCAGGCTGAAATGCTGGCACAAGCTTTGCCACAGCGTGCTCCCTCAGGGACCACTGCACCATCAACCCTGAGCCAGAGGGAAGCAGGGGGAAGGTGGTCTCCAGGGAATCCTGAGTGTGCTCTGGTGCCAGCTGGTTGTTAAAATTGTTTTTGCTGATTCTGTCCCAGAGAGGGATGTTGAAGCAGGACTGTCCTCCTCATGCACATGAGGGCCAGCACATGCTGAGGTACAGGGTCGGCACCCAGGGATCCTCTGGCATTTGAGCATTTTTGCTGCATGGCACTGGGTGTCTGGGGATCCTTTGCCCCCTGTGCACTCCACAGGGCCACAGCTGTAGTATTGCATGGGAACACAGTTGCAGTAGTGCAAGGAGCACAGGGTCTGAGGGGAGTGAGAAAAACCAGGAGATTTGGTGAAAACTTCTCGTGCTCTTCAGCAATAAACTCAGTCCTCCCTTGGGGCATGCCTGGAGAAATGCACTATCATTGCTATAGCGCCCAGAGGCACCAAAACTTAAGAAAGGCACATCAAAAAGAGATGGTTATTGCCCAGAAGAACAGGATGAAAGCTGGACATAATATGGGCATCTGTAGGTAGAGAGAGGTTAGGTCCCTAAATTAAGGCTGTTTAGGAAAGGGCAAATTTTAATTTTAAACACTTGACTTTCACAGGAGATGGGTGGGATCAGGAAGGAAACTTAATGCCTTTAAAAGAAGTATGTATCCAAAATTCCACTGAATCCAAGAAAAATTTAGATTACTGTGGATGCCATGTAATCCAATCTGCTATTCAAACCAGAGTCAGCTTCAAAGTTACATAGGGATCCGAAGGTTGTCCGGGACATTGTTTAGTGAAGTGTGGCAAATCTTCAGGGTTGCAGAGGCTGCACCCTGCCTGGGCCCTGTTTCCAGCATGTGACCCCCTCATTGAGACTTCTGTTTTCCCATTTCCCCCATACGTGGATGGAAAGTCCCTTGCTGCATCTTGTGACTGTTATCTCTGGTCCTATCATGGTACGTGTCTGTCTATCTGTATTTCCTCTGGCCCACTGCTAATTTGTAACTTAGTTTCAGAAAGCGTTCTTCATGCAGAGGAGAGCAGTGGAGAAGTCACAGTAGCTGAGTAACAGCTGCAGAGTCATCTTCAAATGTTTTGTTCCCTTCATCTAATTCTGGGAAAAAAAAGGAACCGAAACAGAAAGAAGCAGCGCTTTTACTGCCTGAATGTCAACAGCAATAACATTTAAGCTTATCATCACCCTCAGAATAATTCAGTAATTTTTACTCTCAACACCACCATTACAATATTATGTAATAATACCAATCACCAACCTGGGGGAACTAAAGCTCTTCTGATACAGAGTGCTGACACTTGATCTGATACTAGAAAATCCTCTTTTATTGCCATGACTTGAACTCTTCATGAACACACATGACTTCCAGGAGAAATCAGGGTGCCACTGGGCCCCTGGTTATCACACATTTAACTTTGAATAGGTGCCCACTCTATTTATATTGTGTGCATTATTCTGATTTAGTGTGATCAAGTTGTCTTATGGCAGAAATAGAAGAGAAATACCTGGAGTTATGTCTGAAGGCTAAAATGAAGGTAGGCTTTTGCGAAGAGTTCATTGACTGCATGGATACAAAAATCCTGTACTGAACAAGTGCTGGATGCCTGCAAAAGAATTAACCCTTTCTGACAAATAATCTCTGCATTGCAAATACCACAAAATTTTCCTCTCAAAGAAGGGAAGGAAAAGAGAAAAAGAACGTGGGTCTTTACAAATACTGTTACACTTTGACATTACTGACATGAAATTATTGAAAGTTCTAAGCCCTTACAAGAAAGGGGAAATCAAATTTGTCTGAGAACTGAGATGAAAAACACATTTTCTCTTTTCAATCAACAAAATGCAAGGAGTGAATTTTCCTTCCTCCCAATTTTTGGCAACATTCTCCCAAATTAGGAGCACTTAAGATGATCAACATCTGCACAAATTATTCTTGGTCCCCCAAGGCTTTCCTCTAAGGCTTCCCTTCCCACAGGACAAGCTGCAAGCACCTGGGCAGGGGAATGTGGGTCAGTGCTGGAGGAGAAAGGTAACCTTTCTAGAGATGCTAGAACAAGGGGTCTCATGTCCTGCTTCATTCAGTCTTGTCTTTGGGGCTCTTAGTGTTGGCTAAGTGTACGTGTGCAGCCCTGGCATGTGGTATGGCCTGTGAGCACAACCATACCAGAAATGTTATTAACAAAATGTTCTTATATCCCCAGCACCCTCAGGACAATCAGATAAGTGAAGTCCCGGACAAAATGTTGGTTGAAGGAAGAGATGAGAGCACTCTTCCCCTCTCTGTAAAGTACCCAGCAGAGGGTGCAGTCATCTACCTACCCTATGTGCACCTACACAGAAAGATTGATTACCTGAGGAGGGCCATGCAACACCTCTTCTATGAAGACAGACTGGGAGAGCTGGGATTGTTCAGCCTGGAGAAGAGAAGGCTCTGGGCAGACCTTAGAGCGCCTTCCAGTACCTAAAGGGGCTACAAGAGAGCTGGAGAGGGACTTTATACAAGAGCAGGTAATGATAGGACAAGAGGCAATGGCTTTAAACTGAAAGAGGGTAGGTTTAGATTAGATATTAGGAAGAAATGTGAAGATGGTGAGGCATTGGAACAGGTTGTCCAGAGAAGTTGTGGATACTCCCTCCCCAGAAATGTTCAAGGATAAGGCTTTGAGCAACCTGGTCTAGTTGGAGGTGTCTCTGCCACCACAGGGGGTTTGGACTTGGATGACCTTTAAAATTCCCTTCCAACCCAAACCATTCTGTGATTTTATGATTAGACTCCTTTAGTAAAATAATAGCAGTGTCCCAAATAAAATAGAAGTTTTCTTTTTCCTTCTAAAAGGCACGATGTTTCTCAAGAGCTCAGGGAATGCTAACTGATTAGAAGTGTCTGGAAGTAGAGCTGGGAAGGGCAGCCAGTGGAGGGTGAAAGGGAGAGGAAGAAAAGCATTGTGGCCTTGGGGTGAGGTGGGATGGCCCCAGTAGAAGACAGACCTGCAGAAGCAGTGGGGCCAGGGGCTGGAAACTTGGGAAGAGGGAGATTGTCTTCTGTGGCCTGTCCTGAGGGAATCATGGCTCCCACATTCCCCACAGGTAGTGGGATGGTCTCAGGTGGAGGGCAGCCTGGGGAGGACTTGCTCCTCCAAGGAACTTCCTCTCCTACAGAACTCTGGGTTCCCATAATGGAAACCAGAGGAACTTTAACCCCTCTGTGTTGTCTTTCCCGTGCCATCCACAGTCTACAAAGTAGCTCAGGCCCTGCCCTCTCTCCCTGCAAAGAAAACAAGATGAAAGCCGCAGCCGAGAGTGCTGCTGGCATTATCCTTCCCACCACAGTTTCCTCTCTTCTTTTAAAAAGTGGTGCCTGCTGAGGGTCCAGGCATCCCTGTCCAAGGCTTCCCTCCTCACCACACTTCACACAGCATTTCAGATGGGTCAGGCAGGAAATGTGCTGTTTGCTGCAGTAAAGCAGCCAGGAATATAGATTTTTCTAGCCCTTTGAGGTGGTTTTAATTCATTTCCATTACTTTCCCACAGCAGAGGCAGGATTGCTTCCCTTGTGAATGCAGAGGTTTTCTACCTGTGTGGCCTTGATCACTTCTAAACTCAAGCACTTTGGCAAGGAAAAGGTGAAAAACACATTTTCTTTTCCCCACAGCATGAATCTACCAGTGTTTGCTTTTCCGGAAGCCAATATATCCAAAGGAAGACAGGTTTTTAAAACCTGAAAAGTTGGAAATGAAGGCTCCTTGCCTTTTCATTTCTAGTGCACAGAAATACTCTCCATCAGTGATGAATAAAGTCCACATGGAATTTCAGCCAGTGGCTTAGGTAAAATTTCTTCACCCAGATCTTAGCTGGTGTAAACATTCCTGCTTAAACCTGGGTCAGAAGTCTGAAGGGTCAGGAACAATAAAAATAAAACATCTAGACAGACCACAAATATATATTGCTCCTTCTCCCCACTTTTTTTTTTTTTTTTTTTTTTTTTTTTTTGGAAAATAATTTTAAGAAAAAAAGTGAAAAAACTGCAGTGTAAAAGAAAACTCCTTTTTTGCATTGTTTGTGGCTTGCTGGCCTGGAAGTGCCCTGGGAAGTGCACTGCAGTGGTGATGCTGTCCCCTAACACATGTTTCTTTCAGCTATGTACAAGTTGTCTTCCTGACTTCAGAGCTCTGTTCCCCAAAGGCACTTTCTCTTTTGCCTAATCATCTCTTTCAATTACTATCTTTGTTTGCTTTACCTATATTTTTCTCCTTTCTTCTTTGCTGGTTTTTGCAGTAAATTAGTGTGCATGCTTTCCATTACATATATCATTTCAAACACAGAAATTTTCAATTCATTTTGTATATCCTAAATCTACTTGAGAAGCATCATGCCACACTTGAAATCCCATTTTTTGTGACATTCAGAAGCAACATCAGCAGTTTCAGCTACAATCCATTTAATTACTTTTTCTTCGATTAAGACAAATTTATTTCCCAGAGTTACGTGTTTGCACAAAAATACAAAGTACAGAAAAATCCTAAATCAACAAAATGACACTGGTTTTGAAAATTACCCTGGCTGCAAATATTTACCACTTGAACATCTGTCAGAGCTGTATGTCCTAGAAACATTTATACTGAGTTTTATCCTAATGCAGATGGAAGGAAAAGAGAGAGATGGAGCTTAGAGGCAAAATTACACAGCATAAGAAACACAATCTAATAGAGTGTCTAACGTACATGGATATTAATCTCCTGCTCTTTCATAAATAATGTTCAAGGTTTCCTCTGTAATTCATTTGGGTTTTTTTAAGTTTCCTTCCTCTGTTGCCTCAGTTCAAGAGGTTCAAGAAAAAAGAGATGCTGGTAAATTTCTGAACATAATTTCAAATAGAGATAAAATGGATATTTTTTTTTACAGGGGAGCCCAGATACCAGGCAAACTCAATATTACTTTTTATATGGAAAATTCCACAACAATTCAAGAACATGTGTGCACACCTGGGAATCCCAATCTGTATTGGCTCATCCCAAATGATCCAGCTGTTATCCAGCTGACAGCCTTCTCTTGAGGTGCAAACTTTAACTTCAGTTTCTATGGCCAGAATACCAAATGAGTGAAGAGCTTTCAGCTCATGTTGTAAATGCAGTGTGCTCTCAACAAACATTTTGAAAAGAAGGCATTGCCTGAATGTTCAGTCACTGAGAATAGGATTGTCCTAATTGAATAAAATACTCAAAAGGCCTTCAGGATGTTACCAATTCTTCAAGCTACGACTTGAGATGATTTTTTGACCCTTGAGGTGCAGAGCATGTCAGCACTACTTTCAAGACAAATGTTTAACATGCTTAAGGAGATTTCTAGGTTTGCTGCACTAAGAACCTAAGAATGGCCCTGCTGGGTCAAAGTCACTCAATATGTTGACTGGCAATGGCCTGCAGCAGGTGATTAGGGGAGACCTATGTGACAGTATATGGTACCCTTCCAGCCCCTACTTGTATTCAGCACCTGAATTGGAGGTGTTTTCTTTGCATTTCTTTTAATCTTTGTTCAGAAGTTGAAGGCAGGTTTTAAATTTCACAATGACCTTAAGTCAAGTAAGGAAGACCAAGTCCCTGAATGGCCAAGCTGAGGCACGGCATGGTCAACAGAATTGCCTCTCTCAAAACTCAGTGGGACTCAGAGGCAAAATTGGACTGGGGAACTGGTGTACTCTGACCACAGTATGCATGCCCAGCTAGAGGACAAGACATGACTTCAAAAAAAATAAAAAAGGGCATCTTCTGTTGGCATCTGAGTGCCAGTAGGGTTATTTTCCAAAAGCATGTTTTCGAAAGCTGAAGGCTACTTTGGACTAGGGGTTTTTCCAGTATGAAGTGGGAGCACATGGCCAGTTTTCACAGCTTCCTTTTTTTTGTAGGAAAAGTAGCTGCGAATTTCTAACCCTGTTTACAGTAGGGATACAGGGAACAACAGTCTCCATTTTCCTTTGTACCCACAGCAGCCCTTTGATTTTATCAGTGTTGATTTATAATGTTAGAAATTCTAGTGCTAAACCCAGGAATGTCAGACATTTCCCAAGACTCCTTACAGACCCAGCACATTCTCCATAGCTTTGAAATCTGCTACACTTGGGCAATCTTTTATTTTTCCCCTATATTTAACTATTGCAGCACTCCATTGACCACAACTGCGTAATAGGTGGTCTTGGCTGAGTACTAGACCACAGGACCTGTAGCAGCAGGATCCAAAGCTGGGAGCTCCTTGGAGAAGGAAAGTTGCCCAAAGCACTCTGATGCTTGTGGTTTCAGGTTTGCTGTTGCTCTGGGCAGTGTAAAGCAAGGTACTCTGTTAAGGACAGCCAAGGCTCCACACAAATTTTTCAAAAATGGTCAGTAATGTTGACTGTCCCAAGAGACCTGAGTTTCTGGAAGAAGATTCTCAGTGCTTCTTAAAAACTCATATTTATTTCAGGCTGGGTCCCTGAGAGCATGAATGGGTCTTGGAAGTTCATTTTTTGCAAGCAAGTGTTTTTTGGATGCCAACTCAGCATTGTGCAAAACATAAAAAATAGTATTATGCTCTAGTTATGGAAAAAAACCTTGCCTTTTAGGGTTTTTTTTTTCCATTTTATTTATTTATGGGGATGGGGATGGGATGTATTAGACCTGCAGCTTCTCTCAGCCAGAAAATTTTTATTCTTTAGTAATTTAAATTTCTGTCTTATCTCTAAACTTAACACCTTGCTATACCCATCCCCACTCACAGTTGTTTGTTGATAAAAAAAAAAAATGTGCTACTGAGCAATTTGTTTTGAACCTGCTCATTTTTTCCCTTTAAATATCACTAACTTTCATTTTTTGCATGTTTGCAAATTCTGCAGTATAGGATGCCCTCCTGTTGCCCTTCTTTCTGATATTAAGAAATTTGCTCCATCCCTTTGCAAGTGACTTTCTTCTATCAGCCTGCAAACAACAAAAGAGGCTTTAAGGATAAAAGGAAGAGGAAGCCAGATTCACTTTTTAATAGTCTGGGGACTGGACACTATACCCTGGAACGGTGGAGCTTGACTGCAAAAGCCCAGAGATGATGGAATTAAGGTCACACATGTAATGTTATGTTCCCACAGGACAGCCCCAGGTGAACTTTCATCACGGGTCTTTTGCTAAAAAGATATATAAAAAAAAATCCCCAAACATGATCTGGAATCAACATGATATTCTTTCCTTTTCCTGATTTCCACTTTGCTGCTTTCAGTCTGACAATACCATAACCTTCACAGTCACCTCTGCAGAAATCCTGCTCCCTCTGGAGCAGCAGTGGATGCTCTGCAGTCATTTGCTTCTTCGCTAAAGTCAAATAACAAAAGTTTCACATCAGAACATTTGTACCTTCTGGTTTATGCTTTTTCTGGCTGGTTTATGCTTTTATTTCTGAAATCCACAGAATTTTGTGCCTTAAAAATAGTACAGATTTAAATCAAAGAATTTAATTTTCTCAGCATATTAAGGCTCAATTGTTTTCAACAATTCTTCCTAGAACTTCCTCTTTTTAGAGCAGTGCTGGTGCCCTCTATGTTCACATTAACTCCTTAGCACTTAACATTAGCACTTCTTTCTACACAAATGTCTTCTCTTAGAAAGCTGGAGTTTTGCTTAAGATACGATACACTCTAAAAAACCCAATTGCACAACAATTTACTCTTTGACCCTTCAGACATAATCTTCTTAGATGGTGTGATAATATATTCTTATTAATAGAGTTGATAATCTATTTAGGAATATTGTGGTTCTGCATCAATAGAAGTACAACCTTTTTTTCACCTGGAGAACTACACCGAAAATAAACATATATTTTTGGGAAGTATTGTTCTAAACATGTCAAAGCAGCGGTATTTATTCAGTATTTGTATGCAGTGAAAATTGAAGGTGCAGGATGATCATGCTCCAGTATTCATTTCCTGCATAAAAATAAACTGTGCACTACAGATCAGAGAGATCAGATGACATTTAATTGATCCCAATTCAAGAGGTGTAATGATCAAGATAAGCTGACACAATGCCCTGAAGAATAAGACTCTGAACAATTTAAGGTCAGAATAATGTTATGATCAGTCGCTTGTGTGCCTGTTGTCAGATAATATGCTCTGGCCGTGGAGATTTGAGTTACCTGAGCCATCTCTTTTACAACCATAATAAAAATGAATAAGAGTAGGTTATGTCTCCCATTCAGTGATTTAATGTCAAAGCTGATGCTATCTGGTGGTGGATGTCTTACTGTAAAAGTCCTGGTGACCTATATTTTCTAGTTGTTAGTTGCTTACAAAACAGTAATTGAAGGTAGAATTGATTCTTCCACATTGGATAGCAGAATGCTGACGACTTGTAGAGGAGATGTTCTCTTTGGGTCAAAGGGGTCAAAGCAAGAGCTGATCCTTTGGGATACAGTAAGGCTGGGGCTACCCATGCAGGTTTCCCAAATATGCTCCCTTTTTTTCTTCTGGATACTTTGTCCAAGCAGAATTCGGGCATATCTACCATCCATCTCGTCTTTCTGGACCAGTGACCTTCACCCTAGAGCTACTGCATAGTAATTCAAACCAGGTGCTGTCCCTAGGTGATAGGAACAGGTATGATGCTTCCATGAAACATGCAATCACAAAGGTTTGCTGTTCCTGTGTCAGCAAGCTGCATTAAGCCTTGGGCTGACAGCCAAGGTTGCACTTCTGGTCCATGCAGAAACCATGGACACAAAGTGACAGGTGACAGCAGTGATATTTCCTGGGAATACAGGGCTGGTTACTGCCCCAGGCACAGTGTGCTTTGAGATAGGCCAGGGAGAAGGGTGGCAGCCAGAGGCCATCAAGCAGTTTATGCTGCCCTGGTAGTACTGTGGGTGTCGGGTGTAGTGTGAGGAAATGGGATTCCAGCTCAAAAACATGACAACTCTTGTTCATGTTTCTCCAATAAAGATATATATAGTACCCTTACAAGCACTAATACCAATTCTTCAGGTGGTGAAAAATGCAAACAGCTATCAAGTTCTGCTACAAGCAGATCCATTCCTATTCATTGTACCAAGGTTTGGGATCAGATGTGCAACAACTTTAAGTGCCTGAAGATGCAGGAGGCTGTTATTGAAAGCAATAGGAACCAACAACAAGGTGATTTGGAGTTGTGATTAGAATGGCCACAGCTATACTGGTAAACTCCTTAAAAACTGAAAAAGGTGGATAAACCTGCCCCACACACCAGAAACAATACAACAGTGAGCCATAACGGTTGTGATGGCTCTGACAGATTTTGGCAGTGTTTGAAGTTGGAGAGTTTTGCCTAAAGAGCATTTACACCTTCCCAAAAACTGTTTTAGCTGCATACTGCAGGGGGAAGAAAAAGATCTCCTGAAATCTCCAAAACATAAATCCATTTCCAGGGCTTTATAAGATGCTATAACAAAATCCACTCATATCACGTAAAGAAAGGCCTGTGATAAATCAATACCTTAAAAGAGCCTGTCTGGGAGCTCTGCACATTTTGAAACATGGCACATCCTCACATGTGGCTATGTGCCTCACACACTTGGGGAGGATCTGTGCTGAGCCTGTTTCATGCCCTCTATTAGCAAAGGCTTGGCTTTTGCAGCTGAGGAGCCAAATCCCTCTCTGCCACACACTGCCAGCGGGCAGGCGGAGAGCACAGTTCCAGGGCTGTGCTCTGGTGATCCAGCAGATGAGCCCAGCAAGGAGTTAGAGGAGAGGTTGCAGCTACAGGGCTGGGTGCTCCCATGTCTCCTGCGGGGTCTGTGCTGTGAAAAGGGCTGGAGAAGGCAGGGGGCTGATGAGTGTGCTGAGGCTGAGCAGCCTTGCTCTGCCCTCAGCTACGGCACCCTGTCCATCCATGCTGTGCTTAGTTAACATCACCTCTGAATGCCAGCATCTGAGATGCACGGTACAGCCCTTCCTGAAGCCAGAGCAGGTCTGTACTGGTCCCTCTGTACCTCTTTTTGCCTCCTTAGAACACTATGAGAAAGAGTTAATTTTATGAATAAAACGCCTGTGACCCTGAGACTTCTATTCTTTTTTCCTATAGTTATCTTTCCACAGTTTAACACAGCTATTACAGTAATGCTTTGGTGGCTTGCCAAGGGCTGCAAACATCACGTACAAGGAGCTTTCTAACAGCTTGCAGAGATGATTGTTCCTTTCTTGTGTTGCTATCCTCATATATAACTCTGACCTCACAGGTTTATAGCACAGCAGGGCAAATATCAAGTTCCAGGAAGTGGGGTGGAGTGCCTTAAGACCTGAAAGCATTGCTTCTGCTTTGTGACTGGGATTGCAGCTTTGCTGTCCACTGCCACAGATGTTTACAGTTACTTTTAGCAAGGCTTTAGGAGGTGTTTCACTGATTATCTAGCCCCTCACTTCAAGAAAAACATTTTGGTGCTGAAGTGTCCAAAGCAGGACAATGAAGCTGGTGATGAGTCTGGAGCGTAAATCATATGAGGAGCATTTGAGGGAGCTGGGGTTGTTTAGCCTGGAGAAAAGAAGGCTCAGGAGAGGCATCATAGCTCTCTACACTGCCTGAAAGGAGGTCTTAGCAAGGTGTGGTTCAGCCTCTTCTCCCAGACAGTTAGTGACAGGATGAGAGGAAATGGCCTCAAGCTGCTCCAGAGGGGTTCAGGTTCAACATCAGAATGAATTTTTTCACAGAAAGGGTTGTCAAGAATTGGAACAGGCTGCCCAGGGAAGTGGTGGAGTCACAATCCTGGAGACATTCAAGAAATGACTGGACACAGCATTTAGTGTTATGGTTTAGTTGGTATGGTGGTGTTCGGTCACAGGTTACACTTGACGATCTTGAAGGTCTTTTCCAACCTTAATGATTCTGTGATTCTGTGTTTCTAATTTAATTTATTTTTAAGTCCATACCTAGGACAACCTAACAGCTCTGAGAAGCTTGGTGTGCAAAGTGACTTCCACCTTCCTGGTCCCCTAGAAAACCAGCACTTTACAAACATGAAAAAGAGCAGAAATTAAGAGCAAGCTTCTCCACAACCTCCCTCACACGCTGCACTAGCCTGTGTGCAGTGCAAACAGCTGCAACCATTGTTCCCATCTCTGTACGTGCCTTGTGAAGGCAAAAGACCCTGCTAGCAGTCTCAGCCACAGTAACAATCACAGGTCTTGCTTCTACTGCAGGAAAAATGGATTAATTTGACCGTGGTCACAATAAAAACACAGGATAAATTGGGTAAGCACAATCTCAGTGTATCAAGATTTAAATGCCACTAGCAGTAAAATGAGGGAGAGCAGGAAGCAATAAAACTCAGCAGTATTAAACTCATTATATCGCACAACTGTTGTGGTATTAATGAGCTTGTTTTGCACATAGACAGTGTGTGCAATGTAGCTGAGCTGGTGTCAGTATAATAGGTTTTATCTTTTTACTCCCATTCCTATGCACTTTTGAATTCATACTGGAGATGATGCATAAATTGAAATTTAATTTTCTTTTCTCTTTTAATTGAAAAGAAAGACATCCCCCAAAAACTCATCTTCCAGCACTGCTGTCACCTCCCACACATTTCACATATTTTAAAGATTCACTACGAATAAAACCACACACATTCAAAGTAAGTCAGCTTTTAATTTATTTTGAAAAAAAAAAAAGGCTTTTTAGTGAGGGTAGACTACTTAATTGGAAGAACTTGAAAACATTACTAGCAAGAGCTGCAGCACCACAGGCTCCTACTGGGAACCTGTTGCATGGAGAGGAGCTTCCTCCTGCGTTTTTGCCTTTATGAGGGGATCCTGCAGGATGAAGGGCCTCCAAGGAAAGAAGCTGGTCTTCAATGTGTTCTTGTCAAGCAAGTTTGAGTCCTGTGAGAGCAGAAGGGACGTGTACGACCAGGTGGAGGCTTTCTGCCTACACTGGAAGAGTGGGGTTTTGCAGAGGTGGGGAAAAGGTGACAGGTGGTTTTGTCTCCCAGCTGTGGCTCCTTGCTGATGCACTGGCAGGCACCACCCTCACCTCTGCTTTCCCCCTGAGGTATAACAGGCAGGCACTGCCCAGCTCCCTCCTGGGCAGTCAGAGGACTAAGTCAACACAATATTCAGAGGAATTGCTCTGAGCTGGAGGAGGCTGCAGGCTTGCAGAGCAGAGATTGTTGTAGCCAGCCTGCTAAATAAAATGTGGTCAGAAGCAGCTACACAGAGATAATTGGAAGGTAGTGATCATCATCAGACATGCTGTTTTATGCCTCCTGAATGTGCCTGCACAGAGAGGCTCATCAGACTGAACAGGGCTTCAGTAACGAAGCCAAGGGTTAGGAAATGGTGCTGCCATTGCTGGACAGTCCTGCTAGTCCTGTGCCACCATCCCTGGTGTTGAGGCAACGGGATGGGCAATGAGCTAAGCCCACCCCAGAGCTGACACAGGGTTTGCCAGTGAGCTCCTGAGACAGGTTGCATGGGCTGTTAGCTGCTGCATGAAAGGGATTACAGGTGTTTTGATCAGATAAAAGTACCTTAAAATATATAAGCCACTCATAAAATTTGCAAGTTGAGTCTGTGAAAATCCAAGCTTCTGCTATAAAAGATAGAGAGGACCAGGAGCTGCTTCTGTTGTAATGAGACTGCCAAGGCCTTCTCCAGGGCAGTTTCCCAGACCCTGATGTTTCCTCTCCAACCCTGAAGGGTGTAGTCTGACAGTATCTAAGACAAAACACTTGGCCTCATCTCTGAAACCTTCCCGAGTTTCCTTTCACACCTTAAAGCCGCCAGTTCAGGGTATTGAATTACAGCAGCCCAGCTCTGCAAGAGAGGCTTAGCAGGGATGAAGTGCTGGAAAAGGACCAAGAAAAACTGAAACCCAGGTTGAACTAGGTGATCTCCAGTCACCTTCCTCCTGAGCAAAATTTTGTTGCTATTCTGTAATTCTCATCACCATCTTACTCTGTTTTCTTTTAGTGTCACTGTACTACCAAGAATCAGGACCAGCACAGCACTTAATTCTGTGTAAGACCTTGTTATTTTCATAATGCCAATATCTTCTGGGGTTCCAATTCCAACAGCATGACTCCTCTGTCATGCTAAAAACAGGAGACTCTATTTGGATGTCAACTTTAAATATTGCAAATTGCAGAATGACTCATAACATCGGTTTAACAAAAGCATCCTTGCACTGCCAGATTTAGAGACAACCCCCCTTGGAAATTTCATATTCAGACACTTTTGTGCTTGCAAAAACATACTAGGCACCAACAGAGTAGCAACTTTTGCAGAATTATAAAATATAAAGCCTAATGGGAAGCTTTTAACTTTGATAGCTGACTCAGAGAGAAATTTTCCATTAAAATTGCAACAAACACCTGCAGCCAAGTAGTTTGACAAATGTTTTGTTTCAGTTTGTCAGCTACTGGGCTTCTAATGTTCACAGAATCACTGAGGTTGGAAAAGACCTCCGAGATCAAGTCCAACCTTTGACAGATCACCACCCTGTCAACTAGACCACAGCATTAAAGGCCGCATTCAATCATTTCTTGAACACCTCCAGAGACAGTGACTCCATGCCCTCCCTCCCTGGGCAGCCCATTCCAATGCTTAACCACCATTTCTGTGAAGAAATTTCTTCTGATGTCCAGTCTGAATCTCCACTGGCACAGCTTGAGGCTATGTCCTCTTGTCCTATCACTGTTACCTGGGGGAAGAGACCAACCCCACCTGGCTACAATCTCAGGCAGTTGTAGAGAGTGATAAGGTCTCCCTGGAGCCTCCTTTTCTCTAGGCTGAACAGCCCCAGCTCCCTCAGCTGCTCCTCACAGGACTTGTGCTCCAGACCCTTCACCAGCCTCATTGCCATTCTCTGGACACGCTCCAGCCCCTCAATGTCCTTCCTGTGGTGAGAGGTCCAGAACTGAACACAGGATCCAAGGTGCTGAGTACAGGGTGACAATCACTCCCCTGGTCTTGCTGGTCTGACTATTTTGATACAAGCTGGGAAGCCACTGGCCTTCTTGGCCACCTGTGCACACCACTGGCTCATGTTTAGCCGGCTGTCAACCAGCACCCCCACTACACAACAACATAGTATAGCTACCACCATGAACTGTATTACAAAACCATTTATGAGTCATATTTTGTTACATTAAACATTCCCCCAAAAGTGTAGTTTCTGTATGATCCATTAGGGTCTCCTACTATACGTCGGCTTTTTGGGGGGACAAGGTAGTATTTTTGCAGGCCAGAGAGATGTATAGAAAACTGAGAACTGACTGACTGCACACAGTTGGAGAAAATATGCTATATTAAAGCAGTAAGGCTTGTCAGGGAGATGAAAGAACCCTGGCTTGTGTGTACTCAGCCAGTTACACAGAACAGCAAAACCCTCCAGGCAAATAGTTTCATTAAATATTAATTTGTGAAGCACTTCAAAGTTTAGGCTGAGGCATGCTTCTGTATAATACATCATATTATTTATCATCTAAAAAAGTTGTTTTGGACGCAATTAGGGAATAATCCTACAGCTCTCAGCAGTGATTCAATGGAATTCAAGGAGGTCTCACATCATTTAACAAAGACAAACATACAGCAGAGGAAGGGCTTGCAAGTCTCTCTCCACTTCAGTTTGGCAGATCAGAGGAAAAAAAAGTTGTGGGCTTTAAAATGTGGCCTTTGATTGATTTGCTTGAACATTTCAAGCCTATCAAAGTAGCTTAGCTCATAGAAGACAGCTAGGAGTTGCTTACACTCATCCATGGTGTGCTGAAAAATGGACAAATGGTAACCTTCACAGCAACATTGGTTAGGTTTTGCATAGCATGTACAACTCAGCCTTATTCTCCCTTCCTCACCCTTGAGGTGAGGCTGCTGCTGCTGCATTAAGCGCTTGGGAGCAGCAAAGAGAACACCTTTCCAAAGCAGACGACTGAGGGGAGATGTGACCCCAGAGAAGATGACAGCATGGAAGAAGCCAGCACGAAGTAGAGCACCTGTCCCTGTGCCCCCACTGCTCCTCCTGCACAAGTCCAGCTGGCAAAACAGGACAAAGCCTACCTGCGAGACAGCTGGTACCTCGGGATCAGCAAACAAAGACTAAAACTGTCCACACCTACCCTCTGATTTTATAGGTATACCTATCTCTCACTGCCAGTGAATAAACAGGACTAATAGTGAAACATTATTTCAACAGTAAAGACAAAAAGATGCAAATTGTCTTAAACATATGGGACTATTTAGGGCAGTTAGGATTTCACATAAAAGCTGAATTCATGAAATACACAGGAAATCAAACTAGCAGGTTATATTTGCTTGTCATTTTTGTGAACTACTTTAGGAAGCACTTACAGACGTGCAAGTGTGTAAGAGTATATTTTCTTCTATAAGGAATGACCTTTACCTTCTATTTGCTTACCAGCCTTCAACTCAGTGCAGCATGCTATGCTGTACACTTGCTAATGCATGCTCATACAAGAAGTCCTAAAAAGCACTATAATTTCAAGAATTGCTTTGTAGGCCTATTTTCTGTAACAGCTGTATTATTGTCCATGTCCCCAAATTCCCTGCTGTAAAGCAACTATTTCAGAATCTCATCTAGCTCCTTTACTAGATCAACTACCAGGCACCACTGGAAGAGAAAAAAAAAGAGGAAATATATAGAAACTTGAATCATTTGTTAATGAATAGCAGTTACTGTGAATGGGAGCTCTCACACTGGTGCAATTGAAGACGAATTTTCTGCCATACGGAAAGTTCTAATATTCTTTGCTATTGAAATGGCAAATTAACTGCAGCAAGCCTCCATTGCTGACTACTGAAAACCAGCTGAGGTAGGAGAGCCCAGCAGCACCAGACCAAACACTGCTCTAGAACCAGCTCCAGCTGAGGTTGGAAGGCATCTCTGGAGGTGATCTAGTCCTACACTCATCCCCGTGCATACACACCGGTTTTGAAGGAGACTCCACAGGCTCTAGGGGCAACCTGCTCCACTGTCTGATCACCCTCATAGGAAAACCTTTTTCTGATGCTTCAACATTCTCCTGTACTTCAATTTATGCCCATTGCGTCTCAGTCTGCCACTAAGCACCAAGAAGAGCCTGGCTGGTTTTACTCCCCCTTCCATCATGTATTTGTGTGTTGGTAAGGTCCCTCCTCAGCCTCCTCCAGGCTGAGCAGTTCCAGCTCCCAACCTCTCCGTGTACAACAGATGCTTCACTTCCTAATCATCACAGCCTTTTGGTGGACTAGGTTCAAGTCCAGGTCTCTCTTGCACCAAGGAAGCCCAGCTCCAAATGCAGAACTGCAGATGTCTCACCAGATCTGAGAGGAAAGGATCACCTCTTCTGACATGCCAGCAACACTGTTCCTAACACAACCTGGGAGACTGTTGGCCTTTGTTGTAGGCTGGCTCAAGGTCAGCTTGGCACCATGATTCCCAGAGCATTTTCAAAACTCACCTGAACACAAGCATTCCCTTTCCTTCTCAGCATCCAGGCATCACCACAACACACCCTGACTTCCCCCTGCTCCACAGCAGGACTGGCAGGAGGCCCAGCACAGCTTGTGGCTCAGGACTGACTCAGCAGCAGGGAGAGGAAGCAAGCTTTTTAGTAGCCAGGAACAAGTTTAGCAAGTTCCCAGAACTATCAAAGAAATCCTTTTACAGTAAATGCTTTACTGTGGAAGTTTTCATAACAGCATCTAAGAAGTTGGAAGTGATAGATGAAAAATTTGCCCAGTTCTTACACTACGGAAAGCAATTAAAGAAGAGCACAAAAAATACAACATTTAAAGTTCTCTATTTCCCCAGAGTGGTGTAGCAACGTAAATCAGGCTACAATCGCCCCAGCCAAACCTCCAAAATACCGATGTATCACCATAGCCTGTAGAAAGATTATAGTTTTTTATTGATTTATTGTTTTACAGATTCAGCTTTCAATAATAAACTTCAATAAATCGATTCCCTAATCATAAAAACTCATTTTACACATTATGTACAGGTACCCAAACATGTCACAGCAATACCACAGACCTTCACACAGAACAAGCTGGGGAGAGGTGCTAAGGGCAAGGACGTACATTCAGAGATCAAGTCGTGGATATGCACAGTGCTTTTGGCACACCTCACTGAAGATTGCCCACACAGGGACAGTAAAATAATCCCAACTAAGTGATAACGTGGATTAGTTCAACTACATTAATTCCAAGAGGAACACTTAATTCACAATTAAACTAGCCAGCAGAAGAGATTTAAGTTGAATCAAATGCAGCTGAACTAATCATTTTAGTTTTATTAAGCAACCCCCTATAGACAAACCCTAGGCATTGAGATCTGTCTCCAATATTAAACACATCGTTTTAGCTGAGAGATGCAGAAGTTTGAGGACTGAGGGAACTCAGGTATGAGAAGTATTCTTTGGCAGTTTGATACAAATATAAAAAATACATTACTTTTGAGGGCTAAACTAAGCTTTTCCCATTACTGCCAGCACCAGAACTGCTTCAGTGACACAGTAACACTTACATATCATAACGTAAACACAACCTTGCATTTAATGAAACAAAATTCGTATTACAGATAAACATCAATACTCCAGATACCCTTCAACAGGCTACCCACTCCCCACAAAGAAGCTGAACTTAACACTCAGTGAGAAAACTTGCCCACGTCAACGACAGAGCCCAGGAAACATTGCACAACTGTTCACCTTCTCTGCAATACAGGACCTGGCACACACAAGAGGCCAGTCTACAAAGTGTACTCTGAGTATTCCAGCTCCTATGGAAAGCTATTTGATGTCAAAACCCTCAGTTAATTTATTGAATATCCCTTTCTCTTTTATGAGATAAAGTAGACCACAGGTCTCTTTCTGTAACTGCAATCTAACCTTAGTATGATGAAAAATTGCAGCTAAGAGTTTATGCAATCTGCTTTATAACATTACATCAAGCAACAACAAGTTAAAATACACCATTTCACAATGAGGCAGACATTCATTTAAAATCTGGCAATTCCCTTTTAAAAACAGTTGTTTTCCCTTCTAGTGACTATGATTTGGCTATCCCAAAGGAGATAAAGCCAGGCTCATTTTGGAGAGTGGGGGGGAAGGGGAAACAGGAAACACTTCCAGAATGAAGCATTCAACAGTTCTGCAGCCTGCAGGGCAGAAGGCTGCAGTATTAATGTTTGTCTCCAGTAATACAGATCTAAAGATATTGCTTTGTCCAAATGCAGCCATAAGCTTGCCATTTTAAACTGCTTCCAGCAATAGGAATGTAACTCAAACAGGGCATTCCACCATGAAGACCATTTAGCCAGTATCTCTACTTAGTTATCTCAGTGCTGAAATACTGTAGTACAGCTTCACTGCATCTTCCTTCTTGTCCACTTCAGACTCCCGTTCAAACTTCTAATGCTCAGTCCAGAACAAATACAAATAATAAAAGGCTTAAGCAGACTCCCTTGCTGGGCACACAAGTACAAGCAGCAAATGACACTTAGCCATGGAAGTTGGCCCAGCCCATTTTCAAATCTTTCAGCAAATGATGCCAGAGCCTTATTCTGCTTGTTTGCTTGAGTGAGCATGTTATGGGGAAAACAGGTATACAAACAATACATAGTACTGTTTATCCTTATTCCCAATGGAAAACTGACCTGATGCTGAGAGATGTTGCATTCACTCAGGACTGCAGGAATACTTTCATTCCACCACTTAAAAAAAAACCACTGGATAGAGCAACACGGACTGCCTAATCCACTTACCACAGAAGCTTCCATCCCTTTTTATGGAATCTTCTCAGTATTTCTAGAACGTGACAGAACGTGACACCTACAGCTGGCTTAGTCATCCCAGCCAAGCTGCAGTCTTTATTTTCAGTTAACAAAACCAACCTCTCTAGAATTCACATATTATATAGTAAATATATCTGAAGATAAACCATTAGCTCTGAAATGCCTGAGCATGAAGAATTAAGAAGAAACAAAGATGGGAGTTCCTTCTTGGTTTTAAGGATCTCCAGGGCATAGAAGTCCTATTTACATTGTCCTGTAGATTTCACAAGACTTAATTCTTGCACATCCATTTTGACACTTGAATGTCAAAGTGAGGCAATTCAGCTTTGTTTTTTAGTAACTGTCTGTCTTTTTCAAAGATCAATCTGTGAATTGTCCTCCCCACAGATTCTCAGGCATTCACACAGACTCTCTAGAAAGGTAAGACACTTTATTGAATTTTTTTGATAAATTAAGAAAGGACTATGAACCAGACTTATGGGTCACAGGTGCTTGTAAACAGACATCAATTCCTTCCCACAGAAAGCCTGACTCCATGCACTCAGCCCGAAGTCACTTTCCCCAGCGTTGCTCACAGGCTGCATAGTGATGGAGGGCAGAGAAAAAGTCTTCATAGCTGATGTTTAGGTGGGAAGGCAAAGAACTGAGAAAGCAATTTAGAAACATTAAAATAAGCTTTTATAAACATCACACTATTCATACAGCCACTCAGTAACATCACTAAAAGCAAGCTATTGTCTGAGTAACCCTGTGAAGTTGTTCTCAACATAGTTATTGTCACTCATCTATAGTAACTAAACCAGTCACCCTCTAAAACCAAAGCCTCCCATCAGAGCACACAGGGCCCTTCAAATCAGTGAAAAGCTGGAGCAGCACAGGTGTGCCTACACATTTCAAGGTGCTATAAATGCACTCAGATTTAAGAAGTTCAGCAAATCTGGTCAGTTCAGTTATTGCTAAAATTGAAAAGTAATCCATAGGTGTGATCTCCTTATATTATCCCATTTCCCTTGCATCCTAAATTTCCCTGTCAGAAATCTGAAAGCCACAGAAAATCAACACTGATGTAAGGAACACTGTCAAATGGGACTGGACCACAGACTAGGTGGTGACAGAAGTTGTTCCTTAAACCTGAGGCATGAAGCCTGCTGTTGCCTAGTCAAGGCTAAAAAACCAACAGTGAATGTTTTGACAGGTTTCATTTAATAATTTTAAATGCCCTCAAATCAATCTCCAGACACTTGTTCAGCTGGATCTCTTCTTTTGGGCAGTTCCATAAACTACGTCATAAAGACTCGTTTGGCTAGATATTATTATTCCAGTGTGTTTCACAACATTTATAAGCAACTCACATGATTTCTGTCAGTCTGATGTGCCACGGAAGGAATCCTAATGTGCTGTCCACAGGACCAAACTTCAAGACTAAATCAGGATCAGGAAATCCATTTGTACCTGTAATAACAAGTTACATTAGGTTTTATTAACTTCATCAGAGGATTTGTTTTAGTTCTAAACCCTAAGGCATCTGCTTTTTCACTAAATGCTTTTTTTTTTTTTATGAAGGTCCCAAGGACAAGTTAACAATTAAAAGCCCAAGAGGACAGACTGGTCTTGCAACACCTGAATGACCAACTCAGCAAAAGCAGTCACTGCAGGCCCAGCTGGAGTGTTATTTTTACATCAGGTAGTTTTCAAAGACTTTGGACAGAAGTTACAGGAACAGTTACATTGTTTTGAGTCACAGCAAACCTTAACAATGCTGTTTAATCTGACTTGTTCTAGTTTTGTCTTGGCAAACTCGATTTTAGTAGCACAGAACATGCTGTACCCTGACTCTACCTACTATAGTCCTTACTTAAACTATGTGGAGCTGCTGTCAAGTAGAGTAAAAGGACTATTAACACCAAAAAAAAAAGCTTAAGGAGGTTTCACTGAAGCACACCTTGGTATTACAGACCATCAAGAAAAAAAACACCCTGTTAGATGACTTGTCTCTTTCTCAGTATGGGACTAGACAAATTTTAGAACCAATTCACTATGAAATTTCAAGCAGACTGCTGCAGCTGACATCTTTCTGGTTAGAGGAAGAACAAGGCAGTATTTCTTTTTGTGTTACTACGTGGACAACCTGACCCATTGCAGGGCAGAGCTAGATAGTACTGATGAACTTCACTAATAAGAGTGCCTGCACTCTTACTACCGATACCTTTAAACCCCAGGCAGCCATTTATTTCATGACAGCATGCTATTCATCTTCAGAGGCTGAAGACAATTAGTGACCAAACGCCACTGCCTCTGTCTCCCTTCCATATACTTCCGCAATGCCTAAGCTACTCCAGGCTAAAATTGACAGACAGGAAATAGGCTTAGAATGAGCAGTCTGAGTCCAGCTTTCCCTGCTAATTCTAGCATGTTGATTAGAGCAACATGTGAAAACCAGCAGAGCACCCCAAGGGGACCCAAGAAACTAAACTGCTCCTCTTGCACCTACCTAGCTCATCTGAAAAGCATTCCAGCAGTCATAATTCTGTTTTGCTATAATGCTGCAATTAGTCATGATTATTGTAGGCTATTTCTTGTCACCCCTTCCATTACCCACTAATTCTTCAAGTTAAATGCAAGAATGCTTATACTGGGTAATGACTACCTTTAGCAGATAAAGTTTAATACAGCCTACTTGCTCCAAACTTCAGATGTTATTTCTCAATTCTTTCCTCATTTGCTTAAAAAAAAGCCACCACTAAAAAAACCAGTCAAGAGCCTTTTACAATTTTCAGATTAGTTGTAGAGGAACTTAACTTCAGGAATAACAGAAAAGGAAACTAAGGTCACATTTAGCTCCGCCCAGGTTTTGAAACTGAAGCTAGAGATTTTTCAAAAAGTTCATATCCTCCCTCCCCACTGAATCATCACAACAGTCATCCTTTTACCAGAGGTAAAGAAGCTATTTTCCCAAGCATGTGCATTTCTAAGGAAGGATGAAGTTTTTAGATAGGAGTATCTTGTGCCACAGTCCAAATCTTATCTCAAAGTCAAGAAAAAAATTGCAAAGCAAAAGCCACTTATGTGTTCAGAAGCTAGCATGCTAGTATGAAAGAGCTTTGCAGGGAAGCAGTGAATACTTAGAAGTGGGACTCTGGAGGAAGTGCAGCTTTACTCATAGGCTGATTCAATAGCTGAGTACTCCTCAGCTGGTACAGCAGCAGGATCTTCAACACTGCAATGGCTTTTCAAACAGGAAAAGACCTTCAGAGAGCCCAGTTAATGCTAACATTTCCTTCTGGTTCCTATCTGAATGAAAATGAAAATGCACACTGTAGTATTACTGTCAGAACAGCCTACTAAAAACCACAGTACTGTGCCTTCCACTCTGCATCCATTTCTCTACCTAAATGTATCAGCGCTACAGATAATTTACATGTGGAAGCTCCCTCAGAACTGCTAGAGTTACAGCAGCCAAGTTTAGCACACACAAGATAGAAGGATTTGGGAGCAGACTTTAAAAAACAAAAGAGGCCAAAAGACTTGCACACTCAAAGGATGGGAATCTGGCAACATCCCAACTAGGCAAGGAGTTCTGTGAGGGGAACATGAAGGAATTTTAGACCTGATAACTCTACCTTTCTCTTTTCCACATAGATTTTACAGGGCAACTTGAGTAGCCTTAATTGGTAGTCATGTTCTTTGCTGGAAGGCAGACAGACAGCAAGTAGAGACAATATTAAAATGCAGCTGGCACCTACTTTTCTGAAAACAAGCTGATTAGCTGAGGCATTGCTCAGAAGAAAGTACTCTTACACTGCAGAAAACTCAAGCTGTAAGAATTAAGTGCATGACTGAATTAAGAACAAGAAAAGCCACATGACAAGCTAGAACCATACCATTTTAGGACTAGGCTTCAATAACTGCACCCTAAACATGAACAAAAAGTTTAAAAACTACATTAACAGGTATTTAAATCAAAATGTGAAACCCCAGAGATTTACATAAGGCACTATGAATGCAAACCCTAAAAATAAAACTACTCAAGTATTGCTTTTCAGAACACACTCTCAAATCAGTAATGCACAGATGCTTACATTCAATACTGTTCCATTAAAAATGCACACAAACGAAATTTGCCTACAAGTAAAACAACATTTCAAAAGCTGCTGCTAAATAAGTCATGAAAGAATACTTCACCTCCAACAATGTCCTAAACATTAAATAAACAAATTAATAAGTAGGACTAGTTACAGATATTAGCCTTAGTTATTAGCCACATACATTAAGTGGCCTGTTTCAAAGTTCATAGTTTTGACAGATTAGATTTCTCTTCCTGTGCTCAGCTAGCATTTAATACTTCAAAAATAAATCTGCTAATTTTAAGACTGGACCTAATACCTTTAATATACCCAGACAGAAGATGCCCAACAAGTTTGAAAAGCTCCAGTTAAACATCACTGGCCAAAATACACACACGGGTAACAACTGTCACCGGTTCTCCATTAGTGACTGTTCTGAAGAAGTGATTGTTAATTTTCTTTAATTGCCTTTGGGGTATAACAGAATAGATGTCCTAAGTTCTTCTTCAGGTGCCTTATTAAATACACTTAATTCCACTACAGGAGGATGCTAACAGGGATGGAATTCAGTTAGAAGTGACCAAACTGCCATGGAAGTCCATTCACAGAACAATTCAGCTGACCACCCACACGAAAAAGAAGAAATCACTCTCTAAAGTCCAATTAATGGGAACCACAGTACAATAAAGTGCCTAAAGGCATCCAAGTTCAAGTGTGCAATCTGAAACCTGAACCCTGCCAAGCTAATTACAGATGCAATTAACATGCACAGATCACCTAGGCAAGCTGAGCAACTCATTATAGCTCCATAGTACCACTGGAAAAGTGGATACTAATTCTAAACTACTTCTCCCCGGTGTGATATTAGGGCAGTCCTGCCCTTTTCATAGCTATTTCATGGAGCCACACATCTCAGTGCAGAGTCAGTAATCTGTATGAATTAGTAATGATGATAACTAAGCTAGTGTGGGTTATACAGCAGCAAGAGAACAGCAAGTGCTCTATCATTTGCACTCAGGGTGGTAGTCAGGCAGCAGGAACAGCTTAAATCGCTGTAACCAGATCTGGAAAAGACTCTGCCCACCCACGTTTGCAGCCTGCAACTTGCGGGAAGTTAACCTAAGTTAGAATAGCCTAGTTTTAGGTGATCCCAACGGTACTTTTTTTAAAAAGCTCATTGCAGAACATAGCAGAGAGGCTGTAAACTCTGTAAAGCCAAAACTCTACAATTTAGCTTAATATTTATGCTAAAGAATTTTTTCTGCTTAAAGAAGCAGCTCAAAAGGCAATAAACCAGTAAGAAATTTTTAACAGAAGCCTAAAAGCAATAATCATAACTTACTTTGATAGACTAAGCATCGAGATGCATGCATTCCAAGCTACAAATATACTAGAAACTAAATTGTTATGAATTGAGTACTCTTTCCCCTCCTTCCCACAGACCATATTATACTTACTACTTAATAAGTTGTCTAACATATTCACATCCAGGTCTGAATGTGTTCTTTGCTGCTGTGCTACCAACTGACAGAAGTTCTGAGCAGCTTTGACTATGTCTGCTTTTCCATCTTCTGGAGACAGCACCTTCAATGTAGATTGGCAATTTAAAACTGAAAGTACAAAACATAGTTTAAAAGCAACAGAAACAGAAATTGTTTTGTATGTGCTTTAGACAGTCATAGATACAGTTGAAAGTAACTTGTAGTTTACTTCATATATTACAACTAGCCACAGATATACCTCATCTATCTCTTAGAGAAGTGGGTAAGAGTTTCCTGGATTTGCTGTATTACTAAAACACAAGCTTAAGACAACTACTCAGAGAAGCCTTGTGAGAAGGGGTTTAATTCAGTCTTGAAATGTAGTTTTCCAGGAAATTTGGATTGGTTCTTACACTGTCAGGCAAAGCACTGAGAGGAAAGGTGCTTGGATAGTAACTTAAGTGGTTCAGGGAAAGAAAAGAAAAAACCCCAACAAACTAATTTCTACCCTAGAAGAGGAAGGTGTTTTTAACAGCAACTGTGTACATTCAGGTGACACAATGATTAAGCTGTGCCAAGATCTCTTTCTCTGTGGGAGTGTAGTTGGCTTCAGACCCTCTGTAGCTTCGGCTCCAGAATCCCAGTGGTCGGCCACGAGTCTCACCAGGCACCTTCTGCCAGAGGCTCCAGGACAGACCATTGTTCCCGGCTGCAGAGTAGAGCACATTCTTCACCTCTGGTCCTGTCCTGACTGGGCCAAGGGCTACGGCGTGAGCAATTTCCTGTTTGATCTGGGCGAAGGCTGCTGCTGTTCAGGGCCCCAGTGGAAATCGTTCTTCTTGCAGGTAGCCAGGTAGAGAGGACTCACGATCTGGCTGTACTCGGGAATGTGCATTCTCTAGAAACCTATGGTGCCTAGGAAAGCTTGTGTTTCCTTCTTGTTGGTCGGTGGAGACATTGCTGTGATCTTATTGATGACCTCAGTGGGAATCTGACGTCATCCATCTTGCCACTTTACTCCCAGGAACTGGATCACTTGAGCAGGTCCCTTGGAGGCATGGCACCCCTGAGAGAATAGTCTGACAATGGGACTCATTTCAAGAGCAGGCTTATTAACACCTGGGCTAGAGAACATGGCATAGAGTGGGTGTACCACATCCCTTACTATGCACCAGCAGCTGGGAAGGTTGAGCAGTGTAATGGACTGCTTAAAACCACCTTGAAGGCACTGGGCGGGGGACTTTCAAAAACTGGGAGGTGCATTTAGCAAGAGCCACCTGGTTAGTTAACACTCGAGGCTCCACCAGCTGAGCAGGCCCTGCCCAATCTGAACCCCTACAAACAACAGATGGAGATAAGGTTCCAGTGGTGCACATGAGAGGTATGCTTGGAAAAACTGTTTGGATTAATTCTGCCTCGAGCAAAGACAAACCCATCCGTGGGGTCGTTTTTGCTCAGGGACCAGGTTGCACCTGGTGGGTGATGCAAAGGGATGGAGAGACCCGATGCTTACCTCAAGGGGACCTTGTTTTAGGGTGAACTACCCATGGCTCTGTATTTGTATCAGTATCAGCATGTATATTTGTATATAATTTGGGTGATGCATGTATTTATATGGTTAAAACGGTTAAGTTTCATGTAACATGTTAGTATGGGAAAAATTCGGGGTGGATAATGTTGGGGTTTTAGGAGTTCTCCTGGGGTTTTTTTTCTGTTAAAGGAATTTTCCCCACACATGTTGCCAGGGGGACAAATTACTGGGTGCTTAAGGAAAACAAAGGACCTGGCCACAGGTGGAGGGGTGCATCTCTTTCACCTAGGTTTGTGGGCAGTCGGTCCCAGCGTTTGGACAGAGAGGGAGGCTGCTTCTTTGGCTGCCTTCCTTCTACCAGAGAAACCCCAGGGGTTCCCAAGCCCACCCTCCCTGCCCCGCTGGGAGCCGGCCTGCAGCAGCCCTGCCCCCGCTGTTGCTCTGAGCCTTCACTACTCTGTGGCCCTGCTTGACCTGCCCGCCCAGACCTCCGGGGGGTTTTCCACCGCTGCTCTGCAGTTTGGATACATCGCGTCTGCCACCTGGGATTTGTGCTTGTCCCTGCCGTTCCAGCCTGCTGTTCCAGTCTGCTGTTCCCGAGGGTCCGGCCGGACACCGGGATCGGCTGCCCACGGGTTTGTGAAGTTTTTTGTTCCATCCCTCCCGGGATCCCAGGGCACCAGTGCCGCGTGCTCCCCGAGCTCGCTCCGGAGCGCCCCCTGCAGCCGCGGGGGAACCATCGCACCTGCCCTGCTCACCGGGAGCTGCCAGCGCCCCTGCCGGCTGCGAGCGGAACTGCACCCGAGGGGAAAGGGCCCGACAGCCGAGAAGGCTGGCACTGGGTTTGTGATTGTTTGCTGTTACTGCCATGGTTATTGCTGTTTGTTTGACTGGTTATACACATATAGATATATAATAGTAAAGAACTGTTATTCCTGTTTCCTACATCTTTGCCTAAAAGCCCCTTGATTTCAAAATTATAATAACTCGGAGGGAAAGGGGTTGCACCTGCCATTCCAAGGGAGACTCCTGCCTTCCTTAGCAGACACCTGTCTTTCAAACCAAGACAGTGTTTTTAACAGCGACTGTGTACATTCAGGTGACACAATGATTAAGTGGGGGGCCTCCCTCAATCTCATCACAGCATCTTGATGCAAGAGTTACAATAAGGATCTAAGATTGCTACATTGAAGCTAGGAACAACAGTCCAGAATTCACCTATTCATCTGTAATTATGTCTGTGAATTAAGAGGACATTTCACAACAATAATTATCTTAATGTCTACACTGTTGAGACGCAAGAGTCTTCTGACACTATATGACTTGCATCATTGTCAGTTCTGGTAAGGTACCTCAGAAGTAAACTTGCCAAAGAAGCTGAAGGCCACAGATGGTGCACTATAGCTGGCTTGAAGTTAAGTGGGTTAAATACCAAAGTGTCAACACTTTAGACTGATACCAAACTTATGACAGCTATAACCAGATACTTAAAAATAACATTTCTTTAAACTGCAGAACCTGACTGCAAAGGACCACACAGCACAGTCAAGATTCCTAAGAACACCTAAAAACCCCTCAGTTCATCTATCCAAAGCCACCATGATGAAAATAATTGTTCCTTGATATTGCTTGATTTGCAAATTTGCATCAAACCCATGTTGAATATTTAACAGTATCTCTAAATGGAATACACGTAATTTTGTTTTTCAGAAGAAGTGAAAAATTGCAGGTAATAGTAAACTGCATAGATGTCAGTCTGTTGAGTTGAAAATATGAAGCATCTGATCTGACTGTGAAGCAAAATTCTTCTAATTGAAGAATGAAAAATTTAAAAAGAGAACAGAAAACACCTCTGCTTTTCAGTGTCCAGCACAAAAGGTTCCTGAGATTTAAACACACTCTTTCCATCGGCAAGTCTGAGAAGTCTTTCAGTAGTTTGTTTGGTGTGAACGTAAATATCCCAACTTAGGTAAGTGTAGCTAAGTATGCTGGAGTTTAAGCCATTAATAGCCTGTCTATCCCATTTTCTGCTGGTTATTTCAACCTTCACAGGAAGAAAAAGAAATAGCATGAAACCTAGGTTCTTCTACATAAATGCTAGCATCGTAGGCTAAGTTGTTCATAAGGCAAGTTCATGCTACAACAATTAAGTTTATACCAGAAAACTGGCACAAAGGAGTTTGGTATCCTGTCAGCTCTCGTAGGGGGAGCAAAACCTGCAAGCAGCATTTTAAATGCAGCTAAATGTACTACAGCTTGTGCAGTCTTTCTGTAAGTCTTTGAACTATCCTGGTCTTAAAACCTAATGGTTGTTTAGGTATTATGAGACCTATTTAAATATCATGAGTTCTAGTTAGGAGAGCTGTATCAGCCCATCCCTTTAAGACAAAGGCCTGATTTAAGTACATGCCAGTGATTTACTTTATTTTGAACACAATTCTAGCATTTGTCTTAGGCAGCAGAAGAGTAAATAAGTACTTATAGCAGATACTACTGTATAAGGAACATCAACCTTGAAACATACTCCTGCTTTCCACACCTATATACATGCAAAAGCTATCACTGCCAAACTTTTTTTTTTTTTTTTAACTTGTGCCCTTTACCTTCCTGATGACACTATACCTTGCTATGACAACCAGCAGTCTTGCTCTTTCCCCTCTTCCTTCCCACTTTGAGGTGTATGTTTGGAAAAATGGACACACACACATTGTTAACTTGACATCAGTCCCCTTACACTTTAGCGCTTTTTCAACTCTCAGCAAAAGAATTAATTTCATTGAAACAGTGGGGAGTTGAGGTACACTGATGCATTGAAAGGGTCATGTCACAACAGTCGGTCTGAAGGAAAGATCAGGCCATCCAGTAATGATTACTACAGCAAGGAGAGAGCAATGTTTTCCTGTTAGTTTAGAACAAATAAGCACAGTGGAAGTTTAATACTAGCCCAGGAAGGTTGCATGTTTTCTGATAATAATTTCTTAATGAAGAAAAAGGTCACTGTACATAGGAATATGTTTAAGTAAAAGCAGAGTTATGATTGATATACAGCTATTTAGAGGCATACCAAGCCCCTCTTGTAGTTCATCTTACCTTGACCAGTTTTGTCTTGATTTGCAAATTTCACGGTGTACTTGGAGACATCTAGTCCCAAGAGTTCTTGCTGCTGTTTTAAAATTTCATCCATCAATCTTGAATTATTCCTCTTGAAAATACCTTTAAAAAAAAAGTTGCATGTCAGCCAACTCCTAACTGACACTAAGCAGGAAGAAAAAATTAGTCAGTGCCAATTTCAGACTGGAATTCACAAGTTCGGGTAAGAATTCAAAGCAAGTGCTACTGCACATGACTAATCTGAGTGACCTTGGGAAATCAACTCATGTGCTTTTGTTCTCCTTACACCCAGCCTGACTTAAGTAGCAAGTTGCAATTGCGTAAGGGATAGCTTAAGACTTACTTCATTGTCCTTAGTATGCTAGAAATAGAGAAAGCAATAATCAGCACAGAATGACCAAGTCAGATTAACACCAAATTTCTTTAATGCCCATGTTGCTTAAGTCTGCTACATCAGTAAGGCTGCAGGCTAACAAAGCAAGTCACCACTAAATCAGCATTTCAGGTCTCAGTAACTGTCCACTCTTATGCCATCCAATAACATGGATTTCCCAATGAGAGAATTTCACAAGCTGTATATTCCAAGGAGTTCATGCAGTCCCTAAGGCCTTTTTACACTTAAATATTTAAGGCAGACACATTTTGAATGCAGGAAATTACAAAAGCTTGCTTCAAACATACTTGGGTTCCTTTACTAAAATAAATTGTAGCTTTTGAGAAACATAACTCAATTATTTCAAATTAAAAGCCACAGTAAAAACTAAATGTTATAGTTTAAGTATTTACAATCCAAAAGCACGGCTAGGCATATTCAATCAGGAACTGGATAATGCTTTTATCACGTGGTGTTCAGAGGTTTTTACTCATCTTCATTCAGAAACCTTATGTCAAACACTTTTGTTGACCAGTCTAAAAAGGCCCATGCACTACTCTTACAAGACAATGTAAGATATGCAATCTTATGATCAGTCTTAAGATTCAGCACCACAACCTAATTGTAGGATCTGGAACTGCTACAACAGTTCCCACATTGGCCAAACAGTGTATAAGCACCAGATTAAGACCATAATACACTAGGAGTTAGTTTGCAATATGAAGTGATACAGTGCATTTATTTAATATGCTAGCCTTTAGGCCTAATGAATTAGTATTTTTCTACAGGCTTCATCGGATGTTTTAATACGTGGCAAAGTATCTATTTTTCCTCTCATCCTGGATACTTCTGGTACAAAAAACCCCCTATTTCATTACAGAAGTGTTAGTGATGTTTGTAACTGATTTCACATGTTTACAGAAAAGCAAGTTGTGGTAAGGCACAAACCTCTACAGAAAAAAAAGCATGTTAGAATACTTTCACTAAGTTTAAACTAAAGTTAAATTGTTGCTCTTCGTGCTCCCGCTTTCTAGTGTATACTTACACACAACAGAAATTGAGAATGCTGCTTTAAATAATACTGTTTGACACAACTCTGCTTGGCTTGGTCTGTTTCATGCTGGGGTTAGCACAGATTGTCTTCCTGACACCCAAGGTCAGCAGTGCAGCCACTGTGATCGCTAATCCTGCACCATCTTCAAGGAAGATCTGTACAGGGCTGCATGTGCCTCACCTCTAAGAGTCACCTGACTTCCATACACTTTTAAAGAAATAAAAGTATGTTCAATATCCAGACAAACATGTGACATAATTAGAAAAGGCTCCCAATCTGGGAAATCAGCTGCTGCTCTTTGTCCCCTTCCCCACTCAACATTAATGATATCAAATCCTTTCTCACAAGAAGTTTTTGCCTTGTCCTGCCAAAGACTGGAAGAACTCATTTAAGACTCCACACCCCAGCCCTAAAGTAAATTAGGACATTGAGGACAACAGGTAGAAGAACTGACCAAGGTGTTCGCTTCTCAGTAAAAAGAGACATCAGATAATGGACTTGGTCCAGCTCCAAAATGAAGGCCCTTAACACACTCAACAGGTACAGAAGACTTGCTAAATAAATGTGTTCTTAAGATTTATCTGAGTATCACTCTTCTATTCTGCTCATTTATCTCACCCACCCCCTCAGTTGTTCAAACCTGGTGACTGCATGACTCCTGGAATAGTGGTTTAACAAACAGGAAGCAACTGTAGTTGTACCATGTAGTTGCAGTATGCCTTCCTTAGAAAGGCCTCCACACCTAAATTCCCATTGATCCATCAACCTTGACATGTACGCAGTTTTCCTGAAGAGAAGATCCTGAAGCACAGCAGAAGGTAGTAAAAATTCAAACTAAACCAGATTTTAATTAAAAACCAAGAGCATTTGGGAATATTCCTTCAACATTTTGTCTCTCAGTCAGTGCACAAGAGACTTATGAATGCACATCACTGCAAACACAGTCCTGCCAAATGCAATGTTCATAGGCCAAATTCACATTTGACTTCAAGAATTTTACACGGTTGTGACTCAGCTATATGCTCCTTTCCCTTACAGTATCTCAAAACCCCATTTATCTACAGGGCTCATTTTTTTTTAAACTTTGGAAATGTACACAAGTTAGTTCTGGGAGATGCTGTTGCTTAATTTAAACATGACAAATATAGCAAACAAGTGCATGAGTAGACCAACTCAGTAACAGAATTATAGTGTTCCTAGGCAGTGAAATTTAACTCTTGATTTACTGCTACCCTCCAATTTTGTTCACAGTCCTCCACACAAGCTGAAAGCAAGTCCATAATATGATTTTAACATTACAAAAAAATAATGTTTGACAAAGGGCTACTAAATTTTAGCAATACAACAGCCGTTTGCTGTTATATGAAAAAAAAATTTGGCACTACTCCTGTTTCTAAGATGGAACACAAACATGAAATTGTTACTATTATTTCTCACCACAAGATTTTCTGGTTTTGAAAAGCAGAGACATTGGTTCAGTCAGAACTCTGGAACCTTTACAAATGTGTAAGTTCCTGCAAATGAAGTGTTCTAAGAATTACATGTATTTAAGCACTAAAATTCCCAAAGCAAAACAGTATAAAACTCCTGGCCTTGGTTTGTTTAACTACTGAGAACTTGTGAGCTGTTTTCAGGGATAATACTTGTTTTTACAACACAAGCTGCAAACATGCTGTTGGTCATTTGTTTCTGTTAGAGCTGAGGCAAACCAGAAGCATTTTAGCTTCCCACAGTAGTCCTCCATTACACAGGTCCTTTCCAGGGCACACACCTTTTGCTCAGATTTACAGCAGGTACAAGCCATGCCCCTTCGCTTGCAACCGTGGTGTTGCAACATTTTAGGGTTAGATACTGACAAATGAAGTTTGTAATTAAGAGGCTGCAAGTTCAGCAGGTGTAAAAGTAACAAGAATTGTGAAAAGGAAGTAAAAAACTGGCACAGAGAAACACCAGGTGAGGTCAACCATTTGTTCGTCTGACTAGACCACCACAGTCACCAACTGTTAATGCCTTGATGGCATCTCAAAGTTCAACACTCTCAACTGCCCTGCTTTTTAAAGCAGCAGCAACTGGTAAAGCACAGAAAAAAAGTTAGCTCTTCCTTGCAAGGGAACACCTTGCCAAAGTGGAGCCTAGTAAAGAACATATCTCCACAACATTTCAGTTATTTGCTTTCTCAACTCCTTTACACTGCTGACAAGGAAAGAGTTATCAAGAGTTATAATTGTTATCAGGTAATAATCTGTTTAAAGCATTAAAGTATTAACATTTTGAGAAATATCAAATTGTAAGCCACTTCAAAGAATGCATATGAAAGAAATTGTTTTAATACTTGAACAACTTTTGCCTACATCCTGTTGGATCATGCTGGTTGAAAACGGAGGAAAGCATGGCCATTACACCGGACCTCACAGGATAAGGAATGCTAGAAAAAAATATCTTGTTTATTCCAAGAGTCTAGGAAAAAAATTAATTCAAGTTTGAATGTAGCTGAAGTCACTTAAATTTCAGTCAGATAAAGGTCACTTAAGATAGTGCCAACCAAACAAAGAACTTGAGTTAGAACTTAGAACTTCAAAGGTGACCATTCCTCACTCATTTCTTCTTGGAGGAATATTCTGCACTAAGAGAATAGGAGCTTATCAGCAATTTAGATAAAAGATACGTCTTCCATACTTCCCATTCCTTTAAGGAGATTACCTTCTACAGATTAGTGTTATCCCTTTTAATAAATGTGGTCTGAGAACTCCTCTCAACTTGACACCAAAATGCAATTGTTGAATGTGAAATTTCACCTGGGTGAAGGTCCACAGCAGGTGCCATGTGATACTGGTATCTCACAAGTGTTCCACTGACATAGAACTGCAACATATTTATCTTGCTCAGTGAAATGAACACGCTGCACACTCAGAAAATTTTATGGATTGATCAAATCAGTTAAACTACCAAACAATCTAGAAGAGACTATAAGCCTGTGTTTGGGGCTAATGAAATAATTTCTTTTGCATACTGGAGTACTCTATCCTTTCAAAGAATTTCTAAGACAAAACTGGCCAGAAGCAAAGCAGTTCACTGGAAAGCTAAACCCAGGATGAATAAACTCAAGTTTTCAATATAGTCACACTACGGGCTTTAAGAAACCTTCAACCTGAACCGTCTACCTAGAAGTCCAAAGTACCCAAATGCCAAGATTCAGCAAACTCCCAAAAAAGCACTCTAGATTTGTCCTAAACTATATCAGGAAAGCTTCACTTATGGACAGAAGTAACACTCAAGCAAGCTCTCCCAAATGGCAAAACAATTACCAAAAGAAAGTTAAAGTATATATCACCAGTCAAAAGCTTCCGCTCCCCAGAAGATATTGTAAATGCTATTATATTATTGCATTACCAATGCTTTCTGACTGCAACAAGGCTGCAGTATTTCCTCAGAGATAAGGTCTTGACCAGCATGGCTGGATTTCTACCAAGTAATAGGACTGGCAATACAGAAGGCAACAGAAATAAATTCTTGATAAAAAGCCCGAAATTTTAGTTTGCATTATTTAACCCAGGTTTGCACAGTAGCATTAAGTTTATTATGACTTTATCATGCTGCACATCAATGAAAATTGGGAGAAAGGGCTTCCACACACCAGGGGCAGTAAAGCCAGGCCACCTTGGGCCTCCAAACATGCTGAGGCAACAGAGAATGTCTCAGTTCTGAGCCCTGTGCAACTCCAGACAGGTTGCCTTTAAAGTTATTGGTGCAGCTGCTGTAACAAAACAGTGTCAGCTGGAACACACCTACTTACTCTGACTCTGAAGAACACCTACCTGTTCTGACCCTACATGAAATACCTTCTATTTAGCAGTTTTGTAAAAAATAGTCATGCACTCCTATAAACAAATAAACAGCTTATCTAGCACATCTTTAAAGAACTTCATGCTTCCCTTTCCTCCTACAGAAGGGGCAATTAAGGACATATTTTGAATTTAATCCTTCTGCAGGAAACTGACCCACTGTTTCTTGCAGAGAAGGCAACCATGGAAGACCACACTTGTAAACAAGGTTTCCTGTTGCAAACAAAAGAATCTCAGTACTACAGATATGTAGTGAAGGAAAAGAAACAAATTAACATATACCTCACCACATTTAACACTGATCCAGAGCACTCATAATTGGTTTTCCTTCTCCACACAGCCAGCACCAGTGGGAACTTTGACAAATCAAGTGTTGGTACAATTGTACGAACACAGAACCTTACAGAAGCAGCTCAGCAGTCCAAAAGCACCACTCACCATCTGAGAAGATGAAAACAAGTGCACACTGTAATTAAGGGTCACGCTCTGCTACTGATAACAACAAGCTGTACCTGACTTTATTCACCTTCACTATTATCAGTGTTAGTGCTGAAGGTTCCAGACTCCATCACCACTGAGCACCAGATTTAGCAACAGCTGCAACATCCTACTTAATGACAAGTCTATCTGGAAATGGAAATATCCTCAATCAAGGCACCCCAAGGAGCTTAGCACCAAAAGGAAGGCAGCATATGTGCTATTACCAGCAGTAAGCATACACTAGAGCTGTATGAATGACTACTTGCTTGCTCTCTGAAGCTGAAGTCAGTTTTAAAAGCTCAGCTGTGCACAAAGCAGTTGTAGCTGCTATCCTGGACAATCCACTGAACACCTGTGAAGAACATGATGTGTAATGGCAGGCTGTTCTCATCAACCCTGAAAGTTTGGCAAAAGCCACAGATTTAAAACATTTTAGTTGCTCTGCCTTCTTCAATTTTGCTCCAACAAATTGGAAATCAAGCTAGCAAATAAACTAACATATTCTGGTATCAGAGGACCAATAGGAGAACTACTGAAAAGTATGTTTTGAAATCATGAGATAATAGCTGTATTTCCAGATCTCAGAGGTAACAGCAAAACCTTTTAACATGTAACTTTAGAATGAAAAATTAAAATCCACATTCATCACACAACCTGCACTCAGTACAACAAAAACAACCAAACTAAAGAAAAAAATTCCCAACACCGAAACAAAAAATAATATCATCCCAACACAGAACAGAAGTGAGCAATTTACACATGTAACTTTAGAATGAATGAAACAATACATGGAAACAGCAGCAAATAACCCAAGATTTTTTTTCTGACCTGCTAGCAACAACAATTGTTCTGCAAGGTAATTTCAGCTCTTCAGGGGACAAAGCCTTATAATTTCTGGTCATCTTATTTACAGTCTTGTAATAGTCAGTCTTAAATCTGAATGAATTTCAACACGTGCTGGAGAAGCAGTAGTAGCTTCTCAAAAAATAACATTTCAGACATCGCTACAGCTCTGGCTCCTTCCTGTGAGACAGGAGCTCAGCAACATTGGAGCTCAGCATTGGCTGGTGCCTTCTCCCTCCTCAGTGCTGCACAGGGAACAAGATGAAAAACCAAGACGACCAAGAAACATGATTCTCAGCTTGATGTGTACCTCAGTTCAGTTGTCATATGTGTAATTTGTGGAGCACAGTGCTGGAATCTAAAAAGGAACTAAGCACATATGTAACACACTAGGCAATCCTGCCCATAGCTTATTTAAGGTTTGACACAAGTTAAAGATCCTGTACAATAAAAATGTCTCTCCAAGCTATGAGGGAAACTCTCTCTCTTCCTTGGTACTAGTGTTTGCTCTGCAGCATTTCACCTGGTTGAATGCTTTCCAAGTTGGGAGTAAAAACTGTCAACATACAAACAACTTTTCAGAAGGTGCTGCTCTCTGTGTGCTTGAGATGTTATGCAAATACTTCATATCATTCTTTGACTTCCAAATGAGGAAGTGTTCTCCCTCTGAAATACAACATAATCAAGTTCCACAACAGCCCTGTACAGATGGCCAGTTTAAACTTCTAAGTGGCTGGTATTAAGCCCAGTTTCTTATGATGATCTTAGAGAATCTAGTGAAAGTGAAGTCTTTTGAGTCTTTTATCACATACGAAGGATCAACCATGAAACAGAACTATAAATAGCAATGGTTTAAAACAAAGCAAACAATTTTTAAAAATCACCAATGCCTATGCTCAAGGAAAGGCCTGCATACCTCATATGCCTTTGCACACTTGATGACAAAAGACTTCACCTACTTATGTGGGATGCACTGCTGAACATTTCCTGAAAGAGCACTAAAAGACAACTGTACCTCTAACCTGGCATAAGTTTACAGAGTTCACCTAACTTGCATGACACCTCTAAACAGCCATTGGAAGTGGCTCAAAACAAGTTAAATCATGGTGTCCAACAGTCTCACCCCTGACAGATCTCAAGAGCACAGGGATCTTCAGCATGAAGTTTTTTTCCTCTGCAGAAGACAGAAACAGGATACAGTCCACCTCATGTATTGTTAGCCCTTCTGAGTTGACAGCTTGTCCAATACAAGTTAGAGATCACCTCTCAATAGCTGGACAGAAAGCTTCACCTAAGAATATCTTGAATATGCTAGTTTTAGCTCCCCACTAGGAAGGGAGAGGTATGAGGAAGACAGACTTGTTCCATGATTTCCTCACAGTATGTGAAATCCAAACTCTGAGCTTATCCTTATGATAATAGGTGACGTGGAATCAACATATCTGCAAGAGCCAGAGTCCAATGGTCTTACACCTGAGACCTAGTAATAAATAAAATCACACAGCAGATATGAAAAAACAGAGCTTTCAGAAGCACAGGCTCAGAGTTAACTCAAATGCCAAGCAGCACCAAATGCAGACCACATAATTTAATTTTACAATACAGACAGCACACAGGACATACATGCTTACGTTTAACTACTTGTCCATCCTGTTTCTTCACATAAGAGTACTTGAAAAGAGATGGCTACTTTCATTCATCCACTTCTCGAGGTTCAGACCTAGCTCATAAACAGCACTCATAAGAGCAGGTAGCCTAGCGCTCTTCCCTACTAACAGTCCGTGCCCTGCACTTTCAGATGCCAGCAGTTCCTGTCAGCCCAGGGCTGAGGACAAGGCTCTAGAAAACAGGCAGGACCGCGTCTGCCCGACACAGGAGCTAGGCCAGAAGAGCACTGGGGCCATTCCCCAGGCTTCCCGGGGCCAGCTCTGCAGCGGCCAAACAGCTGCAGGGGATGGGAAAGGAGCTGCCAGCAGAGAGGCTGGCACCGGACTCGGGAAGACCCCAGGACAGGGCGGCCCCCCGGCTCCACGCCAGGAGGCGCTCCCAGGGCGGGCACCGCCCGGGGCCGGGACTTGGGGCACGCCGGCCACTGCTCACCGTTATGGTCGTAGACGCTGACGTAGGAGATGCCCACGGCCATGCACCACACGACCAGGCTGGCCATGTCCGCGTAGCTCGGCTCCTCCTCGGTCACCACCAGCCCCACGTGCACCGGCAGCTTCCGCAGGGCGCGCCCGTCCGCGCGCCACCGCTGCCGTCCGCGCGCCGCCCCGCCGTGAGCGGGTCCCCGCAGCCGCCAGGCCGC
>NW_024582091.1:28997619-29303978 GCF_017639235.1 Corvus kubaryi | reverse complement strand
GCGAGAAGCGCGCGCTGCAGACAGAGCAAGGCGCGCACCAGCGCGTGCAGCGCGCGCCACGCCAGGCCGCCCGCCCCGCTCATGGGACCGACCGACAGGAGCGCGCGGGGGAGCCTCAGCCGCTGCGCGCCGCCCGTCTCGCCATCCCCTCACGGAGCCCGCGTCCCCCGACCGGCAACCGCCAGCGCCGCCATCTTCCCGCCGCCCCGCCTGATCTTTCACCTCTCAACCCGCCACACGCGAGCCGCTCGTTGGCCGCCGCGCGGGCTGACGTCACTTCCGCCCGCGGAGCGCGAATGACGTGGCCTGTAGGGAAGGGGAGGGCGGGGCCAGGGCAGGAGGCGGGGCTGGGAACGGCCGGGTCGGGCCGGCCCTGCGGGAGGGGCGGGGTCAGGGCGGGGCCGCTCCCCCTGGCGGCCGCTGCTGGCGGCGGCCCCGCAGTGCCGGGGGCGGGACGGAAGGCGCCGGGGCGGGGCCGGGGGCGGGAGGGAAGGCGCCAGGGCGGGGCCGGGGGCGGGGCGTGACCTCTCCCCGCTCGTGTCTGGCTCCGGGGCTCCAGACCTCTGCCCGCAAGGCTGCCGAACCTGCGGGCTGTTTCAGGGACCGATCTCCAAGATTCTCCCTCTGTCCCATCCCAGCCTTGATCTTCCTAGCGTCGGCAGCGCCTTGTTCACGCTGATGTAGGAAGCAGGGGTGGGGGGAGGAAGCATCTGAATGCCACAGAAGCAGCCGGGCCTCACGGGTGTTTTTCCTGAACTGGAGGTTGCACCCTCAGAGCTCGCTGCAAATGCTCACCGGGCGGTTCCCCAGAGCGGGCTCGGGAAACGGGGGTAGCGCAGCCCCGGAACCGCGCCGAGCCACCGAGGCCTCGGGGCTGCACACCCCGATTTACAGTCTCCCACAAAAGCTGCGGCTCCCAGGCTTTTCCTGCCTTGGCTTGTAGCGGCCCACAGGTCCGAAGATGGAAACACCGCTGCAGGTGGAAGATTAAGTAAGAGCTAATGCCTGCCCGATGCTGTCAGACTGACGGGTGGACTGAGATGCTACGGAGATGTTTAAAGCACTATATTAAAAGAATCTGCCAATATAAAATTGAATGAAGAATTCTGTATCACGAAAATATTTCTCTTGCTCAGAAAATAACTACTTCCCAGGCTTCTAATACAGACCAGCATTAGCCAGCAGAAATAACACAGTCGAACTGCAAGGAAGGCTTGTGCTGTTTCATAAATATCTAAATCTTTAGCTACCAAAGATTTGGGTGACTGACCATAGAATCATAGAATCATTAAGGTTGGAAACGACCTCTAAGATCATCAGCTCCCACTGTTAACTCAGCACTGCCAAGTCCATGGCTTAACTATGTTCTTAAGTGCCACATCCGCAACTTTTGAACATGTCCGCGGTGATGATTCCACCACTTCCCTGGGAAGTCTGTGCCAATGCTTGACAACGCTTTCCATGAAGAAATTTCTCACGATATCCAATTTAAACCTCCCCTGGTGCAGCCTGAGGCCATCTCCTCCGGTCCTATCACTTGTCACGTGGGAGAAGAAACTGACCCGAGTCTTGCTACCGCCTCCTTTCAGGCAGTTGAGGAGAGTGATCAGCTCCCCCTGGAACCTCCTCCGGGCTAAAGAACCTCGGCTCCTTCAGCTGCTCCTCACAGGACTCATTCCCTAGGCCCTTCACCAGCTCCACTGCCCTTCTCTGGACATGCTCCAGCACCTCAATGCCTTTCTTGTAGTGAGGGGCCCAAAACTGAGCCCAGCATTCAAGGTGTGGCCTCTCCAGTGCCGAGTACAGAGGGACAATCACTGCCCTGGTCCTTCTGGCCACACTGTTGCTGATACAGGCCAGGATGCCATCGGCCTTGGCCACCTGGGCACACTTTGGCTCACACCCTGTTGACCAGCACCCCCAGGTCCTTTTCTGCTGGGCATCTTTCCAGCCACTCTGCCCCAGCCTGTAGTGCTGCAAGGGGTTGTTGCAACCCAAGGGCAGGGCCTGGCACTTGGCCTTGTTCACTCTCACACAGTTGGCGTCAGCCCATTGATCCAACCTGTGCAGATTCCTTTGCAGAGTCTGATGATAAGGGAATGTAAAGAAAAATGAGTCTATAATAGGTCTCTCTATACCGGTTGTATAGCTTAATGTGTTGGGTGACCTAAGAAACCCATGTGTCAATCACATTTGCGTAGGAGACATAACCAAATAGCTGCACTCTGACACCTGAGAAATCAGCCTCCGTGGAGGTGAGTGATTACACAGTTACTGAATGCCAACGGAAGATAAAAGATAATAGAAACTGCTTTGAAAAGTAATTTCCTGATGTAATTACTCATCAGTTATCATCTGAGATCATGAACTAACTTAAGTGACTGTTTGTAAGTCATTGGTTTTAGTGGTCTCACTAATCCAGCTTTGTTTAGTTTTCAAGCACTTTGGGAACTGCTTGATAAAATTTGTGTGTATATCAGAGTTAATGCATTAATTATATAGCATTAAGTCATTTTGTGTGTGTGTGTGCACAAACGTCTGGAAAGTTTCAGCTAGTGAAGGGGGACACTTGCAGTGTGTACTTGAACGTTAAGTACACCTAACCTAAAAGTATATACACAGCATCTTGAGCTATATTGTAGCAAATTAGGTATTCAGATACCAAAATAAACTCTTACAAAAGCTTTATCTCACTTCACCTTATCCTAATATTTGCCAGGATCCATTTCCTGAGAATCTCCCTTCTTTTGTTTACAGCAATAGAATCCGGTCAACTTGACCTCAGTGTTTTCATTTCTTGCTATTAATTAACTTCAGAACTAGTATTAAATCTCATTAACCAGGACACTGATTCTTCTGTTTATTTCACTTGCTGTGATGAAGATAAGCTGTCTGTGTTTTGCTGGAGATCAGCTAATTTAGTCTCATGTTATTTAAAACAGTCTAAAATAAATAAAAGAGGGAAATGCTTCAGGAAAACTGAAACCGATTTCTCAAAAGCAAGAATTTCTGAACAATCCCAAGAAATTGCTCACATCAGTGTAACTCTGCATGTCGACCTGCAGACCCATGAGTTTAAATGTATTGAATGCCAGACTCCTAGTAATGGTGTCTTGTGGTATTGCAGAATTTTATTTGTAGGGGTTTTATGCAACTATCAGAATGTTCTACTATAAAAGGTCCATACAGAGTTACAGACTGCTTTTCTAAGAGCTAGTAATTGTATTCTTGCTTTCCTTAAACTACATAGTACTAATGGCATAGAAAAACAAATCAAATCTTTTTTTTTTCTTTTTTTTTACAATATTCAGTTTCACAATGGCACCCTTACTGTAGCCCTTCTGTCACTGGCTATTACCTCTTGTAGTACAAATAGGCCAGGAAAAGCTAATGACAGATGAGAAGACTGCTTGTCAGTAGAAACACTGGTGCCAATGGGCAGCTCTAGACAACTTTCAGGTTCACTACAGATAAACTGCGGCATTAATCTAATTCATAATCATAGTAGTCATCATCTGTGTTCACTCCAACACTGGAGGCCTCATTGGGTTTCATTTTCTTTCTATCTTCTTTGCCTCTTTCCATTGAAGACAGATTGTCTTCACACTGCTGCAGAATCTTCTTGGAAGACATCCAACTTTCTCCTCGGCTTTGTGCTGGCGCTGCACACTGCCCTCCCCAGACATCCGTCCCTTTGGCCACCAGTGCTCTTCTGGTTCTGAGAAGGTCACAGGTGCAGTTCCAAGGGTTTCCATCCAAATACAGATGACGAAGACGAGGTAAATACTCCAAGACTTTGCGATCCAAGAGAGAAATCTTGTTATTCCGTAAATTTAAAACCTGGAGCTGTTTCAAGTCCTTCAGCTCTTGTTCTCCAACATCCTCTATGTCATTTCCTTTTAGATCCAATCTAGCAAGGGTGTCTGGAAGTCTAAATAAAAATAAAACAATACAAAGGTGTTATGTTCATCATACTGTTTCTGTAAGTGGTATTTGGTCCAGGCACATCTGATGTACTAAAATAAAGTTATCACTAAAAAATGCAATCTTCTGCAAAGAAAGATGTTCGTATTGGGTTTGGGTTAGGTTTGTTTATTTGTTTGCTTGTTTGTTCTTTGTTTTTACATTATAGGTGTACTGTATCTGCACCCTAGAACTGTTTTCCCAAATTACTGCAGTTTTGACATGTACTGACTGTTCATGCAGTTGAATTAAACAGCAGTCCTGTGCTGTACTATGGAGAAAATTAGCTGTTTAATTTACTGTCAAATTTAAAAATGCTTTTTGTACTCTTCAATGCCAATGACCAAACTATAGCACCATGAAAGACCAAAAGTTTAGACAATTGTGGCAACACTGCTCCTTCAGGTACTTCTATATATGATTTGTTTAAAAACGCTTTTTAGTTCATAAAGAATTATAATTTTTCTTCCATTTTGTTCTCCTGCTCCCATCAGACTCAAACATTAATCATCACAGCAGTAGTTCATCTGATGATAATCTGTTAAGAAATCAGCAGCAGGGAAAATATAAGTGCTTTCTGACAGTCTTTTTAAATAGTACTTTTGAGACTTAGAACTGGTTACATTTGGAAGAAGAGAAAAAGCTGATAATCTCTGGATATGATACTAGACAGGTCAGTATAATTCTTATTTTAATATACATTACAAATTTATATGAAAATACTTTAATTTCAAAAGTCTTGCTCACTTATGACTTTTTAATTTCCCTCTGATATAGTTAGTGACAAGTGCTTAACAGAAAAGCATTGGCATGGAATATCTTTAATAAAATTAATTTGAAAGTATCTTAAAAATCACCTCACTATGGTAGCATGCAAGGTGATGAAATTAAGTCAAGGTTACAGATTTTAAGGAAACTTACTGAAGCTCTCAGGGAAATTATAATAATACTACCAAGATCTATCTAGAATAGAAGCAGTACACCACAAAGGTACCTGGTAATGGCTCATGGGATAGTTTATCTCACTGTAATGATATGAGATACCTTTGAAAATCAGTAAGAGGATACATCATGACCCTCACTGACTGTTTTTTGTGAAGCTGACTTTGAACCTCTCAAGCTGAAAGATGGTTCCCAGATTTGTGAAAACCTGACAAGTTTAATGTCACTATGTCAAGAGTAGGGCAGTTCTGTATTGTGCTGTTTTTCCTGGGGAGATGAGAATTTCATGTATTGAATGGTGATTCACTTCACAAAAACTGACCTTACCAAATGCTTGTGACTGCAATAAATCTGTTTTGAAAGCTAACCACAGCAGTTATAGTTGCCCAATATGTAATGTCAGAAGGGTAGTCTGGGGTAAAACCCTAGTGCCACTGATGTCAGAGGCAGCGGGAAATCACCCAAGAGGTTTATCCAGACTGATTATAGTCCAAAGCCTGACCAGCAGGTCCTTAAACCTATGAAGAGTCTTATTGTACTAATGTTAGACTTAAACTTTATGGCTATACTGTTTGACTTCAGGCTGTGTTGATCTAGAAAAAATAACGCAACTGAGGACGTGATGAGTGACCCTACAGCTGGAAGAGGAGCCATGCTCACTCAGGAGCTGACCATGACAGCCACACTGTGCTATTGCCACTCTAAGGAATATCATCAGATTCTTCCCTGCATTTTCACCGCACCCTGTGGGATTTTATGAAGTACAGGTCTTCTCTAAAAGTCCTGAAAATACTTGGACTTGTGGATTATTTTCTTCTCAGAAGAGAAAGAAGCTTTCTTTCTCCTCTTTTCTGCCAAAAAGCTGCCAAGACCTATTCACTTTAGCATATCAATCATATTTTTTTAACCTTTTACACCTGACATAGTTCTCAGATAAAAGTCAAAAGTAATAATTTTTTTTCCGTATATCCATGTGTACCTGGTCATCATCAGACAATTAAATTAAGTATATAGATTTTATATTTTGTCATTTCCTTCACCTCTTTTATGTTTACAGCCCTCCCTGGAAATCTGTATTTACTCTTGGAATGAAAGGTCCCCAAAATCTCCTTAAAAGTCATACTATTTAAAGGCTAGTAGAAAACTCCATGCTGTTAATTCTCTTGACTATGAAGGTTGTAAAATAAGATGGATTAGACAATACTAAAGTAACTAGAAAGCATTAAACATTCCTGTCAAGCTAGACTGAAATCAAATATTTATACACCACTAAATCACTTTCTGATTATAAAGCTGTTGCCAAATAGATTCAAATGCTAAAGGACATGATGCTAAATGAATTGAAATTTTGCTGCATTATTTATTTAGGCTAGTTAAAACTATCTACAAGGCATAAAAATAAAGTCTAACAGTCCAGTTTTGTTAAAGAAGTTGATGTTAATGGAATTACTTCACTATTTTTATGCCATCTTATTGCACAGCTTTTTTTAATAATAAAATTGCCACTTTATATCAGAACAGCCACCATTTGGCTTAATATGCCATCCCTGATAATGGCCAGTTCCAGCACTCAGATGAATGTGAGACATCCTCTAAGCAGAGCATTAATGAACACAGTGTGCCCAAGGGATGTTTCTTCTGTACTCTGTCGACTGGAATTTTTCTTATAGCCTGAAGCTCGAGACTTTATATGCATTCCAAATACCTTGTAATGTGTGAATTTAAGGAAGCTGGGAATTCCAGTTTCACTAAAAAAGTGCATTCTTTTTGATCAGACTCAGCTCCCAAAATCTTAATATTTTAACAATAATAAACTTGCATGGTTTGGTAGTCACATCAGCTTTAAAATTGCTATCTATCCTTTTAATCAAATACTCTATTATTTTTCTTTTATGGGGGCAGGTAAATCTAAGTAGCAGTATAACCTTGGTAGTAAGTCTGTTACATTTTCCTAGCAGGTTCTCCTTATTGGTGTGCTAATTAAAAAAAATGGTCTCGGGGCAGGGAGAGATGCAAAATGAGCAGATTCATTGGGGGCCACAGATGTAATGAGAGCAGCTCTACTTCTACTCTGAGACTGTTAACAGGAGTGCTAATTAGTGCTAGTTACGACAGTGGGTTTATGGTATGGACAGACTTCTACCACGACTGGGTCTGAATACCAATTTTTGGCTCTCGTTCTCATACTGCAGGGAAGGAGAGATGACACCTTGGAACCAGCTGTCCTGAGATTCACTTGCCTCAGTGGAATAGAGCTGAGGAGATTCTGTTCCAGAGCCAGATTGGAAAGCTGCGCACACTGCTGGAGAGCTCCCGCCTCAAACGTGCTGACAGCGTTGTTGTCAAGAAACAAGTGCTTCAGGCCTTGAAGTCCTTGAAAGTCCTGCGCTGTCACCGTCTGAATCAGGTTATTGCTGCAGTCGAGTTTCTGCAGCCTGCCAGGCAGCCTGAGGGGCACGGTGTGGAGCTGGTTCTTAGAGAGCTCCAGTGTTGTTAAGTTAGGAAGAAGCTGGGCACCATCTATTGACATCAGTTGATTTTCTGACAGAAGGAACTCAGACAGGTTTTCTAGGTGTTTCACATCTTGAAGTCTCACCATTTTAAGTTGGTTTTTCTCTAATTTTAGTGACAGCAGGGATTTAGGTAGGTCAAGAGGCACTTTTGTCAGAAAGTTACCACTTAAGCTGAGAAAATGTAGACTTTGGAAAGATGCAAAGAAGTTGGCTGGGAGCATATTCAGTTTATTATCAGCCATGCTCAGATACTTCAGCCTAGGAAGCCTGAGTGGTGCAGACACAGATTCCATGTTGTTGCCATCCAGGATCAGACTTTGTAAATTGTAAAGGGAAGAAAATGCACTCGGAGGCAGAGTTGCAATCAAGTTGTTCCGAAGATCAAGCACCCTTAGTTTCATCAAACCTGCCAAATCAGATGCATGCAGAGCACTTATGGAGTTATCAGCGAGCTTTAAAATTTCGAGGCCAGATGGGAGAAAGGTGGGTATTTGCTTTAGCTGATTTTTGCAGAGTTCCAGGGACTTCAAGGTACTCAGAGCTTTGAAAGTGTTGTTTTCTATTGATTCTGTGCCACTGCATGACAGGACCAGCTCTTCAAGGACTGTCATTCTCCTGAAGTCAGTAAACTTAAAGAGGAAAAAAAAAATTAATATGACAGTACATTTATAGATATCTTCACTGGTTACTCCTTCTGGATGCTTGGACAATTGCTAGTATATACTGAAAAACAATGTATTTAGAATGAGAAACTAAGTGGTAATGGTAGAGTTATTACTATAAGTACCTGTGGCTTGCCAGTATTTACTTACATTTCTAGAATTTTGTGGTTTAAGTCTGTGCCATGTCAGGTTTTGCACAACCACATACATTTGAAGAAGGAATATTCCTTTTATTTCCTCCTGGTGGATAGCCTATATAAAATGGAACACTAATATCCCCAGTGGCAGAAATCTTTGCAGAGAGTAGATGGTTGTTAATGTTCATTGTGCTCAGTGGTGCTTGCTAGAGCAGTTTTGAGCTCATGATACAGCCATTTCCATATATCAGCAGTACTGTCACTGCAGCATGTATTCCCCAGAGGGAGTACACATGGATATCTTTACCTCTTGCTCCTGTTTTGGCAGAAAACTAAAATCTGACACCGACACTTTTCTCTACCCCACTACCTCCTTCTTTTTTAAAATAAAAGCCTCACCTATTAAGATTACCAAACCAAAAGTGTCAGATCAACCTGGCCTGAAAAACCACCTCTGTGGAACAGATTGTTTTTACAGAAACTTAGTTTTTATTAGTTGGTAATAAACAGATGCTTTGCAGTGGTAAATGGTACTTAAATGTTGACTATGGCTAATATCAAGAGGCACACAATTGTTTCATTATTTTTCTGCTCTGTTGGAACGTGCTTGTTTGCAAAGCTTGCCATCTTTTGTCTCAAGTTAAAGCAGCAAACCTAAGTGAATCTGGCAGCTTTCTCTGAGCTGAGATAGGAGGAAGCATGCAGTGAGGGTGAGCCAGAGAGTTCTCCAAGCACACCAGTTGTTAAAACTGGTTTTCTGAAATTGCCAGATATACTTCCCACTGACCTCAGTGACTGAGTCTTAAAAAACCATTTATATGGGAATCCCCCCAAAAAACCAAGATGAGCAGGTGTTCTGCACAGGAATAGTGCGAAGGAGTGTCCTCACCTGTTTTCCCTTCCCATGTCCAAAAACATCTCACTACAGGTCTCAGGAGTACCATGCCAGTAAGAGACACTAAAGTAACACTATATTCTTTATGCTATTTCCCCCAGAGCATGGTATTTTACTCTCATTGGGGGAAGCTGTAAAGCCTATTGTACAGCATAACCCCTCATCCCAGTCAGGAATCTGCATGGAGGGCAGTACAAGTCCTTTTGCAGTACAGGTGCTGGGTAGTAATTTTATTCTATAATCCTGGTTGGGTACATTTGGCTATCATACTTGTGTAAGTGAAATCAGTTCATAAAGCTGACTGTTAAAAGATGTCTTACAGCTTCATTTGTCCAACTCTTGCATATTTTTGGGCTGTATCTCTTTATCTTAGCTACAGACTGCATTTTAATTTCTGTTAAAATTAAAACCTGCACAGCTGTGAAAGACAAGTCGGATTTCATTTTGCTGTGGTATCCTTAGTTTATCTTTCAGATTAATTTTATTCTGTCTTGCAAAGCAATTTCTGAATTGCAAAATTTGATGCAATTAGTGAGAGAGTATAGATATGGAACCTCTATTGAAGCAGGTTTCTCTATCAATTATATTTAAATTCAAAGAGGGAATGTACCCCCATTAAAAACCCTTATATTCTCAACAGTAAATAACAAAGTTGTCTAAATTATATATATTTTTTTCTGTAATGCAGTGGTTTGTGCATATATAGCTATATAGCAATATCAGAACTGCTGATGTCCAGTTTTGGTCATGATTAGGAAGGTGATCTTGTACATAGGAAAGAGCCACATTGGTCAAGAGCACAAAAACATAATCACATGTAATTATAAAACCATCTTATGGAAATTGAAACAATTATGAACCTTCACAATTCAACACATTTTCTCCTGTAAATTCAAAAGCAATATTTTCTGCTTTTCCTCAGTTGATTTCTGTATGTCTCTAAGAGGCTTAATTTTCATCTTATTAAGTGACAGAGTGCTACTTGAAGGTCAATGTATACACATTTACTCTGTAATGATGTTAGACTTCTTAATGTGGATTATTATAATTTCTCTTTTCCACCTATTTGGTATGCTTTGCTAAGCTCTGTGACCGTGCTGTTTTGAGAGTTAAACATTTATCCATGCTTTTACAAACTACCCAGTCTTTCTAACGTGAATTAAGACATATTTGAAAGCCCACCAGCTCCTTTTTTTTCGCTAGGAAGTGGTGTTTTATTCTCTAACTGGATTGCCTGTAAAGTGATACTATTATAGTTTTATATTTTAAAACACTGATCTACTGAAAGTGGATCTAATATGCTGTTATTTTAATACAAACATTTTAAGGAATTTGTCATTTTAATGACTTTTTCTTTTTTTTGCTTTTCAAGTTGCTGTGTGTGACCTGGGATTTGTTATAAGCAGTTTTTTAAGAACAGTCCCCTATCCTGGGGGCAAAGTAGATGATTTTCTTTTAACAGATAAAACCCCACTTACTAATATAGTTAGAAATAAACTAAATCTTAAAGTGAGAGTAAACAGGTTATCATTGATCTTCAAATCAAGGAGGAAGCAGAAAATACTGAAAAAAAGATGCTAAAATTAATCTAGTTTTGTCTATGACTTTGTTTATAAAGTCTTTTTATAGCAAACCCTGGGTTGTAAAATTATCAAAAGCAAAAATCCCAGCAACTGTTTTCAATGCTGATCAACTCTGTTAAAACAAATACAAAACTGACCTGTGTAAAAAAAAAAAAAATCCTTTTTTTCTTTTTTCTTTAAAACAGACTGATTTAGTATACAAACATATATTCCTTTAAAATTATTATTTCTTCACAATTTTAATAATAATCAATGCAAATTAAGGTGCAGAAGTAATTGAAACAATATTTTTTTATTCTTCTGAGGCACCTAATTGCCAAACTACAGTATTTGTGAATGCTTACACATAAAAGTTTCTTGGAGGTCAGCTGTGGGAAGTCTAGGCTTCCATTCAACTTCTTTAGGAAAGTACTCTATGAGTAGGTAAATAAAGGAATTTTAAAAACCGAGCAAATAAAAAGCCCCCAAATCGAACCAGCCAAACAAACAAGAATCCCACACCAAAACCCTAAAGTCCTATAGAGTTCTTTCAGTGCTTGCAGACATGTATTTTACAAGCTGACATGTTTCCCCAAGCACTATAATATGTGCCAGTGGAATTGCTCAGGTGTGTAAAATTAAGCACAGGTATTTATGATGTCAAGACCTCAGAAGTATAATTTGTTTCATGGGGAAAAAAAGTAAAAAAATATACCCAAAGACCCAGTATAATCTCAAGGAAACAGCCTGCATAACTACAGAGACATAGCGTGAAAGGACTTTTTTCCTTTCAGTGCAAAGTCAGTAGTAGCAGTAAGACAGACTCACAGCCAGTGGAATTAATGTATAAAGTGAAAAACTCTCTTTTTAGATTGTTTCCCACACCATTGGTTTTGAATTTATCCCACCACTTCATTCACTTATATCCAGCATTTAAATGCTTTATGACACTTGTCTTTTGCTCTAGTCAGAACCTAAAGGCCACTTTACTTGTAACTGAGGAGTTGCTGACAGGTATGGACAACTAGCCTAAGAAAGGGAAAATGTTTCATCTTACTTGTCTTGGAAAGAAAATAGTGGGGAGGAGGAAGGAAGAATTTGCACAGAAAACATATTTCCTAATACAGAATTCATTTGACAAATCTTTTGTTTGCCTAGAATATAGCTAAATCACACCAATGTTTGGCTCTTCTGGGTATGTGAGATAAAACAAGAAAACCAGAGATATTAGTAGCTGCTAAAAGAGTAAACTCTTTCTCAGAGATAAACTGTACAATCACTGACTATTTCTCAGTGGGCAACAGGTATTCCAGATGCTGCTCTAAGCTGCCTTCCAGCCTGTTTTATGTAGTCCTGAGAGCGAAATCAAAGATGCGTTTCAGAGCAGTTAAATTCTTCGTAAGATAAAATGTATCTCATTTGAAGTGCACATTTCTTATTATTTGTAGTAAATTGATACACAGTAAGCATGTGTAGTACAGGTGGTTATATTTCTCTTGTGCCCATCTATACAAGATGAATTTATTAAATAAAGGTATTTCAGGGTAAGAAACAAAGAAGTACCATTCCAGAGTGCAGTGCAAAATGATTGCCTTTAATAATGCAAACCAGTGATGCCTCAGGAAACCCCGAATAAACTTTTTCAATAGCACAAATAGCTGGCAGCTTTGGTTAGAAGCTGCTCTCATTTTTTGGGAGTTATTAAATAGGCCTGGCATTGCTTTTATAGAAACATCTCATGCTTGCTTTAGACTCAAACTTACTTCCTCTGCCATTTCTAATCGCAGTTGTACCTAACACTTGCAGCTCCAGAGGGGGAAAAGAGCTTCAATTTAATTCATTAGGGAAATTTTACTAATGACATAAAACTTTTCATTTTACTGTGAAAAAGTGTTCTATTGTGTCAAAAATAGCAAAAGCTTTTAACAACTTACTCTGAAAGTCAATGGTTATTTGACCATATATAAAAGAAGTCAGCCTTTGGCTGCTAGGTGTAAAGCACTATTTTTTTTGAGTTTCATACAAAATATCATTGTGACAGCATGAACTAGTGCTTGCAGACTGCAGGAATGTGAAAACACTACAGGAATATATTTACATATCCTTAAAGAGTGAGTAAAAATAAAACCAGATCTGGCAGCTCTTCATCAGTTTTTAGAACATGGAATAAGATTCTCTCCTCACTAGACACCACCACCATCTGGGAAGTCCAACTTTAAGTTACAGTGCACTACAAAAAGTACTTTTTCTGGATTTTCTTACCTGGAGTTGTTTAATTTTGCTATGGCTGATGTAGAGTCTCCTGGTGGTAAAAGGAATCTCTCTGGGGATCTCTGTAGCTCTGTAGCATTGCACTGACTGGGCAGGGTCACAGCTGCATCTTCTTGGGCAAGTGGTACTTAGAGCACTGTGAAAAGACGAGACGACTAAAAGGTAAGATAAATACATCTTCCAAAACAGGAATTCTGGAATTGCATTGACAACATACAGCTTGAATTAAGCACCACGGGCCTTTTATACCATGAAATTTGATAAAAGGATATTATGACTGTGTATTTTATCCCAGTGAAAAAACAGCAAAAACAATACCCTAATTTGCCTGGGTTAAAATGTTTGCAGGCATTACAAAGAGCGAGAAACTTAAACAGTGATAAGGTGCCTTTCCATTTGTAGGTATGTGAAATTAGTGTTATTTATTACCTGACAGCTAATCTGCAAACATCCATATTATCTTCAGTTTCCTAGTTTTGTTAAATGTGACACCACGGAATTAGTGGAGAAAAGATAAAGAGCTGTTTTATAGTGGGGCTGTAAAACCTTTGTATCTTCTGTGACCCAGTATTAGGAACAGTAAAAACTCAACTACAGCCAGCACTGAAGCTTTTTTGCTCTTCGTCTTGCATTATTCAGACTACCACCCAAGACCTCGAAACTCAGGCAGCTACTATTTTAAAGCTAAAACATTCTATTCATTTTCTTAATATCTGTGGTGCAGCTGAGTGCTGCTGGTTGGATGAAAAAATTACCTCTTCTTGTGTAATTCCCCTAAATCAAAATTGAATTATTCTTGTATTTGAAAATTATAAATGGGAAATGCTTGAAAGCATTTAGTATAAATCAAGTGGTAGATGATCAATAAGACCTATTTACTTCATGACAGATGGAGAACAGAAAGATTCCCCCTAGAGTTTTCTCTCTGCTTATTAGTGCTTCTCTGACATATCTACTAGCTGTGCCAGCTGGAGATGTAAGGTTTTGAAAGGCATATATATGGTTTTGGTTGTGATTATTTTCCTTTGCACTCAAGCAATTACAAACACACAAACCAGTGTACTTTCAAAACCTTTGTGTCTTATCACACTGATCTGCTTTGTGCTGTTACCTGCTTGCCTCCATCCTCTCCATCATATCTTCAGGAGTAGCTAATCCTATTCCTTAAATGCTGAACTAGGCTCGTTATTTTTCCAAGCAGAAGATTATTGTCAAGTTGATTTGACAAATAGATAACAGAACGGGGGGCAGTCCTTGATGGGAATGCCTATTGGATGCAGCTGGGCTTACACTGGACAATTGCCATATTCCTTCCTGAAGATCCTTCTGTCTCCTTAATCCTCTACTGTGAGTGCAGAACTGCAAGCCAGCATCTGCTAAACCAAGCAGCAAGAGCAGAAACCTTTTCCGAAAGCAGCCTGTGAAATTGGCATGTTTAACCAGCTATGCAGAAAAATCCTGCCTGACTTATGCCATAGTGATCACTTGAGCAAAAATGAGTGGGTGGGCAGCTTTAGCAACTGTGCATTAAAATAAGTGTTTCAATGTATCTCAATCCAGGGTGTGCTATCTGGCTTGTGGCTTGGACTTCTTTTTTCCCCTACGAGAGTCAAAGTGTTCAGACAAAAGTGTAAATCCTTTCTGCATACTGTCAGCTACTTGTGGTGTATTTCTTTGATTCCATCTTCCCACTGACTCAGGTTTAAATTCTGATGTAACTAAGACAGTAATGCTCAGCATTTTGTGTAGGAACTTGTCTTCCTTAAAAATGTCATCAAAAACAACTGCTCTCTGCTCCTGGAGGGTCAAAAGAAATGAAGATCCAACCCTATAGTTGCAGTTTAGAGCTCTAGAGTACTGCAGAGCCAGTCTGCAAATCCCTGTAAGAACCATAGATTGCACCCTTCCCTATTTTGTAAATTTTAGGTCAGTCAGCTGATGTCAGAATTCCCAGCTGTGGTTACAAGGTAATTGCCCCACAGTAAGGTGCAATATTCTTGGCTCTTGGCAATTTTGTGTAATGTCTCTATTCTTGGTCTTTTCAAACTAATGAAAGGAAACGTTATAGTTCATTTCCATTATATTAACAGCAATGATTTAATCGAGAATGATGTTACGTATCCATTAATTTCTCATCTATGTGTGCTTTTGGCAGCTAGGTAATTTAAAGTGGTAACTATAAAAGATGATGTCCTATTAAACCTATTCTGTACAAATTTTCACATCGGAGCTGATGTCTTTGCTTTTGCATAAAATTATGACCTATGGGGGTTTTATTGACTTTAGGAGACCTGATGGTAACAGAACAGACAGAGTCCCAGGATAAATGTGCATAAGCAGGAAATTGTGAGCTACGCAACAATAAAAAAAACCAAAAAACCAAAACCACCTCCCCCCTCCAAAAAAAAAAAACCAAAAAATTTACAAACATTCCAGAATCTCTGTACTGGACATACATGCTGACCCATGAGATGCACAGCTTTGCAGTGCGATGTTAAGAAGGTGAATCACTGTGGCCATTTCCTGCCAGCAGTTTTTATGTAAACTCTCCCTAGCATTTGGTGGGGATTCCTGTGCAGGACTAAAGGCATGATATACCATTCCATCACTTCTGTGTCAGAAAGAATGAGCGATAGCACCCAAACCTGCCCATGTGAGAAGTCCCAGGGGCATGCTGTATGGTGTGTGCTTTAACCTAAGGTAAACACTTCCAACCAAAACCTGCTAAATCCCAAGTCTGTGTCAGACATAGTCTTGCTGGCATCTGATAAGGAGAGTGATTAAATATATTGGACAAATTTGGATAAAGCATAAGCTTGATTGGAAGTTAGATCTTTCAGGATTGCTGTTTTTACTTCAAATCTGAAGTAGGGCTCATAAAGGACTGTAAACTTTGGTGGTTTTTTTCCAAATATATCAGTTAGCCTAACAAAAATACTGTATTTTTGTACAAACCTTGCTTCACACAATATTTCAGCATTACTAGTGTGTGAGCCTTTTCTTTCTTCACCAAAGTCACAGGTTTGACAAAAGCACACATATTTATGTCAAGACATAATTTTTTAACCTAAGATTTAGAAAATAACATAAAAGTAAGATGACATTAAAATGGGAAGAATGAACCTGCAAAACCCTTGTTATGGAGTGTTTAGAAATGTCTGAAGAAAGCCCATAAAACCTCCAGGTGGATCCCTTGTAATGTACATGATGGCACAGACCATGCAAGGGAAGATGCCATTTTATCACAAAAGACATGGAGAAGCTGAGCTCTTGCAATTGGGGTGTCCCTTCCCTATGGAAAGGAAAAATTGCAGCAGAAGCCAGATTAGGGCTTGCACAGGGCTCAGATAGGAGCTTGATCCCTGAGGGATGTCACAAGCAGGAGTTTGGCAAGTAGGAACTGCTAAGTGATGGCGTATGCTCTAAAGAATCCTTGGCATATTTAGGTGCCATATGCTATCAAGAGCCTGCCACTGAGTACATGTGAATTTATAATTATTTTTTGCTGGAGGTTTTCCATTTGGATTTGGACCAGTTTTTCATAGGGACAGCAAATGGCATTTGTCTGCTGCAAAAGTTACCTCCAATCAAGCACTTCCCTCCAGACTGGATCAGGCTGGAAAGGGAAACAATCATAACGTTGTTTTTCAAAGCGTTATGTGTCCCTTAATCATCTATTGAAATATCCTGAAATGCTTTACAGAAATGTTTCCTAAACAAAGAGCCTCAGTGGGTTACACTGAATCAAGGATGTCAGCTAATGGATTCTAGGCCAATTAATAAAACCTAATTAATATACAGACTATAAATTTATGAAAAATTATTTTGTGTTTTAATCCCACAAAGTAGAGTTTCACAACAACAATCAGAAATCTGTCTGGAAAAAAAAAATCTCAATTTTCTTAAGCCAAGAATTTCATAGAACTATTTTAATCCATTTTCATACTATGTAGAGAAGGTATGTTCTAACTCCAGGCAAGGTCATCTTCATATACTGGAAACAGCTGCTGGATGAGTTAAAGCAGATTTTTCTTCCACACAAAAAGGTAGGTTTCCTTTTCTTCCTCCAAGCTGGCAACGTAGAAGAGATGCAAGTGATAACCTCTTAGGAATTTCTTGCATTTCATTTGTCCAGGGCACATTTGCCTTCCAGAGGAACTAGAACAGTGAAGCAGATTGAAAGGAATGATATTTTGTTAAACAGAAATTCACATATTGAGGAGTTTTAGTCATTGCCAGTTCTATGAGTGCTAAGGCATTCTAACCCAGATCAGATGCATCTGGGACAGGCACCCCACAAAAAACAACCCACCTGGAGGAGGTCAATTTAAATAATTTTCGTACACATATGTCACTAATGATGCCATAACTGGCCTTCAAAGTATTGTAGGCAATGGCATCATGGAGGAATGTTTTTTCATTAATGGAGCCACTGAGAGCTCTGCCCATGAAACCAGAGATTAGGGTATGGTATAATGACAGTTTCCTATTAATGACATTACAAGTAATTCCCAAAAAGGGAATGAAGAGGGGGGAAATAAAGAGGGTAGATCTGATGGCTGAGTCTGTTCTCAGCCTAGAATTAAACACACAGGTCTTTTGTATGTGAACAGTTACATAAGATCTGTAATTCATGTATGTGAGATCATGTCTTGTGCAGTACCTCCTAAAAGTAAAGTTGCAGGGAAGGATTATCCAGTCAATGAGGGAACCAAATCATCAATGGAGCTTTGCTAGTCCTGTAGGAAGTAAGTTAGTTCTGGCCCTTCCATTTCCTGTAAATACCTTAAGCTTTTAAAGAGCTTGCTCATAACTGAGCATCCAACAGAATCAGAATGGAGCCTAAACTGCAAAAAATGTCTGCTGTTCAAACTTCAAGGCACAAAACTCTGAAACAGCAGTTTTCTAAATTATACACACTGTGTGCATGGAAAGAGGGTTTCTTGCATGCTGTAAAGCTGAACATTTTTGGCATGTGTTTTATTCATTTGTTAAAACAAAACAAAAATTCAGAACAAAAATAGCTAAGCATAAGTGTATACATAGAAATAAGCATGAGACTAAGATCACAATAGCACTGTAAAAAAGAAAAGCTGGTCTGAAAAGTGACTTGTGAGACTAATAGGGAGTGGATGTTCAGAATAGTTGTCAGTACACTGTTGCACCCATGGACTCACCCATGGACTGTAAAATGCAGCGAACTATGAATTATGTCAGCCTGCAAGGCAGGAGTCACCTAAAATGTAAAAACTAAAATCCCTGGGGTTTGTTAGCAGAAATTTTCTGTAAGGAAAACTGAAAATGTATGGCTCTTCAAGTATCAGTGCAGATGGACAACTCCCTCCTCTCTTTCGGAAAGGAGTGTGCTTCAGAAAGGCACATTCTAATCATCTTCTCTAACTCCTTCTCTTAGGACATGAAAACCTTGCTTTACCATCTCTTATTTTCTCCCATACTTTGATACTGCAAGATTTACCTGTTTCCTCTCCATTTCCCCTTTGGTGCCCCTGCTTGTGACTGCACAACCGCCCACACAATCAAACCATGCAAGATGCTTCAGCACAAACCACACAGGAGGTGGCCTTGACATGTGCAGGCGCCGCAGCCTGGCACGCACAGCTGGGCAGCTGAAATTACAGAGGGTGAACTGACCCTCATGTGCAAACACATGTGTTTATATTGTAAATTCTTTGTGCAGAGGCTGGGGCTAACCAAAGGTTTGCAGAGTATCTCACACAACACTTTCCCAGTCTGGGCATGGACCCTAGATACCAAATCTACAGCAGTGGAGATGTCAATCCAAGTTATTTATTTTTAACTCTTGATTCAGGTATTACTTTGGAATTTTTTTGGATGAAAAGGTGTCCTCCTTATGCTTAAGGTCATTTATTCTTTAAGCTTGAAGTAGGTTTTCAGATGATTAATTAGGTACTGCAGTAATCAGTTAAAGTATGCAGGTTTAAATTTATGAAGGACTGTTTGTACTCAAATGTACTTAATAGCAGTGTAATGAGGAGATCTCATGTTCACTATATCTTGTCTAAAATAATTGAAATTATGTACATAAATTACATGTGGAGGAATTATCTGGTGATTAGCTTCACCGGCTCTATCACTTCATAGATAAGGTCAAAGGAGCAGATCACAAAACTTTCAGTGAAATTTCGGACATTAAAGGAAGCAAATCCAAATTCTTCTTGACATATGACTTGCTTCAACTATTTGATTGTTAGAAACATCCCTTGTAGAAAGGATTCTTACTGCTAGACCAGCTGACTCAGACTACTGCTGTTCTTTAAATGTTCAATTATTTTGTTGATGTTATCAGGGCGTATGCTATAGTTTACTCTAAATTGATATAATCTAATTGAAGGCTGAAACTACTAATCTTTCTTGGGTTCAATTCCATAATTACTGCACAGCTTCCTTACAGAACAGATCTATGGTTGCTCTGGGGGATTTTGGGAGGCATTTCAAGGGTAACTGGAATTGATCAGAATTTTCTAGGGGACCCGCAAGCATTGTTTTGAGATAACTAAATTATTCATGTTTTTACCCTTAAAAGCAAGAGATACTTGCTTTTACTTTCAACCCTTCTTTTACACAGTATTTTTGGTGAGGAATATAAATAGTAGCTAACGCTAGCTGCATTTACTGATTTTCTTTAAAATAGAAAGCGTTTCTTCTCATTTATCCATAAGCCGGCATGTATTAGATAGATAATGCTGCAGGTAAGCTTCTAAAAGGATTGTATTTGAGAAGCTAATCTTTGAGTGGAATAAGCAGAGACAAAACCTTGTTTGAGTGGTGAAATGTAAGGACATGCAAAACAAGGTAGCACTGATAAGGGATGAAAGAATTAAAAGTAATGACCACAGAACTTTGATACCACTGTAGATAAAGACAATTATAGATAAAGTGGGACTAACTCCTAAGCTAAAGGAAAAGGATACTAAAAACTTGAGAATAACTGATTCTTTAAAAAGAAGCAGTCATACATAAATTACAAAATGTCTAAGTTTTTTAAGGAAGTACTTGCTATTGATATGTTAGATAGTAACTATGGGAAACTTCTCTGTCAAGATAAGGAGATACAGTTTGAAGGAATGATAGAGATATATGAGCAGAAACTGACAGTGTTTGGCTAAGTGAAACATTACTGTTCCATTAAAAAAAATGCAAAAAATGTAACATAATTCTATAGGTACTTCTCCAGTGCAGTATCTTCAAGACTCAAAGCCAAAGCTAACATAAAAACTGATAGTCCTGAAATAATTAATTCTCTTGTGTGGCTGAACTAATTTAAACAATAAAAACAGTTTAGCTTTTGATCCAGCAAATACTTTGATTTTCTGTTGGATGCTGTTGTGCAAAAAAGGCAGTTGATACAGCTGTGAAGAATTAAAATCAGGATGAAGGTCAGGCAAATGCTCTGTTGCACCTGGGCTCACTCCAAAGCACTTACACCCTGTTCTCAGCTCCTATTCTGAATGCACTGATTTACAGAGCCAGAATGCTTTCTGTAGGTGTATGTAAAGGTGTCTGTAGCTTTTGTTTTCACCATGGAATGTCTTAACAGTAAGAGAATCCCCCATTAGTTACCCGTTTTGTTACTACTTGCCTCCAATTGCAGTGCAGATGATTTGAGTGGTGCGCTGGTTTTGTCTGGGGTAGAGTTAATTTTCCTCACAGTGGTTAGTATGGGGCTGTGTTTTGGAGTTGTGCTGAACACGGAGTTGATAATGTAGAAATGTTTTTGTTATTGCTGAGCAGGGCTTGCACAGAGCCAAGGCCTTTTCTGCTTTTTGTACAGCCATGCTGGCAAGGGAAGTTAGGAGTACATGGGAAGCTGGGAGGAGACACAACCAGGACAGCTGGCCCCAACTGATCAAAGCAATATTCCAGACCATATGACATCATGCTCAGTATATAAAGTGGGGGCAAGAAGGAGGAAGTGGTGGATGTTTGGAGTGATGGTGTTTGTCTTCCCAAGTAACCATTATCTGTGATGAGGCCCTGCTCTTCTGGAGATGGCTGAACACCTGCCTGCCCATGCAAAACAGTGAATTAATTTTTTGTTTGCTTACTCAGCTTTTGCTTTCCCTATTAAACTGTCTTTGTCTCAACCCACGAGCTCGCTACCTTTTACCCTCCTGATTCTGTCCCCAGTCCCACTGGAGCGGCAGCAAGCGAGCGGCTGTGTGGGGCTGGGGTGAAACCACAACAAACAGTAAAGGGCAAGTGAACAGGTTTGTAAGAACACTCTGTAAGCTCCTTGTCAAGCCTACAATAGCAGGTGCCAGAGGCAACATGATATCTGCTGCTAGTGGCGAAGTTTGCTTTTATCAAGCTCTTCTGAAAGCACAGATTGACGGAAGTACAATTCCTTCCTGCTCTGACATATCTCTTCACATTCCAGGTACTAGTCTGAGCGCTGAGCTGTAAAGTGGTATCTTTCTGTCAGTCTGTGTTCCAATCAATTATTTATGCAAAGTGGAGCAAGGAAAGAAGCTCACCCCGGGATGCCCTTCAGCCTCAGGTCTGTGTGTGAGGAGTGCTGGTGCCCTCACCATCATCTTGGTATCCCCTCTGCTGACTGGGGGGTCCCTGTGCTCCCCCCTCTCTGGTGCTGGCAGAATAACTTGTGTAGGCAGGATTAGGGTCCTGGGCTGGGCTGGAGTGATCTGCTTTCTCTTTTGAGGTGGAATTACTACTTCAGTGCAATAAAAACAAGCTGCATGTGTTCTCCACAAGAGAAATAAAGTTAATAAAGCTGCCACTGAAATCAACATCAGAGTGGCAGTATTTCAAAGGAGATGAGCTGTAGCCAAGGAGAGTGCCTTGGAGAAAGTACCCATGTGCTTATTCCCTGAAATTTGTTTTCATTTCCAGAACCAGCATGAGCTAAAAAAAACCAAATACATTTTATATGGTTACAACTGCATTTACTGGTGCTTCTAGAGATGCAAAAGTGCTGGGGGCAGTCCACATGGGACTAGGTCAGATATTAAGGAATTCTTTACTCTGGTTGGTGAGACACTGGAACAGGTTGCCCAGAGAAGTTGTGGATGCCCCACCCCTGGCAATGTTCAAGGCCAGGCAGGATAAGGCCTCGAGCAACCTGTTTTAGTGGGAGCTGTCCCTGCACATGGAAGGGGCGGTTAGGGCTAGATGATCTTTAAGGTCCCTTCCAACCCTTAATGTTCTATGTTTCTATGATTTTATACAATACTTGCAAACTCGCGTCTTTTCTGAGATGCAATGGGTCTCAGAACTCGACAAGCAATGGATGTGTCCCTGCAAATCCTGCTGTGTGGTTTGCACGTGCTCATCACATTGGTGAATACAGCAGTGCAGACTCCTCTTTCCTCTCTTCCTCCCTTATACATATAAACTTAAAAATGTCCCAGCTTTCCAATTCAGCCTGGCTCCACTTTGAATGCTCACAACTGGACAATGTGTAAGTCATAGACATCTTTTACACCGATTTGCTCAAATGAAACTCTAATCTATATTGCAGAAATTGCTGCAATGATAGCTCAGAAAATGACAAAGCTTTTCCCAAAGCTAAACCCATTGTCATTACTTTATGTAGCTCCACCATCTCTCAGTGTGGCCCTCACCCCCCTGCAACTGCTTTCCCTGTCAGTAGTGAGAGGTTGATTCCTGTCACCGTGGTATGTAAGTCACCATCATCCCACATGCTGAAGTTTTCTCAGTTTCTGTGTGTTCCCCCTGATGCTTTGGATCTTCAGAGGTTGTAATATTGCCATCTTCTAGTGCCTCATTCAAGCAGTGATGCTTATGAGCAAACTTGTGGTTTTAGCATGGCATCTGTCTGCTTCCTGTTGTGCACTTCTATACAGATACCTCTGTATTTGTACTTCTCTGTTACGTTTATTCATCCTTTCCTTGATGTATTTATGTTGTGAGTTATTCAGGGCAAGGTCCGCGTTCTTCTTCTTTCCTACGTACACGTTCTTATTCTTTGCTATATACCAACTGAGCATAGTTCTGTATGCACTTTATGTCAGTCTAAAAATGGCCATAATTACAATAATGTGCCCGTGACGGGGACGCAGGAAGGACACGGGGAGGACACGGGCACAGTCCCCACCCCCCGCCCAGGACGAGCCCCTCGTACCCTCACACCCACCTCGTGCCGGCCCGCAGCGCCCCCTGCCGGCGCGGGCGGGGCGCTCGGTGGCTCGGCGCTCGGCCGGCGCTGCCTGCCACACCACCAGGCGGCCCCGCGGCCGCCGCGCACGCGCGTCCCCGCGCTCCCTGCGTGGCTGCCCCGGGAGCGGGGCCGGGAGCGGGGCCGGGGCCGCGTCCTGCGGGGCGGGAGCGGGGCCGGGAGCGGGAGCGGCGGGGGCAGTGCCAGTGCCAGTGCCGTGTGAGGGGCAGGGGGCGGCAGCATGTCGGCGGCGGGTGGTGGTCCCTGCGGTCCGGGCGCGGCCGGCCCAGCCTCGGCGGCGGCGGCGGGCGGTGGCGTGTCCATGTTCCGCTGGCTGGAGGTGCTGGAGAAGGAGTTCGACAAGGCGTTCGTGGACGTGGACCTGCTGCTGGGCGAGATCGACCCCGACCAGGCCGACATCACATACGAGGGGCGGCAGAAGATGACGAGCCTGAGCTCGTGCTTCGCCCAGCTCTGCCACAAGGCTCAGACCGTGTCCCAGATCAACCACAAGCTGGAGGTGAGGGGTGGCACCGGGCGCGGCCGGGCCGGGAGCGCATCCCCGGACGTGCCAGGGTGGCGGCGGCGTGGACCGTGCCCTGCCCCGGGGGCAGCGAGAGCTCCTCCGGGTTTCTTCCTGCTCGTTTCCGGCTCCGAAGCAGCTGAGGAGGGTTCACCAGGCCTCATGTTTTAGGATTCGGGCTTGACCGCGGCCATCCTCCCTCTGGGTTTGGTAATTCCAGCTCTGGCATGGAGCGGTGCGTGCCAGAGGAGTTCTCTGTGATGTTGAAAGCAGGAGCCTTGGCCAATAGATGCTGCTGACTGGTTTTCTCTTTGCAATGAGTCAGGACGAGAGGACACAGTCTTAAGCTGGGCTGAGGGAGGTTTAGGTTGGACATTAGGAAGAAGTTCTTCACAGAAAGGCTGCTTAGACATTGAAATGTGCTGTGCAGAGTGGTGGTGGAGTCACCGTCCCTGGAGCTGTTTAAGGAAAGACTGGATGTGGCACCGAGTGCCCTAGTGTGGTTGCCATGGTTCCTGTGTTCGGTCACAGGTTGGACTTCATGATCCCAAGAGTTCTTTTCCAGCCTAATTGATTCCGAGATTCTGTGAATTTGGAAAACCTTTTAAAAGAAGGGACAAAGACAAGATCGAGGTGCTTAAAGCTTAGAGTCAGTAGTCAAAATGAGGACATTGTTCCTCCTTACAAGTAAAAGAAACAGAAAAGTGGATTGAGGATGGACTTTGACAGGTCCTGTTGTTCCTTCACACTTCAAAGCAGATCAAATAGCTCTCTGGCAAGCTTAGTGACTGAAAATAATAGCAGAGGTCGCGCATTCTGTGAGGAGAATAATAACTGGCCTTCCTGTTGGAAAGTTTTCTTCATGACTGATACAGAGTTTCAGTCAGGGTGGGAAGCAAACGTGGCTCTGGCTTCTGTCCTCCTTCTGATGCTGCATAGAGGCAGGGCTGCAGGTCCTTTGGCCTGTGAAAGAATTGGAGAGCTCTGGAAAGAGATTCCAGAGAACTTCGTGGTCATTTTATATTTGTCCAAGCTGAGCATCTTTGGTTTAGTAGGTGTTTTTTGTGGTGTCCTGTACAGGTGTGCATGTGAGCTGCCCTCTTGTCTTTCAGTTACTATTAGAAGGCTTTTGATGTTTCTTCCTCAGTTACCTTTCCCTGGGCTAAAGCCCTCCAGTTTCTTCAGTAGCTCTTGTAGACCATACTTTTTAGACTTTTATTGCTTGTTCTTTTAACTTGTAAGTATATAGGAGTAAGAGGGGAAATTCTGAGACACCGTGAAAATATGGGCTTTGTAAGTGCTTCAATAGACAGAATTCCCTTCTTTCAGTCCTTTTTGTTACACTCATTATAATAAAAGAATTTTAGAGTCTTCAAGCAGTAACCTGCTCTTCTGAAGGTGTGTCTTTCAGTAGGAAGTAAAGTAAGTAGATTGTCTTTGGTTTTAATCAGGTTTCTTCCTGGTATGAAGACATTGTTATGCAAAAGAACCCGTGGAATGTAACAGAGGAGCAGGATTTTTCAGAGTAGAACAAAGATCTCATTAAACTAGGAGGTTTTTTCATCCCAGTCTTTATTTCACTGGAATGCTTACTGTAGTGATGTTCCTCTATGTGTTTATGTTGATATGCTGTCTTACATGTTTCAGTACTGGGAAGATATATATATATATATATATAGATATAGATATATATATATATACACACATATACACACACATACAGTACCAACCTATACAGTAGGCTTCATGAAGTATAAGTATAGTAAAATGAGATTTATGAGTTTATGGTAGATAACTAGAATTTATTTTATGGTGGGTTGTTGTGTACAGACATGTAAAACAGCTGAGTTTTCAGGTTATTTTAAGAGAATGGATTTCTTTGAAAGGTTGTTTCAAGCTTAAATATTTTGAAAGGAAATGATGTAACTCAGATCCTGAAAGGTTTTTTGTGTCTAATTAAAATCTTCAGGAACGCTTGAAGAACTGAAGATCTGTGCCTAAATCTCTTACGAGTTGAAAAGCAAAGGAGCACAGTTAGCAGTTGTTAATAATTAGCATAATTATTGTGTATATCTATGTGCTTGAGGTAATTGCTTGATAAAAATGATACTGATAATCTAGAGTGAGTGCTTTGGAATTGAATAAAAAGTCTTTGTAAAGTATTTTTATTACTGTGAGTAGTATTAGGCCTCATGCATATAAAGGAGTTTTTATCTTTTAAATAGACCTTTAGAAGACTTTAGTGTTGCCTTGAAGGTTGTTAATTTTAGGACCTCATGTTTATTGGAGTCATAAACTTGAAATGAAAGCTGCCATTTAAAATCTCCAAAAGATGGAGCTGCTCTGTTGGAAATGAGTGTCTTGTCTTCTTATGTGCACAGATTTCTAGTCAAAAGCCGCAGTGACCAATATGAAGACCACAATTTCATAGTTTGAAAGAAATCACTAACATCAATACTGGCATTTAGGATGTGATTGGTGGTTTTACTCCTTTTTTTGTAATGCGAGTTACTGTACTTCATGTAATTTTTAAGATTGCAATCATTTCTTAATAACTCACCATTGTAATTTTATAGTGCTTGTACATTTTAATACAAAGCTTTTGTCACATTCACAAAAATGACTTCAGTAATAGTTTACTTAGGTACACTTACTCAAGCCAATAAATTAGATCCATCTTGAGAAATACACCTTTATTTGGATTAAAATAATACTTGGGCTGAATCTAAGCTGACTAAGCTTACTCCTGCAGCTGCATTTGACTGGACTTGTCTTACCGGATAAGTGATATTATTTCATAAAACAACAAAAAGTTATGAATATCATTCTGTTGTTTGTGGATACCATTTCCTTCACCAAATTCGTTGAGTCTTATAACAAAGCAGGCAAGAATAAAGAAGTGCAGTTCACGCTTTGATTTATCTACTTTATTAGCTTCGTACACATTCTCTGATTGGCACAATTGCTTTCAAGAGGCACAGCTTGAGGTTTGGTGAATGGAAGCTCCTGCTGTAGGACTTCTCAAAAAAATTTTTGCCGTCTCGCTGTATACCTACTGCTAGAGAGAGGAATCTAGGTAAAATATTGTATGGAGGATGTTCCTGAATAGTGAAAAAAGCATTCCAGGAAAACAGTAGTTTCCAAAGAGGCAGCTATATGTTGGCAATTCTGGGCCAGGTTATTTTTAGAAGGAGCCTGAAGGTATTTCAGATGCACAGGAGATGTATGCAAATAAATTTACTTGTGCTTAAGGTCGTGAAAGTTTATGAACCTACTACTGTGCTAATAACATTTGCAGTCTTAAATTAAACTAATGATATGTTGGGGGGGGGATTTGTTTTCATAACTTTCCTGCTGGTCACAGTAGGACAGAGTTGAATTAAGTAGCTTATCAAAGAGGAGGAAATAAAGGTGTTTGGCAATACAAGCCACTGTCATTCCTGAAATCAGCCTCATTTCATTGTGAAAAAATGGAGAAGTGTGTCTTGTTAGTAGGATAGCAAGGACCTCAGTCTTTTAGAATTGGTGACAGACATTTTAAAGGAGATTTTTTGTGGTTCTCTGTTGGAAAGCCATATAAATCAGCAGATGCAGGCTGGTGGTCAGTGTGTGAGATTTTAGAAAATGTTTAACTGAGAAGCAGTTCATAGGTTTTGTTTTTCCTGTTTGACTGTCACTTGACTATGACATTGTCTAGATGTCCATTTCAAAAAATACAAGTTCTGTCTATCTGCAGTTCTGTAGAAATAAAAGAAGTAGATCAATGTGCCAGTGAAAACTGAGCTTGACTTTAACTCTGGCACTTTGACTGCCAATCTGATTCTGCAGTTTTAAGTGAACAAGCTAGAAAGGAATGTTTGGTGGAGCACACCCTGTATCTTGGCAGATGTGTTAAGCCTGTGTATATGCTAAAGCTAAGGAAAACATGTATGTCTAAGAAGGTAAATGTAGTTTTATGTCCATGATTAAGTTGGAATCAGCAGGTTTAAAGGAACATGTTTCTATAAGCTCAATTCTTCTGTAAGTAACTTGTAACCCATTCAGTTAATGCACATATAGAATGTTGTGGGTAATATGAAGATGTAATTATGAAAAAACTGTACTGCAGACTGGAAAAGCTAAATTTAGGTGGCTTTATGTGTGTGACTTTCCATAAGCATGCGAGTCCATCTTACAGAACACACTGCAGAGATACAGTCCTGCTCTGTTGTTTGGCAGTACTTTAATCAAGGTAGGGACCATACACCTTCTTAGGAAGGTCTGTTTGGATTTTTTTGCCTTCTCTCTTTTATTTTGTAGTGAGAAATGCTCTTGTTGAAGACCAAGATACTTTTTTTCCCTGTGTGAGGTATGTCTATACATACATATAGAATAGCTGCAATAACTTACTTTTTTCAAATGTCATTATAATAAAATGTTATTTTATTAATTGGACTTTTAATACTTTTTCTCTTTTGGAATAGAAATCTGTTGGTACTAGATAGAGTGTGTTTTTTTGAAAAATCAGGTGAGTGAGATTTGGTCCAGCTAATTTGATATCCTAAAATGTGAGCATTTTTTGCATATTCAGGAAATGCAGATTTACATGCATTTTCCAATCAGCTTATATACTAAATTATCATTAGTTTAATACATATAACTTCTATCAGAATAATTATCCCTTTTAAACTGTGATTATGCCTCTACTTAATTAATATTTTCCTGTATCAGAAGCCTATATACGTCTATGCAAATTTAACTGTCCTATTTAATTTTCATATTTTTGTATGGGATAAAGTGTTTTCCTTTCCTGTCTCACTTGTTGGGAGTTGCCAAAGAGGAAATGAGAGAGAACCAGTATATTAGTTTGTATTTCTTAGTTTTCTTTACTGAGTTATGTTGCATAGCTAGTATGGATTTCAAAATAATGGCAATAATGAAACTATTGATATGACTTCTAAGAACAGATTTGTGTCCTCCTAATAAACAACTAGAAGCGTGAGGAACCTGACAAAAATAGTCGTTGTGAGGCAGTCAGAAATTTGCCCCTGTCAGCAAGGCAATTAAAAAAAAAGTAATTTGTTCTTCTGTAAGTAGGTGTAAACAGAATGAGAGAGTCAAGCAAAAAGTAAAACACTAACAAGAAACAGTAGCAGGTATTGTAATGACAGAGGTGAAAAAGATCAGTCACAGGCATAAAAGTGTTGGTGGATGTATCCGTTTATGTAAATGGAAACCAAATTTTTAACATGCTTTATTTAAGATGTGGTATCATTATTATGTTATCTTTTAGTTGTTGGGAGGAAAAGTGTGCAGATAATTACATGTCCAGAATGGTCTTCAGCAGAGAAGATAAAAAAGTAGAAATGTTGCTTTGCATCCTTTTAATTTGCTGACCACTCTTCTGAATGTTTTGTCAGGACTAGAATAGAGCCTGAGAAATGGAGTAACTCATTTGTCTTATGCTTATGTCCTTTGTATTCTGTGTGGGATATAATAAAAGTGGGTGAAATTATTTTACGATTCATTTTTGTCTTCGGTATCATACACTACATTTTTACCAAGACTACTTACATAGTTCCACTACTGTAGTGTTTATTTAGGGAGTCAGTAGTCATAAATTTTGTTGCTCATGCTATTATTAGCCACATGATAAAGACTGTTTTGTTAAATTTAATGTTAGCTAAAATTCGAAGTTACATATGTCCTTTTTGGGGTCACAATAATAATGAAATAAAGGCTTTTAATATAATTTAAAAATTTGTCACTGCAGTCTTTTCAAATAATTTCTTGAAACATTTTTGTCATTGACAAGTTGTAAGCATTGTGGTGAAATTGGGGGGCGTTATCATAAGAAATGTTGGTTTCCAAGTGTACTGTCTGTTCAGAAACTCATTTTGTACAGTGCTGTCACATTGTTTAGTTTTGCAAGGAGCACTGTGAGATTAATAGGGCTCTGCTCTGTTTCATGGTTTCTCATTCAAAGCAGTCCATTAAACTTAATAGGGTTGTGTGAGAAATTGCAGCAAATGCTGCTTAGTACGCTGGAAGAATCAAATAGTCAAGACTGAGGAAGGGTAGAGTGTTCTTGTCTTTTGGAGAGCTGTAGGCAAGGTGATACTGGTGAGATAATGGAGACAAACCTTTCTTCTAGCAATTAGAGAAACGTAATAATTGAGAGCTCCGGCTACTTCACATCAAGGGGCTGATGCAAAGTTAGGGGTCCCCATGAAAACTTGGCAGTATGTGGGTTGTGCAGGCCAGGCTCTGTTGTTGTTGCATATCTGGTGTCTGACTGTGTTTAGACTTCGGGCTGTAGGAGCTGCAGCTGTCACATCCTGTAAATTTGTTTTCTGTCCTGCACTTGTGTAATGTTATGGGAACACTTAAGAATAATGATTTCATTGTTTGTAAAGCGTAATTAAAGATTTTTTTTTTTTTTAACCTGTTTTGCCTTTAAGTGACGTTTCTGTCTTTAAAAAAATGCCCCCGGAATGAAATGGGAAGCAGATATGACATGCTAGTTAAGCGAATGTACAAGATATGCTAGTGTCATATCTTGATATTTATAGTGCTTTTTTGTGCATATGCCAGGACAGAAGCCGCAGAGTAATTGCAGCATTGTAGTGTGTTTCATGATCCTGGGTCTTGCAGCCTCTAAATCAGAAGGTTAATAGTCCTGATCAAGAGTGAATGTTGAAATACATAAGTGCATATATTGATGAAGTTTATGGAGTCTAGTGTAAATTACATGAGGGCATGCTGCTGAGGAAGTAAAAGCACCTCATAAACTTGATTTGTCTGTGAATTTTGGTTTCATCCAGTAGCAAGATACCTAAGGACCTGTCCTTGAAAATTAGCTATTAAATATATATATATATGTACACCAGAGGTGTTTTATTAGTAACGGAATCAATGGAGCTTGGAAATCTCATGATTTGTGGGAAATGGAAGTGTTGAGCACTTTCTCAATTCACCAAGACCTTCTGATTCAGGCACTCCCTGAATGATCTGGGAGTTTCCACATCACAGCATCCTTTCCTTTGCCTTTTCATCTCTACAATTTTTGGTTAGTTGGCTGGACACGAGACAGCAGCTCAGTCTCTAGCTCAGAACTGCACGTGTGCTGCCTGTACACTGGGCTGTCGTCTTCTGCCTCTGGGTGGATTAAACAAATTAGCTAAAGATCTGGCTCTTCCCACTTTCCCTTCTGAAAGAGCTCTAATCTGTCGCTCTTTCTTACTAGCAGCTGTTTAGGGTAAAAGTTGTATGTTGTAGGAACTTTAATCATACACACTTTTACTCCTTTTGTTTGAATCTTGAAAATTAATTCAGTTCAAATCAACAGGGGAGGAAGGCAAAATAGGGAGAAATGTAGTCATACAGATAAATGATGGCACTAGAAAGTCTTGTTTAGGTAACTGGGAAATTCCGAAATGAACTCCTAGCTGCTGGCATTCAGAGATTATATGGTGGGGAAAAAATCTTTTACTTTAGAAAAACAGTTTTCAGACCTTTATGAGTTTAGAAGGCTTGGCATGAGAATGAATCAGGTGTACTCTAAAGGCCTGAAATTAAATGAAAACTAAAGGCATTTGATGAGTGCTTGGTTTATGACTTTTAGTCACTTGTGGCTGGTAATGGATACTTTTGTATGTATCTAGCTTCCCTTTGCTGAAAAATCTGTGAGTTTTCTACTATGTTTGAATTATGCTTAGACTCTCTTTGAGCTAGGTATTCATATACCAAGACGTGCATTCATTACACTTTGAGGGAATTCAGGTCTTCCTCTCATTTTTATTTGGTGTGGTGAATAGTGGCACTGTCTTGCCCTAGTATGCAAACCTATGGCCCAGCTTTCCAATTCAGCCTGGCTCCACTTTGAATGCTCACAACTGGACAATGTGTAAGTCATAGACATCTTTTACACCGATTTGCTCAAATGAAACTCTAATCTATATTGCAGAAATTGCTGCAATGATAGCTCAGAAAATGACAAAGCTTTTCCCAAAGCTAAACCCATTGTCATTACTTTATGTAGCTCCACCATCTCTCAGTGTGGCCCTCACCCCCCTGCAACTGCTTTCCCTGTCAGTAGTGAGAGGTTGATTCCTGTCACCGTGGTATGTAAGTCACCATCATCCCACATGCTGAAGTTTTCTCAGTTTCTGTGTGTTCCCCCTGATGCTTTAGATCTTCAGAGGTTGTAATATTGCCATCTTCTAATGCCTCATTCAAGCAGTGATGCTTATGAGCAAACTTGTGGTTTTAGCATGGCATCTGTCTGCTTCCTGTTGTGCACTTCTATACAGATACCTCTGTATTTGTACTTCTCTGTTACGTTTATTCATCCTTTCCTTGATGTATTTATGTTGTGAGTTATTCAGGGCAAGGTCCGCATTCTTTTTCTTCACAATATATGAACTTAGTATAAGATCTTTGAGTATGTCTGAGATCTAATAGAAATAAGTTATTTTTGGTTATTTATTCTAACTATTCTATTAGAATAACTAATGGTCACTTTTCTATGAAAAATGTACAGATGAGAGTTCAGACCATCATATGAAAAATATTATATAAATTAATTGGAAGAGGCTTAAATGATGTCATTTTGTTCTGAGACTCCTGATGAAAAACACTACTTAAGACTTTAAGTACTCCATGACTAAAAATGCAATTAACCCCAGCATTTAAGATAGCATTTATTATATTGCCAATTTAAAATACATATTCAGTATAAGACAATTCGTAACAAGCTCAATTTTTTGATAATTCATAACTACTGGAACAGGAAATAGGGACTGTTGATTAAAAATAGGACATTGTCTGGACTCTTTTGCCTAGAGGGGTTTTTTTGTATTTTTTTTTTTTTTTAATTTTTGAATTTTCCATGGAAGAAATATTAACTGCTTAATGCCATTATTTCTTTTCTTTTATCTCCTATGGGAATAAAAAGAGTAGTTTATAAATTCTTGAGTTATTTCAGTTGAAATTGGTGTTTAATTTTCATAGCTGTAAGACCTCTGAGAAAAAAAAAAATACCTTGGTAAATGGCAAAATATGCCCCAAAATTGACCAAATATTTAGTAAGCCTTTCAAAACTATTTTTCTCGTATCGTCTCTGTGTTAGATTGTTTGGAAGATAAATGCTGGGCTTTGCTATTTGATGAATTTGACCAAGAACTCCAGTTTACTTGAATTGTAGACTTTTATTTAGAAGTTAGAAGTAGCCTGTGTTGATAATCTGAAGCAGTAGCTTCATGTCCTGCCTGCTTGATTCAGGTAGGTCTAGGTGTAGATTTTCATGATTAAATCCTACTTCTGTGACCACAGTTCAGTTGTGCTGTTTGCTGTGCATTGGCTGGGGCAGGGACATGAATGAGGGAGCAGAGAGAAACTGAGGTGTAACCTTGCAGTGTGGTGCTTGCTAATGAGCGGTAATTGCTGATCTGCACAGTTGTATTCTGCCCAGAAGAGTTCCTTTTTCAGCCCAATCAGCAAGTTACAGTTAAAAGGATGTTACAAAATTAAACACACTACCTTCTCTTCAGCCTCTGCCCCTTACTGTTCCCCGGTGAAAGTTTCTGTTCTCTATTTGGTGTTTGGTGGCTCTTCCTGAGCTCACCTTACCATGAAGCTCAGTGGTCTCCTGTGAGTGGATGTTTGTAACTTCTGCCCCCAGCTGACTTCTCTGCAAGTTGTAGGGCAGTTGCAGGTGACGACCAAAATAAATGACATCTTTTTTTGACAGTCTTGTTGGAGAGTACCTCCAAATTGAAGGATTACTACAGTTGCTTCTGTAGCACTGGTTGATCCTTGTGTTTATCCTGTTATGTTTATACAAATTGAAATACTATATTATCTGGTACCATCTCTTTCTGTAGAACACTTGCCTAATGCAGTGAATGGTGCTCTGGGGAGGAATGGCCTTACTGACAGTGCTTGTTTGTGCTCATCATTTCCTCTGCTGTCTCTGCCCTGTCCCTGGTTTTTACTGAGTAGCTTCCAAAATTGAAGGTAGAGATGTTGAATTTCCAACAGTCCTTCCATATGTTTCCTTTATAACAAATTGGGGGAATTTGGATAAAAAACCAGTGCTAGTAAGAGTAATATAAAGGAAAATTAGGTGAGCTGGCCAAGCTGAGAATGGCAGGACTTCTGTGAAGTAATGTAAATATTTGTCAGCCTTCATAGAAGTAGATCACAGGATTTGAAAGCAGCTTGCTGTGTTTGCATTTTGGTGTGACTCTTGTGCCTGCATCTGTTCCTGGGCATAAATTTATGACTTTTCATAATGTGTAAACAGATTAATTCCATGATATATGCTTATACCATTTCTCATTTTGCTTTTTTTATTTTGTGCTCTTTATTTATCCAGACCTTACAGTACCTGGAGGGAGGCTACAAGAAAGATGGGAGAGGGACTTTTTACAAGAGTATGTAGTGACAGAGCAAGGGGGAGTGTTTTCAAACTGAAAGAGAGTAGGTTTAGATTAGATAATAGGAAAATATGCTTTATTGTGAGGGTGGTGACTCACTGGAACAGGTTGTCCAGAGTGCCTCATTCCTGGAAGTGTTTAAGGCCAGGTTGGATGGAACTCCAAGCAACCTGGTCTAGTGCAAGGTGTCCCTGTCCATGGCAGGGGGGTTGGAACCAGGTCTTTTTAAGGTCCCTTTTAACCCAGGACATTCTGTGATTCAATGATTCTATGACTAAAGCAGCAGGATATGAATTTAAATGGTAGGTTACATGCAGAGTACTGTTTTTAATTTTTATTGCGCGTTTGACAGTTTTTTTGTGATACTTTTGGGGCATCATTCACCCTGCAAAGCTGGTGGCCATCATTCTTGCTGCTTTGTAATTTGCAATGGGAAATAAATTTGTTTTTTCTTCCCACCAGAACTCCCAACTGCCCTTCTTTACTAGATGAGGCTGGACAATATTAAATTGGTCTATTTTAACTGTTCTGCCACTTTGCCATTCTACAGGTCTTTTGAATTAGAGTGGATGAGAGAGTATGTGTGTATATAAAAAAGCAATAAAAGTCAGTATGTTAGCTGTTAGAAAGGAGCAAGACAGATCTTATTTTTTAAAAAGTAGATCTAATAATACACAGTATGTAATAATAACAAAATATTGTTACACATTATGTGAAATTGTGACTGGGTCAAACTGTGCCTTCTTTATTAAGGTCTCTGTTATCTGCTCTGTACTATGTCATCAGCTTTTGTGCTGGTGATATTTTCATTTGCTGTGTTAGTTCAGGTGTGTGTCTGCTTTTGTTAGAGGGTAGGTAAACCACAGCAGAGAGATTTTAACTATGGCTGGTCACTGGGGACAACAATGCAGCTTTGTAAGTAGCTCATTTCTCTGAAATTATTTGACTCTGTAGTATTTTAAATATCATCTTACTCTGTAAAAGGCAATTTCTGCTTTAGAGTTCTTCAAGGGTTTACAAATTTTTCAAGTTTTTTTGCAGTTCTGGCAGTTGGAAGGTGAAAATGCATGCAGCTCTGTTTCTTTGGCAAAAAGTAATTGCTGGCCTGATCTGTTCAGGCTCCATGTCAAGGGACAGGGGGAGGTAGTTCTGCTCTGTTCAGTCCCAGAGATATGGACTAAAGGGCATAGCCAAGAGCCTGGAAGGGAGGTTGTTCTTCTTGGCAGCCACATGCTGCCGGTTGGCTTGATCCATCTCATCAGTTGCACACTCTGGGTGCTCTGAATCACCTCTGGTAGTGCTTGCTTATCTCTGAATTACTTGAACCTTGAGGAGGCCGTCCATCTAAGTTATGTACCTGAAGCTAGACCCAGTAAATACTCCCCACTGACAGTCAAACCCTTCCGGCTTGTTTTTCATTAACAGATACAGACATTTTATAGCAAGTTGCCTTGCAACTTGAGATTCACTGTTAATTTGAATGTTAGTGTAATGTTGTTAAAATACCTAAAATACCCCGCTTTAATATGAGAGGGCTTTTTTAAAGAATTAGTCACTTCTTCATTTTGGTCTTTACTTCCAAATCTTTTGGATGCAAAAATATACTGTGGGAATTTACCTAAAAATCCCCCGTCATCATATTCTGTTTGGTTTGTTTTTTTTTTTTTTTTGGCAAATAGTAGCCTTAAAGCTTATCTAAATGTAGCTTATCCTATAAAATGCTACTTGAACTTAAGGATAACAAGTAACTTGGTAAACATGTTAGTATTTGTTCTTTCATTCCAGGTATAAACCCTACATGAAAATTGTTTTTAAAATGTTTCAAAACCACTTTTTCAAGAGTTAATATTTATTTACAGTTTTTTACATACGCATTTTAGGGGCATTAGTGGCTTCTGGTTTACCCAACTAATTTGCTATTTCAGTTAAACTGTGGATAATAGCTGTAAATAGGATTATTTGACTTCAGCATTGGGTAAATAATTGTCATTTTGCTTTGAGCAATTTTTTTTCAGTAAGATTTAATAATTCTACAATTTAAAATTGTGTTTAAATTGGTAAGAGTGTAAATCCTACATAGGTTTAATGTCATTGCCTTGTTTTGGAGTGGACATCAGCATCACACGCGGTTGTCTGTGTGAGGGAAAGCTCATCTGTTGCTGCTTTTGGCAATGTGGTTGTTTGCTGTCTGTTCTGTGGGTGCATGAATTTTGGCAGCTGGGGAGAAAACCCTGCAAATGATCCAGAGTTAAAGCTGGGCTACAGAGGAATGTGTGACAGCAGGTACTCTGAACCTGTATTCCACCATGTACAGCATCCATGTACCAGCAAATGCAGTTATGTGTCACAGTTCTGGTGACCCCATTTAATCTTTGCTCTCATTACTATGATGGATTATATCTTCACAGGCACAGTTGGTTGATCTGAAGTCTGAACTGACAGAAACACAGGCAGAGAAAGCAGTATTGGAAAAGGAAGTGCACGATCAGCTTTTGCAGCTCCACGCGGTTCAGCTTCAGCTACATGCCAAGACTGGTCAGAATGTTGATTCTGGGGCTATTAAGGCAAAACTGGTGAGTATGGCAGCTTGAATGTGGGATTATATTATTCTTCTTCCTCTCCTGGCTGAAGTTCTTCCTTGGAAGGTGTAAATAAGCTGATTACAAATTATCATGTTAAAAATACTAACTTTTTTGCTTCTCAATAACATTTATAGTTGGTTTTTAGCAACCATTAAAAATAACATAAATAATATCAGACTAAAGAATAAGGATTTAAGAAGTTATTTTTAAAGAAACCATTTTTAGTTGTTTCTCAAAGTAAAAGAAGAAAATATTTTTGTGATTTATAAAGCTTTTCTTAAGACTGAAGTTGCAAAAGATAATAGAAGAAGTCTGTAATAGAAGAACTCAATAAACGGCACACTTTTTTAAAACTCAAACCTTTATAAAGCCCACCAAAAGTTAACAATAATTAATCTATGCTATTAATTGGCATTGACTGATAGCCAGAGCACAGACTGTCTTGTTACTAGCCACTCAACAGATTCAGGCTCTAATACTATGACTTTGTAAATTAAAAGACTAGTGTTGTATACATGTGGTTTCTAACTGTTGGCATGAATCAAAGGCTCTGATTTTCTAAAATTGCTTTGCAGTTTGGTTGCAAATACCTACTCCCAACATGTGTGGAACATTTGTCTATTCTGCTAATTTGTCCTGTTAATTAATGTGCAATAAGACACAGTAGTAGACTGTAAGTCTTAAAGGATGTCTAGGCTAATCACGGAACAACAGGAGTAACCCAAATATTTTTGTGTTTCAGATTCAAAAGCTGTAATTGATTAGAGCTGTCTTTCTAGGGCTGCATGGCTGTATATTCAGTATAAGAGCAACATTTTCTGGATTGTCCACACATAATTTATTCTGTTCTGAATTATAACTACAGTATGGTGAAGTTTATTTAGAGCTCTAAATAATTCTCGTGATGCTTTTAAATAAGCATTAGTTAAATAACTCCAAAATTTTGTAAGTGTTAAACTGCAGGTTTACATGTAGCAAACTTTTTAAGTTAACACATCACTGTGAGTGATTCTGGTCCCCAAATTTTGTTAGTTAGGTTTAACTTCTGGCTAACACAGAGACTAATACTTTAAAGCTTTTTGTTTCTTCTTACCTTGTTATAAATGATTTCTAAAGATCTATTAAATTTCCATGCTACTGACAGCAGTCTTCCCACAGGTGACAATAAATACATTCTACATACATTGGTTCAGGTTTTATCTGTGTTGAAATTGAACTTTATTAACAGCTTAGACTGATATTCCCTGCTCAATTTCCTTTAGTTTTTCCTTTTTATAAATATGAGGACTAGCGATTTGAGTTTGTTTTACTTTGTTTTTAGGGAATTCAAAGCTTTAATGGACAGAAGCTCAACTTTCAACTCTTGTAGATAAAGAAAGCTGTGAAAGTGTGCAAAGCTAGAACAAGCAAAAGTTTTGAGGCCCCTTAAATGACCATAAAATGGGACCTCTGATGTTTGGGTAAATAAAAACTGTTGTGCTGACCTTCTGGCAGTCAGAAGGTCTCTGAGGGCAAAGAAGAACTGTGTCAACAGAATGTGCAATGGGGAAATAAAGTTCTGTGCTAGTTGACTTCCTGCTTTCTTGAGGGACAGACACTCTTGTATGTAGACTCTTTAGACTCTTAGCATAAATGTATACTCTATAATCTGTAAAATTGTATATAGTGGTGAACTAGGACATTTTAAGATATTTAGATTGCTAAGAAATTGATAATTGTGTAGTTTAGGCCAAATCCATTTTTAGGAGTGGTGAATTTTCTTAGTGCACTCATAATAACTCTTCGTGAGAGTATGAAGTTGCCTCGTTGAAATTTTTTTTTTTTTTTTGCATTTTTGCACTTGATGTCTTTTCTGATACTTCTGCCTGTTCTTTATGTCCCTCTTTTAACTCATATTATGTTGTCCTTTCTGAAAGGAAAAAATCTACTATCTGTGTAATGTTATATTATAGAATGGATTTTTCTGTGGTTCTTTCATGTATATTATATTATCTTGCTATTCTTTTTGGAGATTCTTGATATTTTAGGAGAAAGTATTGTTTTCAATACTACAGTAAGGTTAAGTTTTTAACAAGGTTTGTTAATAAATTCCACTGCAAAATAGCAAAACTGTTGCTAAATAAAATTGTAGCAGTGTGCTTGTTCTTTATGCCATCTAATGAAATACACAGTGTGCTGGTGAAGTCCTTTTGGAGTAAGTAATTTATGTTGCATTTTCTTTAAGTTCCTATTGCCTGTTTCTCTAATTATGGAACTCTTTTCTTCTGTCTTAAGTCTGTCCTTTCTGTGGATGAAATGGTAAGTATGCTGATTGCTATTTTTTTTATGTTTAAGCAGTACTTTTGTTTTGTGCAACAACTTATATATATGTTGGCCTCAGAAACTGGCAAAACAGATCTGGCTTGTTCCTTCTTCCCAACAGTTGGCAAGATGCTGTGTAAAGAATTTCCTTCCTTTGCATTTTGATTTTTCTTTTCTAGATGTGGTGCCCTCTTTCCTAAATCTGTATGTGTTCTATTTATTATTGCTACAGCTAGTTTGGGGTGATATCTGGCAACCTGACATTCTGAAAGATTGTTCTGGCAGTATCTCAAAAAATGTTCAGGTGTTATACAATTTTGAAAGCATAAACACTGTACACATCTATGAGTGTAATATGAAGTATTCTGCATGTTGTATTTTTTAAAAATGCTTCACTTTTTCCTTTATTTCCCTTTTCTTATTTTTTCATGGGCATGATTTAACTGGCTGGTGTAACAGCCAAAAGCATATGAACACAATAATACGTAGATACAAAGAAAAAACAAAGCAAACTTGACTTTTATCTTTTCACAGTGATAGACTTGAAAGGTTTCTAAACAGCTTTTCTACTTCTATTATGTTATATGCTTCATTATTGTTACTCAGTATTTGGCTTTTTGAAGCCACAGGATAGCTGGTAACTAAGCTTTAGTCTTCAACCTTCCTGTGTTTGTTTTTTTTTTAATATTACCAACAGAAAATACGTTTTCTGTTTTCAGAACCTATGCCATACTATGAACACTGGAGAGAATGAAACTTCTATAACTTAAGTTCCTTGATTTCTTTAAACATTTTTGAGACTTTTGTCAAGTCTTTTGACAGTCACCCAAAATAGTACATGCTCTTTCAGTACATCTTCAGAGATTCTGTATTGAAAACCTTTTAATTTTTTTTTTTAATTCATGTGGTGATCAGTTGGAGACAGTCCATAGAAGATCAGCTTCTGGGTGTAATTTTCCACCTCAGTCACAGAACAGCAATCATAATAATGGAGAAAAAAGGAAGAAAAAACTTCTATGGGACTGCATTTGTCTTGTATTTTAGGTGTAACATTTAAAATGCATGACTAAAAGTGGTTTTATTAGAAATGTAGCATTTGGCTTCCTTTTTAATTTAAATGGCAAACCAAATTCAGAGAAAATCAGTGGAAAATCTGAGTCTGGAGGGCGTTTAAGATGGCTGCTTTGTACAAATACTGTAAAATGTGCTGCATGAAATTTGCTGGTGTAATCAAGAACCTTTGATCACTTCAGCAATTCACTTGTCTGAGGGAGGTTGGAATATGTCTGTCTTAAATTCTAGTCTTTGTCTTTTTATATTTGTCAAATAAAAGATGTTCGAAAAGTGAACAGACAGGGAGCCTGTACTGTTTAGAGCACATTAATGCATTAGTGACAATAGGAATAGAGCTAACAGGATCAGTGTATCTCTATATGGGCTTTGCAGCTACTGTAAAACAGGTGTTATGTCTGAGCTGTGACCCTTCCTACTCCTCAAGCATGGTGGCACTCTTGAATTCTTGTAATTAAAATAGCCCAAGACCAAAATAATAATAGAAAGAATTGGTATAATCTTAGAAACTCCTATTCTTGAAATGTAGATTGGTCAAAATTCTTGGCTTTAGTAGTGTTCCTGCAGTTCAGAAAGGGATTTGCTGCCATTCTCACAAGAGAGCCCCAACTCAAAGGCCAGAGACCAGAACTGGCTCTGTGTGACGTGTGTTCTAACACGCGTATGGGCCAGACTTGATCTGAAGGTGGGTCATCATGGGAAGGGCAGGAAGTGAAGTGCCAGGGATTTCAAGTAATCTTTGAGCTGCTCCTCCTGAGCACTGTGCTGGGCAATTCTTGACCAACATGTACATCGGTGTGTACTCTATTCTTCTAACTGATAGAAGTATTTAACAGATGAGGGAGATAGTAGAGTCTGTCAAATTCAGAGCTGACTTTCTGGCAAAGTCAATAAATACTTCCATATATCTATTGTGAAAATAACTCCATTTGGAAGGACCAGCCTTGTTTAATTTCTCAAATGTGGCAATATTGACCATATTAATGGTTTTATATCCAGGCTTGGAATAGTGACTAGCATATTCACAATTCGATAACAGATTTGTCTTGCCAGTTCTGTAAAATTTCCTATCTGTCCTGTTGCTTCTCTGGTAGCACTTCCTTTGTTTGTTTAACAATGTAATTGGTACAGGTACAGAGAAAGGGTTTTTTTGGGTACTCCAGATAGCTTCAAAAATGCATTATGGTGAACTTAGGTTTTTTTGCTGTTTCAGTTGACAGCCATTTTTGAAAGGAAACAGTATTAGACCATGTGTCTACTATTTTCCTGGTTTGTGGTGGGAGTTTTCCCCCACTTTGTAAAAGGGATGCAGAGCAAGATATAAAAGATACAAGTAATCAAGCATGCTCTCCTTAAAGTAGATTTTGTAGATTAGCAATCTAATTCCTTTTGCACCAGTACTGTGGGTATTAGAACAGGTAATGACTATGCAGTTTCTGTACATTTGGGATGGAGCAATGTGGGACTAATTTAGAGTTCCATAATTCCATTTTCAGAGGGTAAGGCACAGGGAGATAGCTTGCCTAAAGTGTGGTTTTAGTGTGGGTTTTGTTTTTGTTTTGGTTGGTTGGTTGGTTGATTATTTTTTAACAGAGCTATTTTGCACTAATTTTCTTTTAGGTTTGTCAGGGTGGGCATCTTCATGTGTAGAATCCCTGGCTTTATTTATATGGTCTTCAGAATCTGGAAATGTCTCTGGCTGGACATTTCTTGGTTGTTTGCATGAAAATAATTGTCATTTTAAGGACATACGGACTTATGTTTCCATGTCATCATCATCATAATAGTTAAAGAATTTGGTTAAATTGAAATATTTAGTGTCTTCATAGTTCCTCTTCTGTTTTAAAAATAGTATTGTTTAACTTTGAATCTCCCATTTGCAAGACAAGAAAATGTACGGATGATATTCAGGCTACTTAAATTTTGCCACCTTTGCATAGGATAGTATGCAAACCACTAGCTGTAGTGCCAGAGTCCCTGCTTTCTTTTTTATTTCTTTCCTTGCATGCATGTCTTGTACACAGGAGGATAATTTCAGATTGTGTATGCAGAAACAGTAAGTGCTCTTTCATTACTAACTCGGATAAAAGCTTTTTAACATTTTTTTCTTGTTTGGTTTTGTTTTGTTTTGTTTTTTGTCATTATAAAGGAGAGAGAACTTGAAGCTAACAAGAAGGAAAAAGTGAAAGAAGCTCAACTGGAAGCTGAGGTGAAGTTGCTGAGGAAGGAGAATGAAGCCCTCCGTAGACACATAGCTGTGCTTCAGGCTGAGGTTTATGGAGCAAGATTGGCAGCCAAGTATTTAGATAAGGAGCTAGCTGGAAGGTATGTGAAGTCAATCCATGTCCCTTAGCATGAGATGTTTGTTGTTGTTTCCTTCCTTTGCATCCCCAGAGGCAGGTTCAAGGTTAAGACTAAGTAGGAAAAGTCTCATGTTTCCAGTTAATTAACAAAAGGAAGAAGTAAAAATCCCTGGGGTTCTTGCACTGATTGCTGCATGACCATGTGCGGTAGCCACATGAAGTGTATGAGTCTTAGAGTGCATTGCTCTTTCAGTTGCCATACACCATTGTTTTACTCTCTTTGTCACTATGTAGGGTCCAGCAGATTCAGTTACTGGGCCGAGATATGAAAGGCCCTGCTCACGACAAGCTGTGGAATCAGCTGGAAGCAGAAATACACCTTCACCGTCACAAAACTGTTATTAGAGCTTGTCGAGGTCGGAATGACCTCAAACGACCAATGCAAGCACCACCAGGACATGTAAGTTGAAAAGATGAGCCATTCCTTCATGATTTCTAGACATGAGTTACTTCATCTTTGTGATTGTTTTCACTTCTGTACTGTGTTTTTTTCAAATGTCACTTATAAATATGTTTTTCCTCTATATGCTGAAGGACAATTCCATGCTGACTAGCAGATCCCTCTAAATGACCACAGAAGATGATACAATTCCTTTGACTTGCCTAAGAAATTGAACCTCTGATATAAATATATATGTTTATGTGTACAAATACAACTTTAACAGCAGAATTTTGTAACCTAGGCTTCAAAATGTGGATCTAGCTTATTTACAAAAACCAAGAATAAAGTTTTTAGGATTAGCTTGAATTGAAATGGTTTTTTTAATTTCTTTTTTTAAAAGGCCATATAAATTGACACTCTGTAAAATAACTATTTGTAAGTTGTTTTCTTTTCCTCCTAAAGGTACTTCTTAGAACAAAACCTTTAAACAGCATTTCACTGTGAGTGTCTTTGGTAGAACTCACCAAACTTGGCACATGTCCTGTTAATCACCCCAATGTTCAGTGCATAAACCCAAACATTTTCAGTAAAGTGCTTTGCTTTGATCTGTTCTAAATACCTTAGTTGGTCAGATGGATCTTACTTCTTATGTTGCTAATTGCATGTAAAACATTGGTGGACAAATATGTGTATTTGTGATTCTAAGGATATGCATAATGGCATCAGTGACTTAACACAAGGGAAAACAAACCTTGATTTATTTAGCCTCTCTTTTAGATTTGTGTTCAATGGCTTTTGGTGTGGTTTATTTTTATTACAATAAAAATAAACTCGAGCAAGCAACCTCTTCCTTGGGAGTGTATTACATCATCTTCTGTCATTTGGTTACTTTTAAGATGAGTTTACATCATATTACATTTCAGCAGTGATCAGCGCTTCTCATGTAGTCCCTTAATAGTTTTAATATGTGGCTGATTTTCTTCTTTTGAAGTTAAATTCTCTGTTGTGTATTAATCAGCACTGAAGCAAGTTAAATAATTATTCTCATCAGGGGTGCATAATGAGGAATCTTTTCTGATTTCATACATTTTCTGTAAAGGGGCACTGTAAGTTTGTCCTGCCTGGAGCTAGTCTGAAACTCTGTTACTCATAACACTGCCTGTATATAATTACAAAAACCCCAAATGCTGAAATGCATCAGTTTTGGTTCACACATTTATGTTTGTGCTATGTTTGTTTTTTATCAAACTAGGATCCTGATGCCTTAAAGAAGAGTCAAGGTGTTGGTCCAATCAGAAAAGTTTTGCTAGTTAAAGAAGACCATGAAGGACTAGGAATTTCAATCACAGTAAATATTTGCATTTATTTTCTATGACACAGTAGCAGCAAGTTTGTATTCCTACTTCTGTAAACTATGTGGATCAGTAAATGTGTTGTTAGAACACATGAAAAAAGCATACTGAAATCCATAACTATGGTCAGAGGGCTTCAAGACTCATTTTGATAGATTATGAAATAGATAATTGCTACTTTATGTTAAGCTTACGATTTTGACTTAAGTGTAGGGTATAGACACTTCAGCAGATTAACCAGTGGTAATTCCAGGTGTAAGTATTTAGAAGAGCAGAGACAGTCTGAGACCTGACCTCCAAAGATTATCTGTTGTGATTGTAACTTTTTTTAAGTATCTGTATTGGCAAGCTGTATAAACTTTTTACAACAAATTTGGAAAATTTTGACTATTATACTTTTATTCTAAATATGAATACTGTTTCTTACAAGTCAATATGGTGCCTGATATGCCTTTTTTAATGAGGTTTTCTACTTTTCATTAGTTTGTATATGATTTTATAGTTTTATTAGTATTCAGAATTGCCTTCTTTAACTCTAAGTACATACTTGAAATTTTCCATTCTTCTGTGGGGAGAAGAATTAAGGGAAGCAGCTCACACACATTCTTAAACATTCTTTGTTTGAAGAATGATTTCTAATTTTCTAAAATAAAAGTTGAAATAAGCACTTTAGGAACTACTATCCAAATGTCAATTTTATGTTAAAAGGCATCTCAGTTAATGAAAATTTGCTTTTTTTTTTTTTTTAATAGGGTGGGAAGGAGCATGGTGTTCCAATACTGATCTCTGAAATCCATCCTGGGCAGCCTGCTGATCGATGTGGAGGACTGCATGTTGGTGACGCTATTCTGGCAGTAAATGGAGTTAATCTAAGAGATGCCAAACATAAAGAAGCTGTAACTATTCTTTCCCAACAGGTCAGTTTGGACCTGTTATCCATAGGCACGTTTAGGTGCTCCCTGTGTTCTGCCTGTTGAATTACCTTGAATTTTAGTGTTTGCTGTTAAGTACAGTGTAACGCTAAGCTACAGTGATTCTTGAGGCTCTATCACCTTACACTTAATCCTCTTATGTTTTGCAACTTAAGGAGAAAAATGCTGGGTCAGTGGTGGTTCAGTTAAACACATGTATTGGCTAATCATTATTCAGTAATGCTGGCGGAAATAATTTTATTATATTGTCCCACAGAAATAACTATTTAGTGACATACACTTTACTCTTATGACGGAACAGCTCCAGCCAAACAATGTTTCTCAAGTGCTTTGTGGTCTAGAATCTTCTTCCTGCCTTGCTTCCCATTTTCAGACAGTTAAAAGCTGTGCTTAATTTATCAGGAAACTTCCTCTTTAGAAATCACTGTTTGGAATGTACTGGCATGTAAGAAATTCGGGCAGTTTTGGTAAAGCTTAGCTATAGAGCTGTACTACTTTAGTCAGTAAAAACTTAACTCAGATACCTATCCAAAATACTCAACACAGCTGTAAATGTGTTCACAACAGTAAAATGTAATTGTTTTAGTAACCTATCTCATCTTGGTAATCCTGCTGGGTAGCTGTGCAGCAGTAAGTAAATTTGTATTTACCACTGCATTTTAGAGAGGTGAAATCGAATTTGAAGTAGTGTACGTTGCTCCGGAAGTTGATTCGGATGATGAAAACGTAGAATATGAGGATGAGAGTGGACACCGTTACCGTTTATATCTTGATGAATTGGAAGAAGGTGCAAATTCAAGTTCTAATAGAAAAGATGCAAATGTGGATGTCAAACCCTCACAAGGTAAATCTTCTAAAATGTGTTACATGCAGTTTAATTCTGAAGTCTCAATATGCAAACCAATTTCTGGAAAATACTGTTTTTATATTCATTGTAAAATTAATCTCTGCTGTCAGTTCAATTAACCTACTAATAGACTGTCAGTTCATCTGGTTGGTCCCTCACTGGTTGGCCTGGTTTACTTAGGTACAACTGAATTAACTGAATTAACTTACGAACTTTTTTCATGGTCATCTTTTCCCAAAGGTTGAAATTCAAATTTATTCTTACCTTTTCCAACCTCTGAACTGGGAGTTATTAATTCCCCTTAACACTTCATGTTGTTGGCTACTTCAGATACATTTTTTTAAATCAGAAAAGTAAAGAAACAGTTCCCTTTGTCCCGCAATACTACGTTCTGCTAAAAACCTGTTAGCTTTAATTTTAGTAGTGATTTCAGCAAACATTCCAGTTTTTGAAACAAGGATCACTGATCTGTCCTTCCCAAGATTGCTTTTTTCCTTAAATAATTTTTCTTTTTAACTTGCAGTGTTTGATAAGAAGCCAGGTATTGATGGACATGAAAATGGAGACCTGGGGAATTCAGTTGAAGCTTCATTAGAAGACACTGCACCCAAATTAGCCCGTTCTGCTGAGTCTTTATCCTAAAAACAAACAATCAAAAAATCCACAAACCTGGACAGATCCCATCTTTGGGAACAATTGATAATCAATATTGACTGCTTAAAGTTGCATATACTAGTGTAGGTTGTAAAAGGATGATTAAATGTCAAAAGGAACTGTATTACTGTTGCCTGGAAAAAAGGCGGTTACCTCAGGGCTTCGTTGTGAGCAATTCTAAATGTGGAAAACTGTCTTTTGCGTGACACACAGAAGTTATCTAACACACAGCATGTGAAATGAATTTCTTTTAATAATAAAAGAGTAATCCCACCAAAGCTTGGGATTTCTAAAATGGATAACCTCAGTACGTTCCACTTTTAATCTCATTGATGTCCCTAAGGAAGCAGAATAATTCGTGACCAGCCCAGTTTTGACCCTTGGATGTTTTAAAGTGACAACTGATGTTCAGTTTGGTGTGAAACATGCTTTAACCCTAGACAGATGGGGGGAAGACTTGTTCCATTGCATCCATGTGTTTTGTATTTAGAATTTTTAAACTGTAATTTAAAAAAACACTTTCTTTTTAAATTTTTTTTCATTTTTAAAATTAAAAAATTACAGTTTTAAAAAAACCTGTAGTTTTAAAAAAACACCAGAGCTTTTATTTGAGCAAAGACTATCAAACCCCACATAAGCAGTGGAGTGCTTGCTAATCATGATCCTTCAGCCCATGATAATCTCATGAGTGAGGTTTTTGGATTTTTTGTTTTTATTTAAATTCACCACCATTTGTTCCATTTAAAACTTGCTCCAAAAGTAGTTAAACAGAGTAGTATGGGGTTTTAAAAGTGAAATTAGTTGAAAAATTACTCACAATTAATGTGGACCCTTTGGTATTTTTTTCTGAGCATCATCAGTTTTGTGTTTGTTTTTGAATGGATGTGGTTACTGCCAATGCAGAGTTGTTTGAGTTGGTCATCATTAGCTTGACCTTGTGAAATGATGAGTGCTTTTGATAGGTACTGAACATACTCATTTCACATTAAAATAATCCTTAAAGAAGTAGAAGTTGAGTGCACAGTACTTTACAGGAGGTTCTCAGAATCATACGGTGCCTGGCCCTGTCTGTGTTATGTTATGGCAGTCCTATTAACCTATAATTGTCTTACTGTTGAAGCAAAATGTTACTTCCTTTGTGAGAGCAGTGTATCTTCAAATAGTTTTTTATTGGTGTGCATCTAAAGGCCCCTGGCAGGGCTGCAGACGGGGGAGGTTGAGGATGGTGTCTTGAGCAGTTTCTCATGCTCCATTTGTAGCTCTCTTGGTGAAGTGCAGCACACTCTACAGACAAGCTCTTCGTTGTCATCGCACTTGTTATTTCAGCATGCAGTGCCATCTTTTCTGTTCGCTGCTCTGCAGGCTGTTGAACTGTAATGTGAAATGGTTTTGTATATTGAAAGAGGACCTAATGTGAAAAGACATCTTTGCAAGTGTTAACTGTGTAGGGTATAAATTCATAAGAAAAAACCTCAAAGGCCTTTAGAATAGCATCAATTAATCGTACGTTCTAAGTTGTGATGTAGAACACAGTTACTTTGTCTCTCCTAGGAGCACTATATATATATGTTTATAGAAAAAGCCTAAAAATGTATATACTTTATTCAAAAATTTTGCTATTTATAAATCCCTTAACTTCGCTACTTACATGATCATTTTGTGTATGTGCGTGCGTGCATGAGTTCCACTTACTCAGTGGAGTAACATTATTTGGTTCATTTTTTATACTAGTGTTTGTCATACAGCATACTGTTGAAGGTTTTTAAAATAGTCAAGGCTGTACAGTTTTCACTGAACAGAAACTAGTATTTAAAAATAAAGCTGTGTGAAGAAGAAACAGGTCCCCAGGCATGTTTCTTTTTCCGAAGCTTCAGAAACTTGAGGACACATTGGCTGTGTGTTAGCAGATGAATCCACTGCCAGAACTTTTGCATCCAGATTTGTGTTTTTCCCACAGCTACTCAAGCAGAGTGCACTCTGAAACTGTCTGTGGCCTGGAACACTCAATGTCCTCTCTGTCAGGAAGGGATAGTTGAAAGCTAGGTAGTGGTCGTCTTGTCTTTGAAAATCATCACCGTGTGAAATCTTTCTGCAGTTCTAAGAAGATAGACTTGTCCAACTAGTCTTGGAATTTTTTTAAAAGACATTCAATTTGCCTGTACAGTTTCCCTTTATTTGAGGGAAAAGTGAAAATTTTAATTTATTTGTTCTTCGTTACTTCTTGGCACACTGTGTTTTCTGTACAATGCATTTGATCAGTTTTAGCCTGAAGTGGAAGAATGTTTCTAGCATTATTTTCCTAACATTCCTCATCTGCCAGTTTCATGTGATACTGTGCTCTTTTCTTCCTCTGCTGGACCTTTTCTCTGCTCTTATTATTTTTATCTCTGTATGAGATCAACAGAAGGAACAATTGCTGAGGAAAATGACTCGGAGTAGACATATCAGGTAGCAGTAAATTATCACCAGATTTCCTTCCCAGCAGTTTTTATAATCTTTGTTTAGGAAGCCCCGGATGGGAGGATTTTGCTCAGACACTACAGTCTGTCTCCACGTACTCTGTACTTCTTACCAGCTGATTTAACGTACTGGTTTATTTGCAATCATACTGAAATGCTTAGAGATTAATATTTAAACTGAGAAAAGTTTTGCAAGTTGAGATTTCCAGATTCAATGGACAAATGTGTATTCTCCCCTTTGTCAGTAACTGGAAGACTCAGTCCTGCTGATTCCCAGAGGTTGAACGAGTTAGACTTGGAAGAATTTCTGAGGAAAGTCAGTGTTCAGACTTCATTTTTATTTTTTAAAGTGTAAAACAGTTTACTTGCAAGTGTATATATATTTTTACTTAAAAAAATAAAATAATATTCTAAAAGTAATTTTGCAATTTTTTTTTTTTTGGTATATAATTCCTTTCCTATTAAAATCTTCAGTAAGACAATTGTATTTTAAGCTAAAGGTGGGCAGTGTTTGTTGGCATCTGGGACCAATGTTAATTAAAAGCATGTAAGATAAGGAAAGTGCTTTATGGCAATAAATTTAACTGTGATCAAACGTTGTATGTAGTATTTCCTTTGTAGAAGTGTATTCTTGGCAATGAAGAGGGTTTGTGTCCGTCTAAATATATGTTAATCCACAGTTGTATCAAACAAAATTCAGATATTTATTGTATTTATCCAAACATAATTACATCATGGGTTACTCTCATTTCTGTAGTAGATAGAACATTTTGCAAAACATGCATTCACCTAGCTAAGCTGAATATAATATATTTTTATTAGCCTGTAAATAAATATACTCTTCTGCATTGCAGTGATTTCTGCACCTAATTGAGAGTTGTATTTCATTTTCTTCTGTTTTTATATGTAGAAGAGACCCAACCCTATGTGTGTCCTTTGTTAAGCATGTAGTCCACCCTGGCCAAAAAGGAAATAATACGGAGGAAACCAAACCAGTATAATGTGAAGTTTGACTCTAGTCCAGTCTTGGCCAGCAATGGTTAAGAGCAAATTACATTTTTTGAAAGACACAGTTACAGAATATGTCTCAAATTTCATTGAGATGCATTTCCTGCTGAATGTTTTTCAGTTCAAAAAAAAAAAAAATTTGCAGTGTCTGACTGTATAATAATACCATAAATATTCTGAAGCCGTTGACTAGGAAGAGCTGTAAGGACCCAGACCTGTCAAAGGGTTACGTCACTTGAGTAAAATTGGGGAAACTGCCCATTATCTCTTTTTTTTTTGGTTGGTGTTTGTTTTCCATGCATTCTGAAATACTCTTACTTTTCCACTGAAGTTACAAAACACTTGCCTTTGTAAGTTAAAACTTTTAGTCCTGATATTAAAGTCTTTTTGTTCAGATTGAGCATCTGTTTTGTGTTTTAAATTGTATTTTAGAAGAAATCATCTCTCACCTATACTTGAGTGGTTGTCTTGCCCTAAAGCATCACGTTTCTCTGAATGAGCAGAGAGCTCAAGTGAAAGGCAGTGGTGTGGTAACTGGTGGTAGTATAATTATGGTAGTGCTTAAGGATTTATTGGGAGTGTGTAAGCAGAGGGCAGTAAACTGTGAGCGTAGGAACTGTCTCAATAGACACAGCTGAGTCATGTTGGATGAAAAGATGTAGAATGTACAATTGGTGAGGGCTGGAACTGTTAACTACTTATTTTTTAGCTCTAAAATTTTTAGGAGGGTTTAGATATGGGTGACTTCAGCAGATGGAAGGAAGAGGGAAAGGAGAGAGATCTTGCTTGAGTTGTTGTAAAACAAGCAGAGGAATAGAGGCAGCTATGAATGAAGATGATAGAAAGAGGAGAAACAAAATTATTTCTTTGTGTCACCTGAGGTCGAAGAAGATAATTCAAAATTTCTTTGTGTCCCAGTGTCCTGCTGAAGGAGCTCAGAGGCTGCTCCCAGTGACTGAGGTCACTGAATAGTCCTCTGCAGTTTTGTTTCCAGAGACCCACATGCGACAGAAGAGAAACGTGTCCTGACTTACGATATGTGTAAGAAGTCTGGTTTTGCTGGTTAAACCTCAGCTCAATGGCCTGAAAAGAAAATGGCCTAACATATTTCAAGCTTGCCTTTATAAGCTTGAACTTACACTGCGGTAATTGGAAAATATTATCACCTTGTCTAGTGTGTCTTTTCCAACATGATGCAATTCCCAATTCTTTAGAAGTTTCACAGTTGGAAGGGAACCAGGGAGTTGAGAAGCGGAAAACTTGCTGACTTTGAAAGATAAATACTCAATTTCTTTGGATTTTCTTTTCTTGTGGAGGTAGCTGTTGCTTTTAATGCTTCAGAGTAGCCTTGTCTTAGCTACTCTGCCTGGTGTTCCCTTCCTACAGACCTACTTTGGAATCTGCTCCTGATGCCCACTCCTGTGCAGGACGTGATGCTTCTAAGCCAAAAGTTTGAAAAAGGCCAAGTAGTAGTTTTCAAGGATTTTCAATTCCTAGGTGTCATAGGTTAGCAAGCGTAGTCCCGGAAGGGACATCCTTGCTAAGGGGTGCTTACAGTTTCCTCTGGGAACTGACAGAACCTATCAGCTGGCCAGTTTGAATATGGACAATTTTCTAAGCCACTTAAAGTTGTGATCACCTCTGTGATCCACATTTAAGAATAGGCAAACTCCCCCTCCAATCGCTCTCTCTCGTTTCCGGCGCTGGCACAGGTGGCTGCAGGCCCCGTGTGGGGGCCAGCGGGCCCGGCCAGGCCCTGCCTGGGCCAGGCCGGGCCGGGCCACGGCCATCCTGGAGCCATGGACCTGTTCCAGCCGTGGAACCCCCCCCACTGCCTTGCCGTGGGCAGCCGGAGCGGCTCGGCTCTCCCCCCTCTCCACTGCGATAAGAAAAATTCAACATTCCAGCTGCAAAGCTGCAAGGCCGAGGTGAGAGTAACCCTTTTATTGCTGTGAAGAGCTGAAAACCTGAGGGAAGAGAGAGAGGAGATGCTTAAAGCTGAAATTCTGTTGTGAAGCTATGATATATCAGAGTATCCTGTTGTAATTTCATGAAGATATGGGGGGTGGAGTGTTCAACTCGTGAGCAAAAGCACCTGCGCTGAGATAGGCAGATGCTGACGCAGCTGTAATTTCATGAGAAGTTTGGACAGGGAGAGATGAACCAGATGAGGACTTTTGCTCCGAACGGGAAAGGAGAAAACCTCAGTCCGTAGAGATGCTCCCAGAGATAGTCCTAACGATGAAGATGATGAAGACCCTTTGCTCCCAGGGAAGGAGAAGGGCCTCTGTTTTTGTTTCTGAATGGCTCAACCTTAAAATTGTACCCCAAAAAACTTCAAGAGTGGACCCTCGAAGGCAGTTGCGGGAAAAGCTGCAAGTCGGGGGAAAGGACTCACACGCAGGCAGAGAGACTCCTCTTCCTAAATGGACTGAACGATATTTGGAAGTGGGCGGCTGTCTCGTTGTGATAATGTTTTCATAGCATGAGCAAGAAGAGACTTCTCTTTCTAAATGGACTGAACAAGGTTATTATGGAAGTGGTAAACAGACTGAACATCTTAAGGGTTGTCTTTTCACATCGTCAGTGGGAGAAGGGAGGAAGGTGGGGGGAGGAGGAGAGTTCTGAAGGTGGTATAATTTTTTTTCTTCTTTTAGGTCTGTTAATAAACTTCTTTATATTCTTTCAAGTTTGGTGCCTGTTTTGCATTTCTCCTAATTCTTATCTCACAGCAGATAAACAGTAATGAGTATTTTGGACCAAACCACTACACTAAATTGGTGTTTCCGCCCGGTTACAAACCGAACCCGCGACACTAGGTGAAAATTTAAGCCACTTGGGTAAATTTTCCACACTCCATACAAGTGTTTGATTCAATCAGCTGTCAAAATTATTCACTGTCTCTTTGTCAGCCTTCTGCCTTGTATGCTGAGACTTGTGTTTCCCAGCTGTACCTAGGTAAGCACTGGAACTGCCAATGTTTAGAAGGCTCTGCAGGAGTATGCTCTTCCAGTCCCCGGTGGGAGGTATGTTAGTAGTCCATCTATTGTTCCCAGGAGAACTGGTTACAGTTTTTCTTTGTAACTTTCTACTACAGATAGTGTCACAATTTCCTACAGCCTTTTTTGCACTATTTTTCCAAACTTCCTTTTTGAAATGCAAAAGCAATGCAGCCTTAGCCGGTCCCCCAGCTTCCCCTCTCTCAGTTGTGGGGCCATCAGCTCCCTGCTGCCTGGTTTTCAATGGCTGGGTCTCAATCAGGAGGTTAGGAAAATGTAAGTACAAGTAAAGTGAAAGTACAGGCATTCACAGATATGTTTTGATTGCCTGTAGTGCTGGAAGTCAGGGGTGCTTGGGAGACAGTTGCTGGGTAACTTCCCTGTTAAAACTGCAAGTCTTCAAATATATCAGTAAATCTCTGTAAATCCTGTTGATTAATCTTAATTTACCTATGAACTGTCTAAATATTTGCATAGACATTACTTCTGTCAAATGAAATAAGTCAGATTCCCATGAAAATATTTTTTCTAATGTTACTTGCTGTTGTCCCAGTGCTTCTGTCTGTCATCCATTTCTTTAGGGGAATGGAAGCATTAACAGTCATGCTGCTGAACTGGAATAGTTACGTATTTGGCCCACTGGGCTTACACTGCTGGAAATGTCCTTGACTTGATTGCTTTCTCTTCCAATAAGAACTGGGGTGTCCCTGTTCAATCCCTACTGGAACAACCTATAGAGAGTTTGCCACTGTTGACTCTTCTTCAGCTAAAGGTAGGGGAAGAAGGTTGCTGTAGGTTGCCCATGCTGATCCTCTAGTAGAAGTGAAGCCTTTGAGTTATGTTCATAAATGCACTAGTTCCTCTTGGTTTAATTTATAATTTGCATGTTGTCTGTGGTTCTGTGAGAAGGGATTCCCCATGCGTGCTACGATTTAAACCCTGCCGTGTGTACCCTCAGCTTCTGAGGGTGGCGGGTTTGGGCTTGGAACTGAGAAATTGACTTTTTATATATGATAAATGTGAATTTCTTTATAGCTGTCAATTGAGTGCTACTTCAGGCTTTTCTGTTTATTTGATACTCCTTTTTTATCCAGTGTGGCAGTTCAGGTGTTCTAATTCGTGAGAGATGTGGGGTGTTATAAGACAATTCGGAAAGCCAGCAGAATTAGGGTGCTCCTTTAAGTGTTAATTGAAGTGTTATTTTAAATCCAGGTCACATATTACTAACTTTTATTTTAAAATGAAAGACATGGCAATTCTATGTATTATGACCCCCACTTACTAAGTTAATGGGGTTGTCTTGAGTGGTCTGGGTAAGTAGGCAAGTGTACTTGGGGCTGTGTCAGTTTTATGTTGTTTTCCACACCCAAACTTGTCTATTACTCAGTAATTGCAATTTGTGACCCGAATCCTCTTTTTTTGGTGCAAAGTATTTGCATTTGTATGTAGTGCCAAGAGGGGGCAGCAGCTTCCTTCCAATCTTCAGCATTAACGAGCTTTGAGAAATGGAACCTATTGTTTTGTGGGTCGGTTGTTCGTTTTTTTGTGGTTTGGTTGGTTGGTTGGAGTTTTTAATTTAAAAGTATAGAACAACTTTATTCATTAGGACTATTTCTAGTAACATGTAATCTTAAAATAATTAACATCCAGTCTAATTGACATCCTGTAGCAACTAGTTTGCAGATGGCACATCTTACAGTTAAAAATTGTGCTCTCTACATATCAGCGAAGCATATGTCCAAACACTCATAAACACAGACATGTATAATTTCATATAGCTCTGCATTCATGACTTGCTAAAAACCACTTGATTATCCCCATCAATTACTTAAAAAAATGAGTGCTCTGCTCTCTTACAAGCTCAGAGACGTGGAGTGAAATTTTTTATCTCTTGTTTGTGCATGGGTTAAGGCTTTCCAAAAGAAGGGACCAAATGCACTGATAAAACATGAAGTGAGATACCAGGTAGGTTCATAAATACTCCTGCCTGCACTTTGCCAGTGCCCTTCAATCATGATACAGAACCAGCCTTGTCCTGGAATATTTGCTGGAACAGAGACTGCCCATGGTCATGTCAAACTGGTGAGGAGAAGCGGGGAAAAAAAAGGAGATGACAATTGCGTTTTGCTCTGGTCCAGTTTCAGACAGAATCCTCTTGGTTGGAGAAGGAGGAAGGTCAGTTCACATTGACCCACCATCATCTTTACTGCTACTCGTTTCCAGTGACCACCAGATGATAGTCCAGTCTCCAGACCTTGTTTTTTGTCATCAACCAGGTGATCAGTAGAATGTTCAGAGACATATTTATGTCCTTGGTGCTGGTCCTTGTACAGTGATGCGATTGTACTGTAAAGGGGGGAGGACGGACCATGACTTCATATGTTAAAAAGTTACCTATATGCATGAAATACTTACCTTAAAGGAGTGTGAATGCCATCTGCAAGGCCCTTGTATGACAGTAGAGAATTTACTGCAGCATTATTAATAAAAGCATGGCTCTCTTTGTCTTGTGGCATGTCAAAAAAGGCTTGTGCCTTTTTTGATGACACACTGGAAGCGCTTGGATAAGTGTGGAAGAGAAGGTGCATGAACCATCCACAACCTTTGCACATCCACGTATGACACCAGCATTTCCATATGACAGGCATGCTTTATCCAGGTCACCTTATTCAAATTTTATAAAACTGTCTGTCAGAACAGATGGTGTCACTTAAGGATAAAAAGCTTAGCCATAGATGTGAAGAAAAGCTGCCTCTTCAAGTGAGGTCTGCTAGCTCGTCTTAGTCTTTATCGCCCCTGTCTTTCACCCCGTGACAGAGGACTTTTCACAGGTTTGTGGTTGGTGTTTTCAGAGGCCTTTACATTTTCAGATAGGTTTGATTTGTTGCTACAGCTCTGGACAGGTGGCAGTGTATCTATCTCAGTTCGCCCATCTGTGAAATGGGTGTGTGCCTGGGCCAGAGAAATTAAGATGCACAAAACACATTTGTAAAGACCGGTCTCTAGTGAATGCTCAGGGGGTTAAGTCATTCATACCAGAGGTGGGGTGGTGGGTAGTTACTGTCTTTCTGAGTCTTTTCTCCCCTTGTTTTATGGCAAGCATCGCCATCTTCTCTGCTATCTGCCACTCCTCATGGAGGAGGTCTCCTGATAAGCTCCCTGTCGCGGGGCAGGCATCAGCCATTGCTGTGTGTTTCTATACTGTTTGTTTTAAATTGTTCTTGGTGTTACTTTTAAGCCTAGAATTTTGGCTCCCTCCCTACTTTTTTGCCTGCCTTCTAGTAGGCAACGTACATGTGTTTTTAAAGTCTATTATTGTCTGTTGTCATCTGATCTGGCTGAGAGAATGTTACCAGCTTTGAATAATTTGTTATGTTTGTAAGTTTTCTCACTCTTTTTGGTAGCTCAGATTTTGTAGGAGGAAATGCTGAGTATTCAGGGTATTGTTCCTCTTCGGGTTAGCCAATAATGCAGATTATTAATGCATGAAGGGAGCTTTTCCTGTAAAGTCTGTTAAAAATTTTGTGTCTAGTCAAAATTATGGATTCTTGAGGTCTGTTCAGGGTGATTATTCAGGGCACAAAAGCCTTAGTATTATGTCGTATTTGTTGACTTATATGTTTTGCTATGGTGAAAAATTATGTTGTGCTTTAACTCGATTAAGTTGTCTCCTTCCTGGATTTCTCTTTTTTATACTTGTGACTGTACAAAAATAAACAGAATTGTAATCTCTTGGATGTCACATGGCAGAGCAGTAGCTGTGTTGTGAGTGTCTGAGTAAGTAATGAATTAACTCAGGCCAGGACAAGAGGTTACTGAATAACCTTTGCCTACTGTAAATGGCAAAGGTTTTTCAGGACTTAATAGCCGCTTAATGTGAGGCGAAGCCTAAACAAATTGGTGAAGTTTGAATGAAAAAGTCTCCAAATTCTCATGTCGAGACTATACAATGAGATAGCACAGAAAGTCAGATGTGAGGCATCCTCCTTATCACTGGTAGCATGAGTTTTCTCCAACTACGGATGTCTTCCCTCTTGTCTTTATCTAGTTTAGAAATATTTTATCTGACTCCTTGTCGCGCGTCCTTAATGGATTGTAGGACTGTACCGGGGGGAGCAGGGGGGCTTCAAAAAAAGGAAGCCCTCAGGAGAGGTTTCTATTTTAAGTTTGAAACTGATTGTGCAGAAATGGCACCTTCTTTTTAAATAAGGATGTTCTGTGAAACTCACTCTGTCTTCAATAAATCACGGGCATCACAATGTTAGTCTCGTTAACCCCACGCAGCTATGGCAGGGTAATTTTCAGTGTAGGTATCAACAACACTGATGAGTTTCAAATGAAATGGTAAATTCTGCTTTCACACTGTGCTAGTCACAGTGGAGGCTGGAGGTCAGTACAAACTTACATCATAGCTGACATTGGAAAGAAAAGGTCAGTACACAATTTTTATTATGGAAAATAATAAGGAAAAAGGAATGCAACAACATAACCTTGTCATTCCTTGGGTCTGGCCTGGTTACAGGCTGAGGAGCCTTTAAGATGTCCACTTGCTGAGCAAAGCGTACCTAGTTTTGGAGAGAGGGGGGACAGAAGAATACAGATGTGTTTCTGCAAGTTTGCTTTTCAGTGGGCATCTGATCCTGCAGGACTGCTATGAGACCACAGACTCCCTTCTTAGAACTCTCTTCATTTTTTCACTTTTTGTTTTAATCATAGTGATCCACCAAACAGGTAAGGACAGTTAGGCATCTGCTCCTGTGGGACCTATAGCCTGATATTCACATCCTGTGTAGAGAATATTTTGTGCCTCAGACAGGGTGCCACTAAGATCTGCCCATGGAGTGAAGAACTGCCAGCTCTTTGGCAGTCAGTGGGAAAAATCTGAAGGATGTCTGTATTAAAAACTTCATCTTCCCAGGTTTTAGCCATGCCAATAATGCAGGCCAGCCACGGGATTCACAAGCTGCTTCTAATGATTGGAATCCAACCTCCTTTGTTTTTTTAAAATAAGGAGGCAGGGAGGGATCTGTCATTTACACACAGGTGTTGAGAGACACTGCTGTGACTGCTGCTGTTTTAGCTCAGTGCTCACAATACTCTCAGATGCCAGGGGTGCAGATCAGCCTCAGGGCTTTCCCTGCCTGCCCCCATCTCTGCAGACTGCTGAAATGAGTGGGCTACTAAGCTGGTTGAACCCATTCTGTGGTTGGTGTCTGGAGAGGGAGGTGAGGCCAGGCCGTTGATCCAGGGAAAGACCATAAAAGGAGAGCAGGTGATGCTCTAAGCAGGACACACCCTGAGCCAGGAAATCCTAATTCCAGTCTAGGGCTAATTTTAATTTATTGCCTGTTGGATGTAAAGATCGTGGTAGGTACTAGGGTAGGGTTTAATATCTGATGCTTATCAGCTAAAAGAAATACTCTAGAATTACAATTGGTAGGAAAAAATGATTTTGTATTGAGCATTAGAAAGGTACTTGATAAAAGAAATAAGAATTTGCTATCTACTTGCCAGTCTAAGGAGGTGAGAGCAAAGAAAATTTGTGTTTTTCCTGTGGTATTTTTGGAACCTTTGTTGTAGTTGCTTTTTAAAATTTCTGTTTTAAATATAAGGCACCAGCTGGAAATGCATGCTGTCATTTTTTGGTTTCAGTTATAGGTAGCTGACAACATTTTTTACACTTTCTTACCTCAAGAGCCACCTCCTTCCTTTCCCTTGGTCAGACATATGCAGTTACAGTGCTGCCCCTGTTCCCAGCAAAGTCAGACTTGCTGTCAATAGCAATGGGACAGGCAGGTCCTTAGTTCCAGGAGCAGTTAATATTTAACTTTCCTATGGACTCTGACTTGGCTTTACTGTTCCAAACCACTGGGAGTGCCTGCTCAAGGAAGAAGTTTGGGACCAAAACACCACTGAAAGTCTCCATTGACCAGAGGATCAGACTCTGCTCTCACACAATCTCTTCGAGATGCTGGAGAGAGATCCAGAGCTAACAGGCCTTCTGAGCGTAGAAATAACCCAAAATGGTGCATACTCTAACCTTCACTGTGGAACAAATGTTTTTAAACCTGTGATGTTTTATAAGGCTGCTGGTGTTAAACCTGCATCTGGCTTTGTCAGTGAGGACAGGCTGATGTAGACAAGCTGGAGTTTGATGTATCAGTATGTAAAAAGCCATTCAGGGGATGGACATGAGGATGAGCACTAGCACTGGTAAGATTCAGGCGATCCTCTTTCATTCCTACACCAGTTCCTCTTTCATTTCTACCACATTAGGATACAGAGACGTAGGGTAGGAAGTTCCCTTGCATATCTGCTGCTAGGCCAAGGTGGAGAGGCTCGAAGCTTTTCGTGTTAACCACGCTCAGCAGTCACTAAGATGTGAACCATGAAGCACCATGGCAGTGACCAGGAGATGTGCTGCCTCAGTCCCTGTCAGCACCAAGGCATTGTGAAGGGAAGCTCAAGATGATCGTGGATATATTTTAAGCCACCTTTGCAGGTTTGTTGGGTTGTTTTTTTGAGGGGGGTGGGGGTGAAGGCAAGGTGCAAATTGAGACCAAACTTTCCATTAGGATAAATCAACTGTGTTAAGATGGGTTTGTATGACAGCAGAAATGGGCAGATGCTGCCAAGAAGCCTTTGACACTTGTACCATATTGCAGATGTGCCAAGCATGTGGCAGAAGTATGCAAAAAGTTCATTATAATATAAGTAGTGTCATCTGCTGCCTGGTCGCCTTGCATTGCTGTGTTATTTAGCTGCCTCATTAGATGGGGAGTAGGCCTGATTACTGACTTGTTTGTCAAGTGACAAGTCAGGCTAATTAGTTGTGTGGGCAGAGGATTGGTTTCAGGCTCATCAGGAGGGCATCCTCATGCTTTCCTCAATCATATACATCCAGCAGCAGGGTTTGGCACAGGAGTTTGTTTGTGGGCTCTTCTCTGGAGCTTATGGACAGAAAATCTGGGCTAAATGGGGCACTGAGAGAATCTTTTTTTAGCCTGTCACACTGGGGCCATGAATTGCAGCAGCGCAACTGGCACTTCTGCAGGGCGTAAGGAACACTTCCTTCTCACCCTGCAGGGTATGTGGCGAGAGTGGGTGTGCAGTGATGATCGAGTCACCGAGTGAAGTGGCAGGCCTGTGTGGCTGATTTACAAATACCAGTGTTCTTTATTTACACAGACATGTAAACAACAGAAGGTAAACAACACCGCCCAGCTCGGTCTAACAAACAGGCTGCTGCTGTTTCACTTCAGGACCTGAGGTGTTTTAGACATTTCACAGAAACTGTATTGACAGCAAACACAGGAAGGCTACGAGGTTACCTTGACTCTTTCTTCTTTGCACGGTAATCGCATGCATGGTGCGGCAGCGCTGGGGAATGGCACCACCTGAGGCCGCAAAACAAGGGTATGCAAAGAACCCACTCAGAGCTTGCCTTAAGTTCGGGTATGGCTGGAGTGAGCAGTATTTGTGAGCAGTACCACTGCAGTCTGTCCTCTGACAGCACTTTGCACCCAGAGATCTGAGAGCACTCTGCGAACAGACTGATCAGTCTTCGTTGCATCCTTTGCAAATTATCCCTTGTTTATATACAAGGAAAAAAATGGAGGGCCTTCAAAGAGCGACTTTCCCAGAGCTCAGGTTTTACTGGTCTCGTTTCCCAACCTTGTGCTTTAACTATAGCACCATTCTTTCATCACAGAAGTATATAGCTTCTTGGCATTTTAGGACAAGCTTTCGAATTCAAAGAAATGCCCCAAGCACTGGAGGTAGAAGGGCAGTGGACGGTCCCAGTCACGACCAGAAGCTGTTCTGCTCCAAAGCTGCCTCTGCTGAAAGAGGAGCCAGCTGCTGTGCGATACATTGCACCCAATCCCAAGCTTTTTCAAGTTTGTCCGAAAACGGAACTAAGGGAAACATTAGCTGCAAAAGAAAAACTATTAGAAAACAACAGTGCTGATCTGCTGTCTTGCAAAATTAACTGCAACAGTAACCCATACACACACTGTGTTTTACTTAGTTGAAATACTTCTAACAGAAATGTTACGCTAAATTTGTAAGACAGAAAAATGCCTAGTAGAGAAATGAAGAGTTCAGGAAGTATGCTGCTTTGTGCCAAGGAACAAATTTCCTTATAGTTTAGCAGCAAAAGAATCAGCTAGGGCTTGAACAGCCTTGAATTCTCAGCTGTAAATTCACATTTTGGTTACACACACACTTCCTAAGTAAAATAAAATTGAAGGAACTCCCCCAGGTTATCTGGTGTTGGATGTGTCATTTGGTTTCGTTTGGTTTTTTGGTTTGGTTTTTTTTTTCTGTTATAGAGTGATAACCATGGCTTGAACCCAAAACTAGTTTCAGCCTTTCTACCTTTTTTCTAACATGAATTGGAAGTTAGATGGGCTCAGCTTGTATGCTAGATCAAATTCAAGCGTGTGAGAATTGCTGCTAAAAAAGCAGCTGGGAAGTTGTGTTTGAGCACAGTATTTAAATACTCAGCTGCCTTGTCTCATGCACATTATGCAGCAAGTAGTTTAACTTCTATTCTCCCAGTAAGAACTACAGCCCTATCTTCAGTTATCACAGCAAAGGAGATGAATCAACACAACCGTAAGATACACCATTTACAGCTGCCAGTACAGCAGCAGGTAAGATAAAGACAGAAAAAGAGGACTGTTTTTCTTAAATAGGCATTTCTGCAATCCTTTCAAACCCCCAGGTGAAAAGGAAACTTAAGAAATTCTCCTTAAATAAAAGCTATGTACAAATTGCACACATTGCAAATGGAGCACTGAGATCAGTTACAGAAAATAAGATGTACAGTCTTCACTGATAACATCTCTCTTGCTATAAACAGTGATAAACAGCATATGCTTTCTTCAGATGTCAGAACCCAGCAAGACAGCAATATTATGTACACAGGGCTTGTTTGCCTTCTGCCTCCCACAGCAGAGTCCCTCCAAACTCTGTTTTCACTTCAGAAAGCTGTGCAGTGACGCTCCTGCGCACCGCGCCGCTCCTGCTCGGCAAATCACAAGAGAGCTGTCATTGCTGTCTGGCTTATGGGCTTTAGGCAGTCCCTGGGCGTGGAGTAACCCTCGCCCCCGAGAGCAGTTTGCTGGGGTTTCTGGTAGTCTGTGCTGTAGCTCACGGAGGTCAGAACACCATTAACTTTGGGTTTGTCGTAGTTTATGACACTCTGGGGTGTCTGATAGTCTCCATTCCTGGTGTCGGTCTTACATGAAGTGGAGAAGCTGCCGGCAGTAAGGGAATGTATCTGAGATGAGGCGACAGGAACGTTGTAGCCGTTCTCAGAGGGGAAATTATTTTCTCTTGCTGTGTGCCGCTCTATGATGGGGGTGGCATACTCGGGCTCTTGGCTGGTCAGGGGCAGAGCATATTCGTGCCTGTTAGCTCTGTGAGGGCAGTGATAGTGATTTTCAAACTCAGAACTCCCCCTTCTTCCCTCCTCTTTGGTGTCCATGGGGCGAAAAGTAGATCCTTTACGTGTTACCGTCCCAGTCCCGATCATGAGAGGCTGCTGATAATCTAAAAAGAAGTATGAAATGTTCAGTAAGGCATAGTTTGGTTATGTATATAATACTTATGCATAGGTAGGTATTTTATGCTGAAAAACTACTCTGTTATTGCGTCAAATGTGTGGTTATTGGGGATGTGAGGAAACCTTTCCCCAACACCAATCCTGTAGCCTCCTTCAGCGAGTAAGAGTTGCAGAACATGGCAGAAGCTCTTCCATGGAGAAGCTCCAATCTGCCACCTCTTTTCCTACTCCCTCCCTCCCTTTCCCCACCTACCCTCCCAAATAAATCAACATTTCTGGAGTATAGTTTAAATCCCTAAAAAAAAAGTGAGGTCAACAAAATATTAGCAACAAACTGGACAAAGGACATTGCATGAAGATCCACGAGCAAGAAGTTCTCCAAAATGAGTGTTCCACTTTTGGAATAATTAAAATGCCCAGAGGATTCTTAACGAGCCGGCTTTATTTAAAAGGCATCTCACAGTAGCTGACTGACAAGAAGGATGAAGTTAGGCAAAACGGCAGCCAAGAGAGTCAATGGAAGTGTGAAATGTGCTAAGCCAGCTCAGCACGGCTGTGGGCATGCCAGGGGGGATGAGCTTGGGGGGAGAAGTGGGAACAGTGCTGCCGCAGAAATTGGGCAGTCACCCGGTCTAGGGGGATGGCAGGGATAGACCTGGCCTAAGGCAAACGGCCTGAGCAGGAGCAAGGAGTGAGATGGAGGAAATAGGGCCTCAAGAAGTGCATGTTTGCACCTCTAGTTAAGGTAGATGCCAGGCTGCCATGTGAGGAGATCTGAACTAGAAGGTTTTCTGAAAAAACCAGTAATACTATTATGAGAAAAGTGAACGTTCTAACTTTCTCGCTTTGGCGCTGGTGACAATCTCTTACAGATACATACGGTGGCCTGAACAGCTCTAGTAAATGACACTGCTAAAGTATCGTGTTTTCATGCAGGCGTGAAGAAGTTAGCTCGGTTTCTGTTCTGGCATCGCGGTTCATCTGACATGAGCGTCGAATTCGATCCCATATGTCCTGTGAATCTTTTTGGCAGTTTCTGGCTGTGTCCCAAACTTCAGCATGTAGGGTGAAGGTGTTATGATATTTCACTAAGTAAGTGGTGCAGCTCTCCCCAGCATCGCTGCCGCCATCCCCAGAAATCTCTCTCGCTCAGGATGAAGCATCTCAACTTCCTCCTGGCTGCCTTTGGGAACCGGCAGGCAGCTGGGGGTCTGAAGTGAGGGAATTTCATGTAGCATGATAACCTATATGCAAATTGTGTGCTTTCTGCAATTAAATTATTAAACGGCACATTTCTAGGTTGCATTTGCATTTTTGTTTCATGCTTTTTATTTTTAAGGAGACTGCAGGTGAAATGCTAAGGCTGGGAATGTGCCTCAGCCAGGCTGAGAGTTAAGACTTCCCACAAACACAGCAGGAGGGGATGGTGGAGAGAGTAAAGGCTTCCTAGATGTGGCCAGGGAACCAAATAACCATCACTTGTGAGCAATCTTTATTCATTCTCTTTCCTAAAAACTGCTTTATAGGTCTCTGCATATTTATATTGAAAGTTTCTATAAAGGATTGAAACTGTCTTTGAAAGATATTGAGAGCAGCACCATATGGAATTACAGTAACCATCCATTTGTTTTTTAAATGTATTTCTCTGCCAAGCACAATGAAGAAATTCTAAGGAATTTCTAGTTCTGGAGGCTGGAAGCAGCAAACTAATCTTTCTTCAAGAGTGCTGATCACTGATCCCATGAAATAGCTGGTCTCACTAGCCATACCAGACAGACTAGACTAGGTGGGGATAAGATGTGCTAAGAGGGTGCATTAAAAAATCATCCCTTTGGGATGCAAATAGTACTGATGCAGGGATTTTCTCTATCCAAACAGTGACCTGGAGCCAAGGTAGCACAGGAGAGGAGCGTTGTGGCTGGCTTTTTTCTTCTCTCTCATCTACCTGCTTCCACTTCAGGAGGCCTCATCTCCCAGAGAGTTCAGGCACCAGGAAAGCTGCGCAGGGATCTCAGCACAACTTCCAGCTGTCCATGAAATCCCACCATAAACCGACTAAGTAATTTTTCTCTTTGATCAGCAGCAAGGAGCACCATATTTTGTTCCATTCCCAGAGACATTTGTGTTTAAATAGAAACACAAAAATTAGTCAACAAAAGGAACCAATCCTATCCTAGGCACATTCTTGCACTCCATCCACGCCTGAGTGCCTTCCATCATTACCTTCAACTGTAACTATTTCAGAGTCAGGAAATTTTTCCAACAACTCCAAGAAAAAAATTCCACAATAGTGGGGCTTTCCCTGCCTAATATATTTAGCTGCTTCACTATACATCTGGGATGAACATGAATAAATCTATTTCTGGGCCCAGCTTGCATAAGAGCTGAAGCCTGTAACATCGCTGGGCCATCCCTCTCCCTGTTACCAGCTCTGCACACAGAGCAAAAGGAATGCATCTGAAGGGGAGCCACTGTTACCTGCCATGTCACTGGTGACCAGATCCAGCTTTTGTGGTGTCTCCTTCTCATTGTTATAGCTGATGGTAAATTCAGTTGACTGATGTCTGGTAAAGGGCTGCTTGATTTGTTTCCAACAACCTATGAAAAAGAAATAAAAATAGAAGGCTTATCAGCAAGTTAAATGCTTAAAAGGCTTACCAGAAAGTTTAATTTTTGGTATACTCATTGCTGTCAATAGATTGAAATAGTTCAAAATATGACTAAAATGGGCTGTTTGTTTAAAAAAAGCCCCCTAAATATGGAGGGTGAAGGAAGAAGTGAATCATCAACTGGGATTTCCAAGTTTATATAAGATATTTTGGCAAGAAGGGCTCAAACTCTGTAGGTGCTTACAGTGATGCCTTAACAAAGTATATTGATAAAATACCAGCTTTAAGTCAGTTATGTTTTGGCATTGAATATCTGGCAAAAATAATGCTTAAAATTTCTCTTTTTTTCAGTAGATTAGTGTGGCTTCCATTTTGTTGGTATCGGAGCACCTGCACTCATCAATTAACTTGTTCTCACAACATCCTTGTAAGAAGACAGAAAAGAAAAAAATCCACAGTGTCAGGGACTTGCTGGAGCCTGTGCCAGGAGGTCTGTGGAGAGGTGAGTTTGGCTCACAGCTTTCTAAGCCACAAGCCTGGTTCACAAGGGCTTAGGAGCTTGATTTATGAAGCAGACATGCAACAAATGAACTGACTGGGTAAGAGGCTATCTCCAATTTCTTGGGATTTGTCCTCATTAGCAAGTGAGACAGGATTATAATGTGACCTTGAAAAATCATATTAGCAAATATGATGTTAAGTACAAATTAATTTTCTAATGAGGGCAAGCTGCAGTGGGTAACAGCATTCCTTTCACTGACGTCAGCACCTGCTGAAGGATGAAATTTCGGAGCTGAGCTATTGCAACAGACTTTTCAAGAGACATATGAAATGCTTAGTGGTTTGGGGTTTTCATGGAAAGCTGAGTTTCAGAAGGATATTCCTCTACAGAATTGATTGGCCAGGAAAAACACCCCAACTGCCAAGCTGATGGGAACCCCATCTAGAAAATGTTATTGAGCAAGACAAAGAAAATACTGCATCAGGGTTTTGCAGTCATGTCCTAAAGCAGTATGCTCAAGCCAATCCTTCATTCAATACAGTTCAGTGTTGTTAGGCTTTATAAGTACAGTTTCAGCCAGGGAGGGCAGTGAGAAGAAAATATTAAAGCCATAAAAAATTATTATCCCTTGCTCTCTTGGAGAAAGGCAATCCCCTCTGCTGTGGGGAAAAGAAAAGAAAAGCAGCGATTTTCTGCAAAATAGGTATTTTGGAGGTGGGAAGGAAAAGGAGGGCACCTGGGAGCACTCTTACATGCTAATTTATGCACTCTGTATAATAGATCTTTTGTTAATTGCCTTTCTGTCATAGAAACCAAATTATATTGTTTCTCAGGGCACTGTGCTAGGATGACACAAGTGGGACTATCGTTTGCCGTTTCCCTTGTATGAAGACATGAATTTGAATGAGGAAATGTGGATGCTGTTTCACAAGCATTAAAAGCTTAGCTGCATAAACCCCTTCCTGCTAGCCCAGTGGACAGGACAGGACAGGACAAAGCGCATGATTCTCCACTCACCTGATTTCTGAGTACTGGATAATCCATATGAAAGTCCTTTGGCTTCTCGCCTGTGAGGAGAGAAAAGGATTTATAAACATCAATACTCACAGCATTTCAGCTTCATGCCTTAGCTCCAGCAGAGCCTTTTTATTTAGTGGCTGAGGACAAGGCTTCACTTCGAGTTCCTGGAGGTTGCTGTTTACTAGAACATCAGGCATGCAAACCAGCACTTTGACATTTTCTTTTTCTCCATCTATGTGCAAGTTGTGAGTGCTGATGTTCAGATTTCTGGGGTGGCACTCATCAATTTGATGTGTCTCTGTTTATATGTGTCACTCCAGGCTATGTTTTGGTGTGCTCTGCTGAATTCTTTGGCTATTTTATAGATTTACTGGGAAACCAGGACAGACCTGAGTATTACTGGTGATGAAGCAGCATCACCAGAGCATTGCTTATACTTCCAAATCCCCATCTGCTGACAGAAGCATTTCCTGGCTCAACACGCAAGTGCAGGTTCATAGGAATGGGCATCTAGCAGGAAGCACAGTTAGCAGTGCTCCTTCCAGTACTTGGACTTGTGAGATGAAACAGGTTAGTTTTAGCTGCTTACACCAGTGTATGTGTGCAACTCCAAGGAGCCCAGCTCTGCTTTCAGCCTGCTAGGTTAAGTGCTCTAACTTAAGGGACTGGGATACAGAAACACAACAGGAGGAAAGTAAAAGAAAATGGTCCAGATAGATAGCTCAAATCTTCCCTTCACTGAATTTCTTATTTGGCTTTGGTGTGGAAAGTATCCTGTCTTCAGCTGCTTTACACCTCAGTGTTTGTGGGTATATGTAGGGTGAAGAGAACAGCTGGTTACATTGGACTGGCTGCACAGTCCTTACCTGCTTTACCTTCATTTTTTTCTGACTAGGAGAGGCATACAGTAAGAAATACAATTTACAGAGACACAACATGAGTTCTACTTAAAAGAAAGGCTGAGAAACAGGATCAATTCCCAGCTCCCTGGTAAAGAGGATCTGGAAAGTGGGCATGGAGTTGGACATGCTAGCTAGGTACCCACAAATGCCTCCTTTAACAAAAACCAGTATCTTACTTGCGTAGGGCTGCGCAGATACAAATTCCAGAGAACAAGAATAGACACAGCACGATGAGGATGGGGACAATTATAGCTGTAAGCTTTAAACCTGCATGAGAAAAAGAAAGGGATAAAAGTTTAAAAGGCAAATTACTCTGAAGCTGGTAATTTTTACTACAGCAAAAGGTAGATAAAGTTGCAGGAATGCTTCTTGAAGAGAACATGGAAATGTATAACTATAAAACTAAAAGGCCACTCCTCAGCCACGTACCTATGTGGAACAGTGTTGAAACAAAAGAGTTGAATATACTTTCTCAAGGGTGACACTTGACTTGGCATCTATATGCATCCTTACAAAGGGCAATTCTTTATTACACACTAGATGACTTAAAAAGCCACTCATACACACTCGGTTTTCAGTTGCTTATAAATCTGCCAAAGGAGACTGCAACTTTATATGCCAAGTATCTGGCTCATGCTGAAGTGGCTGAAACATTTCAGTCAAAATGGTTCAAAAATTTCCATGAGGGAATCTAGGGAAAAACCTGTTTAGCCACTGTAAATTCTAACACAACATACTTTAGAGCAGGGATTTGAAAATTAGCAGTGGGGTGGTTCTTGTGTCAGGAGTGTGCTGTTCCCTGTTTCTACAGACACTTGCCAGCTGTGAGAATAAGGCAGTAGAAGCGTCCACAGAGTATTTGCAATTTAGCAGATGAAATCTCAGTAGATTTCATTTTCAGTGAACATGGATATGGTTTACTCATACCGCTGCACTGATGAACTGAGCTTGCTGGCTCTTGGCAAGCAGATTCAGAAATTTTTTTTTCTTCCAGTGATTGCTTCTTATAATCAGTTTTTTCACAGAGGCATTTCTACAACTATCAGCTACCTAATGGGTAGTAGCATTTGGTACAGTGGATCTGACAATTCCTGCCTGGCTATGAGCCCACCAAACAGTCAGTATAAGCACCAAATTTTGTTTGTTTCCTTTTTAAGGTCTAAGAAGTTAGCTCCACAACATTAAAGGATGAAGACTGCAAATTCAGGGAGAATTACGCAAATTAAGGTTGTCTGAGCCCCCATGAACACAGGCATTATGGAAGAATGTTTAATTACACAATCAGGCACAACTGTATGCTGCTTTCAGCTGGGAGCTCACTCTGGAAGGCGTCATGGTTGTGTGGAGAGAAGATAACACTTTTGTGAGACGACTACCTTGCATATTAAAAAATTACAAAATACAGGAAAAGAGTGAGAAAGAACTCTTTCAAAAATTGCTGCTGAGTGCTCACTGTATTCCCTTGAGCCACCCACCAAGCATGGCAGATCAACCAATATGACAGGGAAACCAAAGCCCAGTGTTTAACACATCAAGGAAAATTAAGGCTTTCAATCTCTTTCTGTGCCTTAAGGAAAAGAACCCATTGCTCCTCCCTCTTCTCTCTGTCATTAATAAAGTATGAAATAAAGTATGAAGGGAAAATAAAAGTTAGGATTTGTGATAAAGTTTAAAGTTTGCTCAGACTCGGCTGAAGACATGATGCATCCTAGAGAAAATGCGGCACTAGGTAGTGTTACCCAAGTTAGTTTCTTCGGATGGGATGGGCTCTGTAACAGTCCTGTCTTCTTTTCCAAGGGAGGTTTCTGTGCTCTGACTTGGTTTCTGCCACATTGAATGTGTAAATGAACTGTTAGCTGCAAGAGAGAAGGGGGCATCAGTGGCACTGGAGCAGCACAGTGGGCTTTAGAGGCACCATGCACTGCTTACCCCATACCTGGCATTATTCGACATCCCATCAGCTCCAGCTTCAGTGCTATTCTTTGGTTCCAGGTTTGAGGGATAATCCGCACATAACGGGCCACTATTGGAGGGATGAAGTTATTGCGCACTATGTCACCAGAGTTGGAGTTGCCTTGGAATACCTGCAATGAAATGTGCACACATTGTTTGCTCTGTTTTAAAAGTCTCTTTCTTCAAAGTGCTCCTGACATCCAACTTCAAAGATTTTCATTATCCTAAAACTAATACCTTGATAACCTGGGATTCAGCCACAAGATTTTAGGAATTGAGAGTTCCGGAAAGAAATAATCTTTTTAGTTGTGCCAGATGATCACATTTTTCTGTTAGCTTGGAGGAGAAAGATTATCACCGTTTCAATATTGTATAATTTATAGTTAATATATGCTGGTATAATGCAATCATTTTTTATTTAAGAGTGCTGCAGCACACTTTCTTGGAAATATGGTATAGAAAGATAAAAGAAAAAAAACTGAGGTGAACTATTTCTAGGCATTTTAGTAAAATGGTCAGTTTTCTATATCAAGCTTGAAGAGTGACTATTAGCTACGCAGTTGTTACTGCACTGTATACTACTGTATACTGCTGTATACTACTTATACAGTGTTTCCCAGAATCAGCTCAGTCCCTTGTGCAGAACAGTAGTCCTTGCAATATTAGTTCTTGGACATGCTTCATCACGACCTAGGAAACCTTAAAAGCCTGATGAGATAGAGAAGTGAGCTCAGCATATCTTAAATAAAATGCCAGGCCACATGGGGTTCTGATGGGACAGGTTCTGTCATGTACCATAGCTGAAACTAAGACCGTATATACTACTTTCAAAGGATACTTGTATATAACAAGTCACTGTGGGAAACTGCAAGCCTGCACATTTTAAATAACTAGCCTTTGCAGTTCAGCCACTACTAGGCTGATGTGTCACTCTTTGGGCCAGCATCCCCTCAGTTTAACATTTAAAAAAATATCAACCCCATTAATGTTGGGCAGTGAAATTCCTTGCCATGCAAGCCAAGAAAATCAGAGCTAGCAGGAAATCTCTCTTCAGCTCTAACAAGTTTTCTTCAAAAACTGCCATCAGCCCTGAGGACCAGGTAGAGCCTTCTCCTGAGGCAAGCTGGGCTCCCTCAGGAATGATGAGTGAAGGTCTTACTGAACACTGTGGGGCCAGGGAGGAAGGCTTTTGGGATTTCTTTTGTTTGAAAGGAAACATGAGATTTTTGAGGGGAAAAGGTTCTCAGACAAACTCCTCCAGTAGCCCTGCCCTTCACCTGAGGGGTTGTTTCATTTGGCAGGGGGAGGTGGATTGACCATCCCCATGCACTTGGAGCTGACCCCTCAGCTTTGCTGGTGCCGTACCAACAGCAGCCCTGGCATGGGCAAACACTGAGCTGAGCTAAGGACTTGCCCCAACAGCTGCTGTTGAGCTCCACAATTACACCACTTTTTTAAAAAAAGGGTGCAGACATACACATGCCTCCCTGTGTGTGTCCCACAGCTTCACCAGTCCCTGGATAACTTCACTGTTTCGACAAGCTCGCTATCTGCTCTGTAGCCATAAATTACACCTAGCCCAAGTCTAGACAAGTTTGAAACTCCAACCTTTCTTGACAGTGAAAGCCTGCCCTTCAATTTCAAGACAGCATACATGTTATTGGTTTGTGTTTTTCTACCCTTCCCACTTTCCCTTACCTTTTCTTCATTGCTCAGAATCCCTTTGTAAGTTCTCCATTTTGAGTTGTTATTTTTATAATTCATTGTAAATGTCTTCACATAAAAGTTGAAATTCATGGATCCAGAACCAGTAGTCTTAATCCCTTTCAAAAAATGCAAGAAACATTTTCATTTGCTATGTTACTGTTTTAAGGGAACATTTTCAAATGCAAACACAGAAGCCAAAACAATTCTGAAATTTTGGTCTTCAAGGTGTTAGTTTATTTTTCAAACTGTGTTGAAATTAAGTTTAAAAGTTGGGTGAAGAATGGAAATCCATTTTAAATTGTGAATTTAGAGCAATGGATATTTTTAACAGAGCACAAAAGGCCTAGGGAGCTGGGCCTGTTCAGCCTTGAGGAGAGATGGCTGAGAGGGGACCTCATCAATGTCTGCCAGTATCTGAAGAGGAGTGCCAAGAGGATGGAGCCAGGCTCTGCTTGGTGGTGCCAAGCAATGGGACAAGAGGCAATGGGCAGAAACTGATGCACAGGAAGTTCCACCTGAACATGAGGAAGAACTTCTTTACTGTACAGGTGACCGAGCACAGGACCAGGTTGCCCAGAGAGGCTGTGGAGTCTCCCTCACTGGAGATATTCAAGAACTGTCCGAACACAATCCTGTGCTGTGTGCTGTAGCATGACCCTGCTTGAGCAGGGAGGTTGGACCAGATGACCCCCTGTGGTGCCTTTCAACTTTACCCATTCTGTGATTCTGTGATAATTGCTTTTTGGTACTATGGTCTGTATCGGCCATCTTTACATCTTTAGCAGCAACTGTAATTTACAACTAAACCAGGAGGTAAAAACAGGAATTTCTTTCACCTAGGCCTTGTTTCAAAGGCTGTGACTTTCATGTTTCTTATTGATTCCAGATCATCCATCTAGACTCTACTGATCCCTCTGCAAGTATTTTGTTCTAGCAGCATGTTTACAGATCAGATATGCATGACAGTTAAGTTCAATCCTATATCCCCATGGGAAGACAAGTCTTGTAAGTAACGATGATGTTTTAAATAGGAAAATAATATTCATCAGCACAGAACATTTCATTATGTTTAACAAAAGAAATGTTGCATTAGTGCACTATCAGCTTTCCAGCTGCATTCAGTTTCTTCTCCAGCTGAAACACCCGTTTCTAATAACCAGAGAGCAACATACCTGTTATTCTCTTCTTCTCCCCCAGGTCTATCTCCAGCCATTCACGGCTGCTGCTGTGGTTAGAGGCCCAAGACCATCCCGGGACTTGAAGCCAAACCTTGTCGGGGGACCATAGGAGTAGTTGCCCAAACTCATCGGTCTCCTCCCAGTAGGAAGATGCAGTAACCTGGCTCTTGGAGAGGAATCCCTCTTCCAGACTGAGAGATTTGTTGCAGCCTAGGAGTCCCCACACAGACAGGCAGAAGGAGTTATTTTGCATTTTCACAGGATATTTTTATATTAGGCTAGCAACATTTGAAGACCACCCACAACAGCAAAGTCAGACATTGCTGAATCTAGTGCTAGCCTGATGCTCTCCATTAGCTGTGGTGTTTACCAGTCAATTTGTAGTGTATGATCCAGTACCAGAGTGCTGCAGTCCCAATGCTTTACCAGTCTAACTCCTACGTACATGACACCTTCTGACTACATCTGCTATTTTTGCCATTTAGTTTTTTAATCTCTGCACTTTTGTCTCATTCCTGTGAAGACATTTTTTATTTTTAAATTTTTCCTTCTGAAACATAATATTTATGTTTTGAGATTGGCACTAACTAATTCTGCTGTGCAAAACATTTCACAGATGAAGGCACTGTACTGAAAGGAATACTTTACTGTAAACATTTCATGATTCCCACCTGCAATTAGGGCTAGGAAAGTTACTCGTTAGAGAAGCTCCTTGATACTGCTGCCAAGATGTGATATCATGAAGATAATATCTGCAGGTAAGTATTACAAACTCCACCAAAGAACCCACAAAATTTCTGCACATCAAGGTTCTTCAGAGAAAACAGGCCAGTGGAATATGGTTCAATGAAGTTAAAAATAATTCCTTGGCAGGTTCAAAGGCCTATACATGCTCTACAGTTTCCAGTGGAATAGTAAATGACTTTATCTCAAATGAGTGGAATATAATTCAAATGAACGAATGCGAACTTTCCCCCCCTCTTTGCTGTGTTTTATGCAAATGGACGTCTTGACAGATTAAAAGAGGGTTTTGCATCTTGGAAAGCCATAAACAAAAACTCCTTCTGTATCAGTGCAATATAAATATATTTTCATTTCTCCTATGTTTTCTTTCTCCGCTTTTATGATGAAGATGGAAATTATAAATGTCTGAGGAGAAACTGTTTTCATTTTCTGTGGCCTAAAGTACATAAAAATGGGTTTATCTGATTGTCATTTTTCATATGCTGGCACCAGAAATGTAACAGCAGAATACTATTTCTGTTTCCCGTCTATGTGCGTATGACCGCACATATTCTGTGTTTTTTTTCTAGCTCACTTCACATCCCTTCAATTTTTTTATTTACTTGACAATTTTAAAAAACTGCTGTCCTAAAATATCCTTCCTAGACACAGCCTGACATTCTCCTGATTATTTTTTAAAACTTTTACAGAAAATATTTAAATAGCTAAAAACAAAGCAATTATTCTTACCATTCGAAGTAAATGTAAACCGCTTATCTGACAGAGAACCACTGTAAGAAAAGAAAAAGGTAACTCAGCCTTTCATGAGGTGGTCACAGGAGTGCTGAGGTTAAGCTTCAAAATCACTGTTTTTCCAGTAAAACATCTCTGGCCAGACAGCCACTTTCTCCGCTGGCCGGTTATCGACCCCCATAAGAGCACTCGAGCTCATCTCTTACTGTGACTGTACTTGGGTAATTTTTTTAATGGTTTTGAGCATTTTTTAAAGCTTTAAAGTGACTCCCTGTTGCACCACCCTGCTACTCCTGCTGCTTGTGAGAGTTACACTTGATGGAGACTAAACCACACCAGCTCTGGCCATTCCTACTTGGGCTACAGGTGTGTCATAGGATGAAAACTGGATGAAAACTACTCCTTATTTTAATCTGGGTGGGAACCAGTTCTGTTATAGCCACGGTCAGCATCTCCCATCAAGAATGGTTCTTTGTGCTCCATTAACCACATCTATGGCTTCCTTTTTCTTACTCCTTCTGACACAGACTGTTTTGCTCCAGGGGAAAAGCCATTTCTTGGGCCACTCCACACAGCCCTGCACAATGCAGGACAAGATAAAATCACCACTCTAAGGGAAAGCTGAGTTTTCCTTGGCCTTTCAGGGAGCCACTTTCTAATTCCCAAGGAGATGCCCCTGAGGTTTCATTCCAGAAGCAATGACTCCAACTGGCTGCCTAACAAAAAGAAAGGCCAGGGTTTTAACATGAAATTAGTTTGGATTTCTTGAAAATCTGCCCCCTCTGCTGTCACTTCGATTAGCTGCACGCATCACTGGCCCCTTTTGAAAAGCCTTGGCCAGCATGACTAAGCAGTAAAACAACTTCTGCACTAAGCATGGAGACAGTTCCCTTTCAGGCTGCCCTTTCTTTGTTGTTGGCCAGGAAAATTTCCCCTGAGGTACTGTCTGTGGCCTTACCATGGTGTGTAGGGCTATATGTTTTGAGAGCACTGCAAACAGGGAAGAGGAGAGTAGTCCCATGTCAAGGTCAATAAAAACACTGCCTTTTTTTGTCACTGAAAACTAATGACTACAGGCAAACGAAGCCCTTCAGAGCTCTGGGTGGGAGCTGATTTATTTGGGCATGTAGGTGGCTGAGTAGCTAGAAGGGGAAACACAAACCCTCCCTCCCACATCTTCCCCACAGGCAATCCTCAGGGGCGACCAGATGCACTCTGCTCACTTCAAACCACTTTGACATCACAGCCAAAACAGTTTTTGATTTCTTAGTGAATGCAAAGCAATCCATTTCAAGAGAAAAGTAGAATATAAATAACTATGTAATCAGTAAAGCCTACCCAAAACAGCAATCACAGTGCTCCTTGAAGACTGCTAAGGAAAAAAAGTCACCCAGAGCCCTTTCAAATAGAGGGCTGCAAATTTAGCAAATAGAGGAGGTTGGCATTCCTAAGGTCTACGAAGCTATGAAATCAAGCTGATAAATTTCTGCTGTAATTCACTAAAGAGAACAAGCTAATTCAGTAAGTGGTAATTCATCAGTTTCCTAATGTGACTGCTGGAATTTTTCACACAGGTTCCACTTTGTCCTTTAAGGGAGGGTATTGCTCCATGCTCCGCATTTGCCTGACAACCTTCAGAATCCTGCCTTTTATTTTTTTGCCAGAGCTGGTCTCAAGCAAGCTTTTCCTAAGCAGTGCAGGTTAACCCTGAATCTCATCTTTCACTATTGACAAGCATTTTGTCAATATGCAATCTTGCATTTTCAAAGGCAAATGATTCCACATGTGCAGATGTATAAGTCACAGGCCGGGCCATGTTACAACATCCTGTGTATTTGCACTGGGGTATCAGAACTGCTCAATAAATCCAGCCACTCAGGCTTCATTACAGCATCTGGGGGTGCAGGTCCGCACATGGATCATGGGAAGTGAAAACCTCAAAGATGCTGGAGTGTAAGAAGCACATTGAAAAATGGAGTGGGGAGGCCAAGGTCAGCTCTTGCAAGGTGGTGGGTGAGCGAGACATAACTCCACGTTAACAACACAGATACTTAACAGCTCGATGCACTCCAGCAGCAGCTTTTGATGAGGTCAATTTCAGCTCAAGTCACTAAATAATTTTAATCTTTAATACTGAAATCCACTACAAATGAGATTTTAAAAGCTTGTGCAAGCTCTTATTTAAGGGCATCTAAAAAGCTCTTAAGGCATTGGTGCTCAAGCACCAATTTTTTCTTGTGGGCACTGGCTCATCTGCAGGATTTTCTTTCAGCATGTAGGTACTGCAGAACAGGGAAGCCATGCAGCTTTGTAGATAGCTCCTATAAAAGCTTTTTTAAAGCACTAAATGCATTGGTTCTTTTTCTTAGTAAACAAGCCTACTGTTTCTAGGAACACTTTTTCATGTTTTGAAATAAAAGCATTTCCCTACATGCTCCAATTTCCTTCTCCTGGGCTCACACCAACAGTTCGTCTGTTCTAGAGGCTGTCGCAGCTGCCAGGTGTGGCAGAAGCATCCTGGGAAGTGCTGTGCTGACACTCCCATTTTTCTTAAAGTACATGCCATCTAGTTTGTAGGCATACAGCCCAGTGTGAGCCTGTGGCTTCCTGCACAACCTGTAGAAAGCAAGGTTGTCTCCTCAGGGCAACTCCGTCCCTCGGAGATGTGCATCATGCTCGAGGAGTGCCTCTGTCTGCCCCTCTAGGCAGGAGAGCTACAGGGACTCTGCTCCTCCTTAGGGTGCTCTCTCAGGGCACCTCACATTAAATGGACTAAATCCCCCAGCACGTGTACACTTGCAGTCTTACACACTTCATTCTTTGCCCACTAGCTCTCGTACCATGAAAAAAAATACGAACGGGAATCACAACTCCCTTTCATTATGAAATTTTATGTGCCACTGTCCGAGTTACTCCACTGGGATTCTTGAGGGTCACAAGCATACGAATGTATGTGAACAGCTCTGTAACACCTTTAGATAAGGCACAAAATATTTAATTTAGGGTCTCACTAAGCTGGCATGTGTGATGGAAAGAATTTGTATTATTTGTTTTATGGAGGGGCTTGGTGCCTGAGCAGAGTTCTCAGTCTTGATTTGCTTTGAGACAAGTTTATATTAATTTTCTTTGGCAATTAACTTTCAAGAAAAATAGAAAATATTTAGGCTGTTCCATCCTTTGACTATGATCTACACACTACCCAGCTTTGTACACTCCAGTGCCATTGCACATAAAGCATTTCAGTCTGTGCTGAAGTTTAAGCACAGCAACAAAACACATGAATGCCTTTTTTTTTTCATGAATGAAACCATGATTGTAAAATTGTCAGGAAGGTGTGAGAAATCATGGAGAAAACAGGAAAATAGTATAAAAAATACATATTGCCTTAGCTCTCATAGGCTATGGGATGGAAATTTCCCTTCTTACAAAAGAAAAAAAAAGGCCTCATGTAAAATCCAGATAACATTTGAAAATTAAAAACTATAAACCAACTGGAATGACAGAAGCAGTTGCTGGAAGGGCTTACTGTGCTGGATAGAGATTAGAGGATTTATTTCTACTTCAACAACAGTACAATTAAAAGTCAGAAGATAAGCAATAAATATAATACCCTTGTTATAAATATTCTAAAAGAGAAAAACTCTGAACATGTCAAAAACACAATGTTTAAGAAGTTGTTCATTAAATCCCCTATGGCTCAATGGCATTTTTTACTTACTCATTTTTCCTAGCTTTTTTTAAACTTCAACATGAATTTACCATGATTTATTAGCACATCGATTAAAGCTGTTTGCTCCAGAGCATCGTACTCTCATGTATCTGCTAACAAAGTAATTTGCAAGTATGTTTTGGAAGGAATAGAAGGAAAAAGAAAATACCACCCTACATGGTATAGAGCCACTGAAAACTTGGAACCTCTTCCTATCTCCAACGCCAACACTATTTTAATAAAGCCCTAGACCCACACCTAACATCTTTTGCTCCCCAAAATGGTGTCCCCACCTGCTTGTGCTGATGTGGGCAGTGCCCTGTGTGCCGGGGTGTGCCCCAGTGCCAGCCCCACCCGTGGTACTCACTCTAGTGAGGGGACACCGTTGGCGATGACGCCCTCGTAGCGGCTGATGCCCTTGTGCTGGGTGACGCTGATCTGGCCGCCCAGCTCGTCCGCCACCACACCAGCATGGATCGCAGATTTGCACAGCAGCGAGGTCTGAAAGGCAGGAGCCAAGGCTCAGGAAATCAATCTGACAAACTGCTAATGCTTTCCCTTCCAAGCCACCAGTATACAGGTGTTACAGCTCATAAAATCCAGCAAAAGCTCAAGAGGAATAAGAGTCAGGGAAGGGAGAAAGAGCAGTAATCTTTGACAAATACATGTTTCCCAAAGTAATTTTTCTTTTCAAATGAAAAAACAAATAACCTGCTTCTGAGAAGATGCTTTAAGATTGTCACTCCTCAGGAAAAAAGTCAAAGGCAAGGCAACACCTCTTTGGGAAGATAAATCAATAATTCCTTGGTGTTCTTACCTGAAGGCAGACCTATCTATCACTGCACCTTAGGGTTTGAGTCATGGTGTACATCGGGGATTTGTCTATGTGTTGCCTAGCTGCTTCTGGGTTTTAAGTGCAGCCCATTTCCCAGTATCTCAGGTGGGATACTGCTGAAAAATACAGGCAGGAGAACTTGTGTGCCAAGTAGGTGGAAATAACACACCACTGGGCTAGGGCAAAGCAGGAAAGGGACAGAGAAAGGTACAAAGGAGACTGTCCTAGGGGCTGCAGGCACAGGATGGTCAGGTTCACACTGGCCCAGTTTGGGCTGTGCTACTGGACAAGCTGGAGTGCTGGACTGTCTCCTCCAGGGAAGGGTGGGGAAAGTGGTGGCACAAAGGCAGCACATCTCCAGGGGAGCCCTGCAGGTTCTTCCCATCAGAAAATCCTCCTTAATGGTGGGGGGAGAATTTCTTTTGCAAATTCCTCAGTGCAGATAAAATCTGCATGAGGTCATGCCATGTGCTGCTTTTCTGCCCTAATCATTGGAACCAAGGGCAGAATAACTCCAACTAATGAGAATGTAATGCGGCATTTCTTTGTTTCTTCAGCTCTGCTGCTTTCCAGGCTGGAGCCAGCACACTTGAATAACTGGATGAACAGGTTAAACGTGAGCACTGACTTTTTGGGAACTCAGCGACTGTGATAGGGTGGCATTTTTCTTCAGTGGTATGATTAGGCTTACTTCTCTTCGAGAAAGGTAAAGATTTCACAGGCATGACAGGAGAAGAGTCCAGGGCAAGGGGCACAGAGTGGGCAGAGCTCTGAGTGATATGAGCTGTGGATAAATGCAACCACTTCAACTTTTGAGTTTAAAGAACAAGAAGTTAAAACAACCCAAAAGGTTGGTAGTTATCGGTGGGATGTGATTAGGCAACGTGTAATATTTATTTCATTTCAGTGCAGATGCTAGGATAGTGCAGGCATAATCCTAAAGAAAACCCATGTGTTACTGAAATATATTTTTTTCACATGTGGACACCAAACAAGTAAAAGCTAAAATCATAGGAATATTTCATGCATGGATGAGCATTGCCTCAAGAAGGACAAACACTAGGCATGCTTTTTCCAGAAAGCCAGAAACCACAGGTCAGTAGGTATATTTGGCAGTCAGTGGACTTTGTTCTCACACAATTGATTTGTCTGTTTGAAAAGCGTCTCTGTGTGCTTATATACTGATAACTTACTTATATACTGATAATAAAAGGTATAGCAAAACAGCCCAGAAGAATTACTGACAAAAGTCAAGCAGCAAAAGTTGAAACCAAGTTTTTCTATTCTTGTTTCTTTTGTCTTTATAAATTTCCCCTCTTTATCCTGTGTACTTACATCTCTGTATCCTTCTCCAATGTTCCCAGAAATGTCACCTGCTATGTCTCTGCAGCCAGCAGGACAGTATCTGCTGTAGTGAGAGAAGAAAGGCTTGTTTATGACATGAACTGTAGTGATAATACAAACAAACTCCTGTAAAAGAAATGCCCTCAAACCAATAAATATTTTAGCCGTGATTTCTGGCTGATGCTCTGTGAGTCTAGGAGCTAAATAAATGGACCCTTGAGTTCATAGGTGGACTGAACACAGTAGCACACAAAGAACTAGAAAAGCAGTTTTTCAAGGGCATTTATTTCTGTTTAATTCTCTTGTTCTAGAAATGCTACCACACAGGTTTTCAGAGTAAGATAAGAAGCCTATATGCACATCCAGACAGCAGGCAGAAGAGCACGATTTATTACCATTTCAAACCTATCACAAAGTTCAAGGAACCGAGAAATTATAGCTTGTCCTCAGATAATCTTAGATCAGCTGGGACGTGATCTGCTCCCAGAGGAAGCACTGGAATGTGAGGCTACTTTGAATTTCAAAGTGGAAACTCTTTTTACATATACCATGTATATGTATGCTCTTAATGAGAATTGCTGAGAGCTCTGCAACTCCATTCCGTCATTTTTCTGGGCCACAGACTTCCATTCTACACTACTGCTTCTCACAACCAGGCATTAGACCATTACAGCATTGCAAATCAAAAAAATTCACCTCTCCAGAAAAACAAGACTGTTTAACATTTTGTAGCAATTGAACCAGTTGACAGATACAGCAGAGCAAACCAGAATGCAGAGCTGCAAACCCTCTTTACCTGAATTCAGCCTTTGTGTAGTGGTTTGCTCGTTCCAAACAGGTGATTAGATCTGTGAAAAGTTTGCAAATGTCAATTCCCATTGTAGGATGTAAAAATACAGACAAATATTTGGAGAACATGAAATTACATTTAAGGACCTCTCTGTATAATACTTAAGCAATTTTACTGGACTGGAAGCAACAGCTATGGTTTTCTCTCATTCTTTCCAACTCCCTTTTCTACTCTTCTTATGCTTTACACCTTAAAAACTGAACAGACCTCCAGAACATTAAATGTGGGAATGAAAACTTTAATCTCTCCTACCCTTCCATTCTCTCACAGTGTGATGGATGCTGGAGCTCAAAACACAGCAGAGCTTCAAGGAGAAGGCACTGTTTTCCCCTCCACTGGGCCTGTATTCCAAATGGTCTAGGTAGGATTTCAGCAGCTATTATATCTGGTTAATGTTACAACTGTTTCTTGCACACGTACTATTAAAAATACCATGGCTCATTCTAGTCTGGAAATATTTAGGAACAAACATTTAGGCTAAGGCTCTATGTGTGTAGAGATGATAATTAAATAGGGGGGATTATGCCACTAATCTTCTACTACTTTTGGATTTCACCTTACCTGGATGATCACTGCTGGCATAGGACAACAGAAAGCCTCGTCCTGACACGTGGGATCCACTCTCAAAGTGAATAGTTGCCTCATTGCTATCTAGAATGATTTCTTTGGGGACAGGCATCACGTTACCACAGTACGGCCCTACAGACAGAACAAAGAAGATTTCAAAAGTTTAGATGACATAATTAGGCTGGAATATTCTCATGATTAGCAAAGAATTTCATAACACACTCATTCTCTTTCAGTACCAATCCAAATGTTGACAAAAGGGTTTTGGCTTCAGTCCTTTACGGGTATGAGCTCTAAAGTTACCCTGACAAGGAATGGCCAGGATCCAATTGTCTCTCCATGGCAGCAATTCCAACATCCACGTTTCTCATTGCATAAGCCTTAAGAGAAAGATTAATGCCCTTTGACCCTTGAAGTATAGCATGCTTACAACTGCAGTAACTCATTAGAGAAAATGACACTACATTCAAAAGCAATCCAAGGGATCTAGGCAGGGTCCCCGAGATAAACCCTCCAAACACACACAGCTCATGCCATTGTGGCACAGCAGCCAGTCGGGAAGGATTAAGATCAGAAACAGAACACCTGGTTTTCAAGGACCTTCACTGCACAAGCCAAATTGTACTACAAGGCAGTAGCGCTTCCCTTAGAACATTTCTTAACCTTTTTCCATTTAAAAACACCATTAGACCATAGAAGAGTACAGTTCAAGTCTCTAGAGTTTTTAACAAAAAAAAGGGAGAGAAAGGGGAAGAAGAAGGGAGTGGGACAGGGAGACAACAGCCTTGTGCTTACAGTGAATTAGATAAGGGTTTTATAGCTGCCAACTGCAGTATCTTGGAAAAGTCTTTGGGACACGCCTTTCTTGTGACAGCAGGCGTGCCCAGGACTCCTAGTAATTACATTTGCTTCCTCAGAAACTCAGTTCCCAAGGGGAGTGTTCCTTTGAGACTGCCACAGTCTTTGCGCTTGCCTTCTGTCACCGTACCTGGGTGCAAACACTTGTCCCTAGCTGCCCTCAGGCACAGATAATACAGAAAATTCAAGGCAGTTTGGATATACTTGTTCAAATTTATGAGCATGTTTACAATATCAACTGCAAAGAAGAGGTTTTTGTAAGATGGCAAACAGACTTTTTTCCCCAGAGGAAAAAAAAAACAAATAACCCTTTACAAGCCCTCAGCCCATCTGTTCTGTTGAGGTGAATGACAGCTTTTGTGTCCTAAAGCAAGTCTTTGGGATGAAAAATGATCACTTTGCTTTTTCCTAGACAGCCTCATCTTGGTGGTGGTGGCTACTTTAGGGCAACTTGGAACTGACTTCTGAGACACAAAAAATTACATTCACATCATGACACAGATTTGATGAGTGATACCCATCGTAACAGGCTCCTAAAAGCTTCTTCATTTTGCTTGATACTCTGGGTTAGGGAAGGGGCTCTTTTCCAAATACTTAATTTGCCCTATAACAGCTAAAAGGTCAGCCTATAGAGTAGCCCAATTGGAGCCAATGACAGCCAGCTGTCAGCAGAATGGGACAAACAAAAGGAAGAACTCTTGTCCTTTTGGCTCATAAAAATCATATGGTGAAGCCAGGCAGGCAGAGAAACAAGCGACGAGTGTGACATTTCCCTGGAGTACTCATGTGTTGAAAAATGACTCACGACTTAGTCAGAGAAAACAATGTCTATAAAAAGGGTTAAACAAATTGCTTAGGAAATGAACTTATCAAAAAGACAGCATCTGACACTGTGTCATACCAGACAACTGCACGAGTGATTTATTTGAGAAGGTCTTTTGTGTCAGGTTGCAGTGGGAGAAATAAAGTGCTAACTTAGATTTTTTTTGAGAGAGAGAGAGAAGAGGGGGAAAAGACAGGGAGCATTGCACGTCTTCAAAACAGAACACCTGAGAAAGCTTTAGTCCTTTTCTTCTCTCAAGGATTGTCTCTACATATTTTCTCACAAGTGTTCTTTGGCTTTCTCCCTCGCAGCGATTGGCAGTGACCTATCTACTCTGGAGGTATAATTTAGATGGCTGATTCACTCAACCACACATCAGCTGGATCAGGGATGAGTGACTCCACCAGTAGCAAGTCTACATACGTTCCAGATAATTATACAAACAAATCATACTTCATGGGCAAAACCAATAAAATAAAAAAAAATACAAAATAATCTAGACACATAGAGCTGTATAATCCAAATTAAAGCAGGAAATTCAGAAGCAATCAGCTTAAGAAACCAACATTCAATATCTCAAGACAAGTTTCTGCTATTAAGTAATAAATCCAAAAAGGTTACCAGGCTATGGTTATTTTCTGCCAAGAGCCGTTCTGGCGCACCAAGAGATTCCTATGGGTAGCTCAAAATAAAGGGAGCCTAGGATTAATTCCTTAAAGGATATAGAAGCAAGAAAGAGTATATACTCAAGGAAGGAATATTTTCCAAAAGTTTATAAGTCTTCTGCAAAGATTTGAAAGAAAAAAATAAGGTGTGTTGGGGGGTGGAATTCATTAATACTACAAAACATTCACTTGTTCTTTTGTTGCCGGCTGAGGAAGCCTTGCAAAACACTTCAATGTATTTCTTCTCAATAATTCAGGTAAGACCATATCAGCACTACACTGTCAGGTCCTCAGACTTGCCTGGGATCTAGCAGAGTTTATTTCCATGTTACCCAACAGAGAAATAAGTGCTGAGAGGTAGGGTTCAGGAAAAAGTGTAAGCACTATCTCACCCCTATATTGCTGTTCTTAGGGAAACTGACCAGACACCAGTTTGACTCAGAGGTTCTTTACTCCCTGAAAGAATTAGAAATGTGTACAGTCTGGTTTTTAGGAAAAGGTGTTAATCCCCCCTTTCTGGTGCTTACTGTGTTTAAAATGACCAGTGTCATTTGTGATTTGATTTACCTAATAATGTTGGGTTTGGTTAAGCAGCACCTCTCTCCATTTTGCCAAGTCGTTGCAGAGTGGCCTTTTTAACTTCAAATTACAATTTCTCCCCTAATCAATTTATTTTACATTGACGGTCTTCCAGGAAACTCACTAAGGGGACAACTAGTAATGCTTAGAAAATAAAACTGATTCAGGGTCAAGACAATTCTTTGGGTTCAGTTTTGATAGATGAGAGAATTTTATGTTTTCATCTGTTTTTAAATTTTCTTTAGAAAAATCTTTGGGTTTATGTACTCTTTCCCCTGCACTTCGACACATCAGTCCTCTATTTCCTTTCATGTTGTAAATCCAGAGACAGGACAGTCTCCCAAGGTTTCTGCATTTTGGCTTGTGGGGTGCCAGATTAGATGCCCTTGCTACAGACACAGTAGTGCCTGGTAAGTTTGCTCTCCATTGACCCACTATTACCTCAAATACATATATTGTGAGAGTTTATAGACATAGAAGACTAAGTGCCCAGTCAGCATCTGTGCACGTTAGACTTCATCTGAAAACTGCATTTAAACTTCTCAGTATTTTCCATTTGCAATTGAGGTGACAAAAATACTTTCATTGTTTGCTTTTAAAACTCATTCATATGTGCTCCCCATCTTGTCTGTCCATTCCACGTGGGATTTATTGATTTCCCTGGGCTGTCTATATGAATAGTGTACAACCAGAGTGAAGATGAGGGATGATGGAGAAAGCCCCCATACGAGAATAAGAAACTTGCTTATAAGGCTGTTAATTTTTACTGCAGCATTTGGACTTGACTCTGGATAAATATTTAATTCCTAAACCTGGGACTTAGCCAGAAGTTTTTTAAGATCCCTTTTGAGAACTGCCAGATCACGTTATCAGTTTTTCATCTTCTAATGTTAGTTGTGAGGTGGGTTGTTTTGCATATTCGGCTTGAAAAACGAGTCATGAATGCTGATGTCTCTCAGCTTCCTGTTAAAGCGACTTGGCTGGAGCTCTGCTGGGGTAAGTAGTCAGGATTATTTGGTTTGTTTATAAGAACAAAGCAAAGAGTTTGATTTAATAAACAGATGTGTTACATGTGATGAAACTGAGTAGGTGTTCTCCATATTTCAACATCACTATATCTAGATGCCAGGGCCTTTTCTTCTTTCCCTGTCACAAGAAGTTGACCCAACTGTAGTTCTGTCCGTTCACTCCAGATTCCTTTTATATATATATATATATATATATATATATATAAAATACTGCAGGAGAGATATTAGGCATCTAAGGATTTCAAGTATACTAAATGTAATATTCTCCATAATTAAACTAACTTTTAATGCCTTTCATCCAGAACATTTTATCTGTTGGTATGGTTTAGGTGGCTTAAATAAAACGCTTTTATTTTGGAATCACTGTCTCCAAGCAGTATTAACATCCTGCAAGATAAAGATACACAGTAAATTGTCTCATGGATATCCTTTGGCTGGCCCCTCTGGAGACTAAAGAGACTATTTTACGTGTTGTTTATTTTTAAACGTTAGCAATGGCCTACTGCTTTTGTCTTTTCATAATAGTGTTGCTTTGCAAATCTGATGATCTTTACAGCATTGTCTGGTTTTATGAGGTCTAGTTTACTTCTACTGTCAACCAGGCTCTGGCACAGCTCCTGAGCTTTCTTTGTTGAATTACGTTCCATTATTTTTTCTACTTCCCTTAAGAAGTACTGTGCCCAGAGGACAGTTTTCTTTCACACCAGCTGGCAGTGCCTACATGCTGTTTGTTTCTCTAGTTCTTGATACTTTCTGCCTGTTCTATAAGGCTTTTTCTTCCTTTCAGAAGCAACTATTTCCCTCTTCAGCTATTGAATGGCCAGTTCACTTGCTCATTCTGCTTTCAAATTCCTCAACTTTATTTGAAATCTGCAGCTTGACATTTGCAGAGATCTTGAAGAAACTTGGTTCGGATATTAAATCATGATGGCCTCTGTTCAACAGAGAATCTTCTCCCTTTTGTCAGTCTTTACTTGCAGAGTAAGCCATGGTTAGCAGGCAAGGTACAGCAACAATCCATGAATGTGCTTCTAAAGGATTATCATGTCTTAATGCATTTGTTTGGGGAAAACAATGTTTTAAATTGTAGCCTTTTCTCAAATAAATCAATCTGGAATTACCTCAGTATCTGGGGAAAGACAGGGGTATGATGAACACAGATTATACTTGTTTCACTTCAGAGCTAAAAACTCATCCAGAGTGCAAGTCTTTCACAAACAGCTCACAAAACCAGCAAGGATCTGTTGTATGAAAACACCTGCACTCTCAAAATTCATCTCCATCCCACATTCACACAGGTACTTTGATGAGCAGTAACTATTCCTCTCCCCCTTACCAAGAGAGGTCCTCTTTGTTCCAACCCTGACATGCACATGTGCAGTGGGAACCAGCAGGACCCTGCAAGGACATGCCAGGAGACAAAAGGTGCTGCTCCTTCCTTGCAGGGTGCGGGGAAGGTGGAGTTTAATTCTTGGCAGATATGAGATGACAGAGTAGTCAGGATGAGACAGCCTGGTTATTCAACACTTAACTCTGTGCAACACAGTCTGACCTCAGGCTGAGTGGTAAGCACTTCTTGTTTCAGGAAAAACAAATATAACTTTCAGTTAACATTTCCAAAGGGTTGCAAAAGACTGCAATAAAGAAAAAGACGTCTGAGTTAGGCTGGGGAAGTAATCAGAGTTTAAAAATGGAGCATCTGGGTCACCTGCACAGGCTGTAGGTCTGCCTGCTTGACCTCAGATGAGATCCCCGCTTTTAACGCTGTTGTGGTTTTAGCCAAATCCAAAGACAGAAGCACAGCAACAACTAGGAATCATGAGTGAAGAACTGTAGTTTAACAAAAACCAGAGAATACACTGTATGCAGCTAACAGGAAAAAAGGTCAACTTGATAAAACAAAACGCTGACATTCTTTGTTACATCAATCCTTCCAAAGCTGAAAATTCAGGATACTGCAACCACTCAGGCGAAACCCAACTGCTAAAAGCGTTTTGACTGTTAAGAAACTGCTCAACTTGATCTTCAGCAAGAACTTGTCTGGGCATTTCTCTGGGTTTCCTGAAATACCAGAAACAATACAGTAATAACAAGTTTCCTTTGAGGGATGAAAAAGAAACCTGGACACACCCTTTATTCAAACAACATGTTTATTTCAATACATAATAAGGAGTGACTGGTTTGATGAATCCCCTCAAGTAATAATGACAGGTAGGAGGCATCGGAAGGTACTCTGTACCTTTAGTGATGGGGTGTGGGGAGGAGAAAGCATTTTCAGTAAATTCTCTATTTCACATTAGTTACTAGCTGTAAATTATGCAAGAACAAGTCAACTGCACTAACTCTCCAAATTATTACTAGTCACTCAGCAGCTCTGACATCCACCCCAGAGGAACACATCAACCACCTACTGACTGCAAGTGAATGAGGAAGTAAGTAGGCACTTATCTCTTCTTTCGTCTTTCTCTCCAGTCAAGACTGATGATCATCTCACAAAATTAAGGGAAAAAATACTAAGCCATTAGATGGGGAAAGAGATAGAAAAAAGCAAGAAAAAGGGGTCAAAAGAGGTACAGAAATCTGATAGAGACACGAGAAGAAGCAGACTAAAAGCAGTTCCTGTTGAACTTTTAAAACATGATCCACCTTCATAAGTAGTGCAAATTTTGTTCTTGAGAACTACAGGGCTGACATGGTTAATCTTGTTTTCACATATCCCTTTAACTAATTAAAAAATCAGAAGCTCTACTTCAGAGCTCAGTATTTTTAATATGCTCAGATAATGCAATTAACTTGAGAAGAAAAGCATTTCAGTAAAGGCTGCACCTTGTCTACACTGTGAGCTTATGTTCATATTAATTTTCTGTGGAACAAAAACGACCATATTTTAATCCAGTGAAAAACTGTGCCTTTGAAACAGAACATGATCACCTATTTATTTCTCCTAGAGACAACACGTGCAAAGCTGTGCTAATATTAAAATGTTTGTCAGACAAAGGTGACTCAGTTTCACCAAAACGGGTGTTAGACTCCCTTTGCTGACTGATGATTAATATTTTCACATCTACGTCTGGATACAGAGCTAACAGCTTGAAAGAAAAGGCTCGCTACAGGTTCTTTCCTCCAGTGAACACTAAAGAAAATAATTTGCAGAGTAATAACTCAGAGATACAGTGTTCAGATGCTGTATGACTCCAGTTTTAGAGCTCCATTAAGATTATTTAATTATCATCTTTAATTGCAATATTGGAGAAATATAAATTCAATAGCTGCTATCACAGGTCCATCAAAGCTGAGAAGTGCCAAAGGTGAGAGGAACTGTAGTGTCACATTTGTGTCTTAGTTTAGACTCAGAAAGGTTTCAGTAGATCAGCATACACAATACTACATGCTTTTCTAGGAATGAATCGTACTCTTCTCCATCTACAGAATTCAAGGAATGTCCTGAACTTAAATAAAATTTGCATGTAAGTAGTCACCAACTAACAAAAGTAACATAAATCAATTAATCCGTTCATTTGTATTTAACAGCTTCCCTTTACTGCATGGAACATAAATACCCCACAGACAAATTGAGTTACCCCTTGCTGTATTGCAAGAATCCCTGCAGATGGTTATAATGATGAATGAATCACAGTTAAAAGCAAAGGCTGGAAGAAATCTGAAAGGAAAACAAAACTTTATCGTCTGGAGTCTTCTTCAGACTAATTTTCTATTTGTATGCATAATCTAGTATTTTGCCTCTGACCAATTTTCTAAGCTTCAGATGTAGTCCTCAACAGATGTTTGTACTCATACTGACATTCATGCTGTTGTCTTCTGTAGAGCTGAAGAGATCAGCATGATATTTAAAACATATTTCCCTTTGGACCTTATTGTCTTGTAATTGCAAACCTCCTAAATAAAAGCAAAGACTGCTCAGCCTAATTTGAAACATGAGCAGTATTCACACTGCCAGCTTTCATACTTTGCTTTTTAGGTTTCCCTTTTTAAATCCAGGTCAAATACAGAAAACACACAGAGATTAGTTTTTAATTGCTCAGGTGTTTTCAGTGCTTGCAAAATATTTTCAACTCTCCATCATCCCATGAGAAAAATTTTGATGGCTAAGGTCAGTACCTCCTTGGCCAGAGGGAAGATGTCGACCTGCCTGTAGATGTTCATGAAGAGGGAAGGGTTGCAAAGAGGAGATCTGCGTTCAGAAACAGCTGTCTAAAAGGACACTTAGCAGACTGAAGAGATGTAGCAGTGCTTATTCACAGGGTTTCTTTTGCTTGCATAAATGCATATTGAAACCCAAAGCTACAGCAAGACCGTTGAAAAAAATGACTTAGAGAAGATCTAATCTCATCTAAGAATTCATATGTCTTTTAAAACATAAGCAGCATCATGAATTTATGCCTATAGAACTATTTCCACATTCATTCTCCATGGATTTGCCTGAATGTAGAATAGAGACTCTGTAGGTATGCTGGTAGGAAAGTCTACAGTGAGCTGCAGACCACAAAAAATCATTACAGATGGTATGTCTGCCTAAACTATTAAACTGGTTTAATCAGATATGACCAAAATCTGCTAATTGTGCAGTTCATTACTGAGAATGCAAATTATAGTCCACATGCATCAGACATTACCAACCAGATCTGAAAATGGGTGTGGGAATACTCTAAAAAAATTAATTATGTGGACTTGATTGCATAATACACAGCTATTCTGCGCTTATAGGCTGAATAACTGCAGGATAAATGATGTGAAGATGCTTTCAGGCTGATCTGTGAGGAGCCAGAATTTCAATCAACATCCAAGCTTCATTTTTCACTTCAAAAACAATATATTGATTTATCCCTATTTCTGAGAAGATTCTTAGATGAGAAATGTCAAGACAGTATCGATAAAAATTATACAAAGATACATTAATGCATTATTAACCACCTATTTCTTACTGCCAAGTACAGACAGACTGCTTCAGGTGAACACAACTCATTACTTAGTTATGAAACGGATCACAGAATCATAGAATGGCTTCGGTTGTAAGGGATCTTAAAGAGCATCTAATTCCAACCCCCCCTGACATGGGCAGGGACCTTCCATTAGATTAGGCTGGTCAAGTCCCCATCCAACCTGGCCTTGAACATTTCCAGGGATGGTACACCCACAACTTCTCTGGGCAACCTCTTCCAGTGCCTCACCACTTTCAAAGTGAAGAAATAAATAAATAACATTAAAAAAATCCCAGCACACATGAACATGAAGCTCCTTATGCCTCAAATCAAGCTCTGTGCAGGCTTAGATATCAGCATGTCACTGCCCACTCTTAGTGAAGCTTGTCTCAAAACGTAATACCTCCCCCACGAGAACAATAATTACCTTTACCTCCCTTTGTGAGCAAGCCTTTAATACCTCACTTGATCTTCTCTTACCAAATGAGTGATAAGCCTATCATGCTGATAAATGAAAGGCAATCAACCCTCCTTACTACTAAGATATCCTATGAGATCTCATCTTTGGAGAACCACATACTTTTCTGAGCCAAGTGGTGAGGTGGAAAACCTGCAGAGGCTCTGTGCAGCTCATATCTTCATCACATTTTTCCCTTGAATCCATTCTGCTTGTTAAGTCCAGTACAGCACATTTAGCCTCAGCTGACTGAAGGGCTACAAAGCCCACTCCCAGGAGGCAAAATTTTATGAACTGTCAATTCAGGAGTTTATTCCTACATTGTAGAACTCCTTGCAGGTTTGAATTTAAATTGGACTTCTGAAAAAGGGCACACGACTTGAAAATCAGTTTGACTCTTCTAAAAAGTGCAGATCACAAGTTTCAGTGACAACTGGTTCAGAAAACCATTTTGAGGAAGACCTCAGGTTCTAATCCTGTTGCTGTTATGACTGTTTTAAGTGCACAGCTATAGCAGATTATTTACTTATCTTCCTGTGCAAATCTCTTACAAGAGTGCAGTCTGGCTGAATGCATTTAGTATCTGCAAGCATTAAAGCCTGTACATTAGTAAGGTGGCTAACAGCTAGCAATAGTAAAGGTTATCTCCTCTCTGAGCCATGGACTGCCTAGGAATAGAGACACACAGGATCATCAACTCCAGTTTCTCATCTTTGTCTAGTTTGTGAGGAATATCTTTCCCTACACAAGAAGGGAACAGGGCTGATATAGATGTATAGACTTGCTGTACCAAAACGGTGATGGGTCCAGCTCTGCAGGTCTGAAGGCAGAGCCCTCAGGATGGCTGTGCCAGAGCCCCAGCAGCCCCTCTGCAGCACAGCACAGCGGCAGAACTGCACACAGTGGGACAATGGCTTCCCACACAGAGAGCGACACACTTGAATACAGAAAGGAGGAGGAGAGGACTGACATTTCTTGCGTTTTGCTAAGCTGCCTTTTACTCACACTTTTACCATGGCCTTGTCTCTTACATACCATGTGATGTTGAAGAGCTCTCAATGGTAAGGTAGCTGGACTCGCACTTCTGTGATTCGATATCCAGGTCTCCAATTTTCAAGATCAGGCGTTTTCCTGGAGGCACTTGGATTTTCTTTTCACAAAGAGTGTAGTTTGGGTATGTCCCAGGATAGTTCTTGGATGCCAGCGTCCCACTGTCTTGATACATGACTGTGTGCCCACATCCGTCCCCTGCAGTAGGAGAACAAAAAGGAAGAGAAACAAAATGTATTCCTCAATAAAAAACATGTAAGAAAATACTGGCTACCTAATCATGTCTCATGCGCTTTTCCCTTTCAAGTAAGTATTTTTTAATACTCCACCTCAGTTCTGCTATTGTTGGAACACAGGTAACTGAAATAAATAGTCACATTTCTACTGCAAAGCAGTAGAAAGGAAGGTTGGAAACACTCATGAGCTAGGGTGTATTTGACAGCAATGTACAGACAGTACAGTGTCTCTCTGGCTTTCTGCTTTACAGCCAAACCCCACTGACTCCCTGATGATGCAATTCCACATGTAAAAAGCAGGATCCTTCCTTAAATAATTTTCTCCCAGTTATCAGTCAGCATTTTATTTCCATAGCAGTAGCCATCACAGAGGGTAACAGAGTCATACCTGAAAACACAGACATGATTTTACTGTCAGAGACCTGACACATCTTATTTTCCTGTTGTTTTTCTTGTGCCCCTCGCACAATACAAACAGCACAGGGGACAAGGTGAAGACACAAGAGGGACTTCCAAAGTGGGGTGTGCACTGTTAATGGTACACAGGCCACTTTGCAGCAGCACGCCCAGAAATGCACATGCTGCTGCCTCCTAGCTCAAGAGCTGAGGGCAGGTGTCCTCAGAGTGTGTCTTCATGGCACTGTATAGGAGCCAGCTCGGCTTTGGAACCTTTCCTTGGTGGAGAGGCATCTGAGGAGCAGCTGCAGCAGATCAGAGGACAACAGGAAAAGGCACATGGAAATACATGGGCGGATGTGTGGACTGACATGGAAAACAGGAAGCATCCCCAGAGGGGGAAGGAAGCAGGTATCAGATAAATGACCTTGACTACTAAAAGGAAGCAATTTTTACTGAACTACTTAAAAGCGTACTAGTAACTTAAATTTTCTATATTAAAGCTTAAGCCATTTTGTTCTGCTCAATCTTCCAAATAATGGAAACTTTTGTGACGGTGGACTAGTGTCATATACACATACATGTAACAGGCAGTCCTAATTTTCAGGTCAGTTAGGGCATAGGCACATTTTCCATAGGAGTCTTGTATACTGTTACCCTTTATCTTGGCAAAACTGAAGCTAATCCAAGAAGTGTTAACAAAATAAAGAACCCTGCAGAGCTGGGAATTCACAATGTACACTTTAACTATCCAAAATTTTACTTCTGGGGATATTTTGGTTAAACTGTTTTGCTCTGTACCATTTTAATTACTATCTGAATTTCCTTCCAAAATCATCAGTAAAAAGAAATTTAAGGTTTGATAGGATTATTTAAAAATGAACAACTACAAATGAAGTGTTGAAAAAGAAATGTGGCATACCAAGGGTTGGGGGGGAAAGTGGCATGCTGTGCTAAGATAAGCTCCAAGCTATCAAACTTTGACTTGCTACCGTATAATTACACTGCCATTTCATCCAACTCACTCAACTGCTTTTTCACAAGCAACCACATTTATTTTGAAGCTTTGGCATTACTACTAGCTTTGTTGCCTGCTATTTATTTTTGTTGTAGGTTCATGCTGGGAATAGAGGTGAATAGGAGATATAGATCCAAAATCATATCACCATAAAACATATTTAATATGTTCTCTTCAGATCTCCTTTTCCGTATGCTTTAAAAAACACCAGTTGTTCAAGTTTTTTAACCAAGCACTTTTGATTTTAGGATGCCTAGGAAAATACTCAAGATGAAAGGCAAGCTGGCATCATCAGCAAATCACCTTTTAATGGAAACTTTTGGCAATAGGAATGAAAATATAAAGAACATTATGGTAAATGAGCTGTCAACTTTCTGAACAGAGAGGGGTCCACAGAGGTCCAGGCAGTGTAAAACCAGATCACTTCCAGCAGGACACAGGACAGCCTTGATGCCTGTGTAGCCAACTGCTGTGCAGTAAAAAAAGAACTGCCCATGGCCTTTAATTTAAACTGCACGTTTCTAACTGTGAGCATTTATTTTAGCTGGGTATTGAGCTTGGTTTGCAACTTATCCTTATTAGGAAAGAAAAGGAAAAACAAAGGGAAAGTTACAGAACCACATGGGGATGAACTCCTTAAAATGGAAAGTCTAGTATTCACAGAGACTTCATCTTACTGGGCTATGTTCTGGCCTGTGTCACCTTTGTACAATGCCAAGGATCTTTTGTGGTGCAAAATGCTGCTCAAAAAACTGTAAAGACCCTGTTATCATGATAAGACCTTGATGACTGTCCAGGTCACAGAGCCTTATATTTCTGCAGAAAGTGCACAGGGAAAACTGTGCCTGAGACCTCAGCCTGCCATCCTCCTCCTTCAAGGTTATACAAGGTCTTGTTCCCAGGGAAACTCCTTTTTTTTTTTTTTTTTGTTAAATCTGTCTTTGAGCAAGAGCATTAACACCAGAACATCTTTTGAGCTAAGAAAGCATAAATGCTATTTTCTGACTTTTCACTGGTGGAGCATGGCCATCCAAACACTGCAGCTGGTGAGAGGAATGCTCAGTATCAGCCTACACCTATAACATCCCTTGCTGCCTCAGTTCTGCCTGCCTGCCACAAAGGAAAAACTAATGATAGAAGCTTGTTTGCGACAAGAACCAAAGTGATGTCCAAGAAGTCAGACCAAGTCCTAGTAACTATTGTTTCTTACAGAGAAGGCTGGCTGCAGCTCTGAATTCTGAGTTTCTCAGCAAGATTAAGATTTTTCTTTGCTCTGGTACACTGAAATTTGCTGGAAAACTTACCCTAGGGAAGGAGTCAGAAGGTATAGAGGGAAGGTAGAATAAAGCTCAGGATCTGACAATTCAAAGAGCGAATTAATGACTAAATGTTAGTAAAAAACTCACAAATATCACTATATAATGAGCTCAGAAATGGAGGCAACTTGTAAGGAATTCAAAGCATGTCCTTAGTCACATTTTCAAATGTAAAATGTGAACAATACTGCCATTAGTTTTGTTCTTATTATTTTCCATGGGAAAATTTGATTTTCAGTAGAAATGTGTTGGCCAAACTTCAAATACAGGGAGCTGAAAACACAACTCCTCATCCTTATGAAAACCATGGTTTAAACACCTGATGTCACACTCTTTTCTATAGGCACAGATCTTCTGGATGGAAACATGTTTATTTAACCAGTCAGTTTGACACAGAATTTCTTGCTGACACTAAATTGTCACTTATCATTACTTCTGAGAACTGTTTTCTATCACCCCATTTGGCAAGAAGCTGGCAGCCTTGCCTCAGATATCCACGTTTCATCACTTCTCACTGGACAGAAGCAAAGCAACATATTTGAGCCCAAGGTACTCAACAACCAGAGAATCTAAACCTACTTAGATTTAATAAAATCTCTCCTCAGCATCAGGAGTTATTGAAAACACATCATACATGTTTTGTAGAACAAGTTCCCACGGGCATTTGAATCAAGACCAAGATCATGATCTCTGAATCATGGGTGACCACCTGTAGGCCTACATGCAGGTTGTACCGAAGATCACACAGCACTGGAATTAAGGCTGTTTACCAGAGATAAAAATAATCTCTTATGGCAGACAATGGAAACAGCTCCCCAGGAAGCAAGAACCACAACTGGCACCTTCTGCCACAGCAGTGGGCACACTACTCACGCCTTGCCCTCTCTCACATGGTGCTCGCCAAGAGCAGTGCATGTTTGTAAACCCAAACCTGAGACCCCACCAGAAGACACCAGCACATGTGCCTGTGGAGAGGGCAAGGGGAGATACCTGGCGGCTGGCAGGTATTCCCATGCTCAGACACACGTATGATGGATGCGTGTGGGACAAGGTGGAGAAGTATCCCTGTGTCTGGGCTGGGTCTGACCATGGCTGCTGGCACACAGGGAGGAGGGCCCCCTCCAGGATCTAACCTGCCCAGGAAAGACAGAGGTGATGAAATCAATGCCCACAAACAAGCTCTGGCCCCATCCTGTGAGCTGCCTGGGACACAGCCCCTAACAGATACTGGGACTTTAGCAAAATGGTGGTGGTGCCAGAAGCAGCGCAGAGATCCCTGAAAATGATGCTGGTTCCTTCAGGTACCCTACTGTCACCCAGAACCACCTGACTGGACCGACTCTGTCCTTCCATCCCTTCCTAGGCCCAGCACACAAGCTGGGCCATGGTGTCTCACTGCTCTGCTCCCTGGGCTTTTCCACCCCTTGGTTGCACACACATGTGGATGCATGCAGTGCCTTCATCCAACCACTCAGCGTATTCCCTTCTGCGATAGGGAAAAGGCTACAGTTTTTGAAACAAGTAATATAAAAAGTTTCAGAAACATGTTGATTCGGCCAACTACAAAACAGTTACAGAGTATGACATCAAAGCATTTTCAAAAGCATTGCTACAATATCCTGGCAGCAAACAGCTGCCTTTTTCATCCTTCTGATTCACCCTCACGAAGCAATTCTAACACCCTTGGACTCACTCCAGTGCTAAATACGTGTTATACCTAGGCACGATCACGCACTCGGCCTGTGGCTGGCTGCCCTCTTCCATTCCATTGGGTGAGGCCTGTGGGGCCCCAGCATTTCCCACTTGGTCTCCCTGGTTATAGAGTATTGCTACCTGATGTCCCTCGGCTGCCCACTCTTTCTGCTGGGATGAAGTCCCCCAAAGCACCCTTATTCTCCTCCCCGCCTCCTCTCTCCCAGTTTGACATCCCTTTGAAGGCCACCTTCATGGGGGTTCTTGGGACGAGGCAAGCTCCCCCTACTCCACATGCAGGACAGAAAGCAGAGCTGCTGGATGCTCGTGGCCTGTCCTTCCTTTCCATTCCTTCTTCTTTCGCAAGGAGAGAGCAGAAAACTGAGTTTGAATACCTAATTCTGAATTCAGCCCAAAAAATTAGCATTTTCTGAAGAGCCACTGCAGCAAATGGGCACAGTCAAAATGAACAAAATACCACTGAGTCGAGCCTATGGCTCTGAGAGCTCTGATGAGAAGCCCCACAAGAAGAAGAGATTTGTCTCATCTTCCACATCGCTTTCACTGAAGTAATAACTCCAGCTTATTAAAAGCTGCAATAATAACTGAGTCAAGGAGTTTTGCATCTGTGTTTGAAATAAGATTTGAGTTATGCATAAGAAAAGATATGTATCTAAAAAAGAAATCAACTCCTTCCAGTCAAACCTGTGCCCTCTCTGCTCATATGGGATAGGAGAAAAGACAGAGAAAACCCAAGTTTACTTGCCAGGTGCCATCCAAATCCACTGATGTGGTCTGAAAACACTTTAGGTTTTCATACAGCTCCTTTAACCTTCATCACTAACAGAATCATGCATGCTGCAAACACAACTGGGGGGGGGGGGGGCTGTTCGTGCCTTCACTGCTTTCTGAGGTGATGGAGTAAAATGCAGAGTTAAGTGCTTCATCTGTAACCTCTCTGCTGCCAAACCTGGGTCAAGAGCATCAGCTCTTTACTGTGCCATTATAACAGAAGGGACACCTCCTTGCAACTGGAACATAAACCCGTCACTTCCACAGAGAATGTCAGATGCCAGAACTTTGTGCTTTTCCTGCCAGTGAGCTCAAACAAAGGGCAATAGAACAGACCTGAGGCATTGCTGGGCAGGTGAGAACCCCCAGCCCTCCTCCCCAGCAGTGCTGGAGCCCAAAGCCACACGGGGAAGGCAGAGGGGGGAAATAACCATGCATTTGGGGATTTCACAAGCCACTGGATTCAGGGCAGAGGCCATTTACACCAGCCAAGTAACTGGCTGAGCCCCACTTCAAAAGTGTACAAATCCACAGCAGGACTTTTTCAGAAGTCCAGCTTTACATCCTTCACAATATTTTGTGGATACAGAAAAAACTATTTTCAAATAATGAAAGAAACCATTAAAAATTAAGGCAAGTCTATAATCATCTGAAAAAAAAAAAAAAAAGCAGTAATTGTCATCTTCCATGGCCTTTAAATTATTATTAATATCTTTTTAAGGGAAGAAGTCCCCCACTTCACAGTATGCCCTATTGCAAAAGGGAAAACAAATAGTACATAAACATTTTGAGTTGTATTTTAATTTAACTCCATTAAGAAGTCAGGAAACATTTTATCCTCGGTGCTGCTGCAGTTCCTGAGGACACTTATTTTGTTGCCCAAGCTAACCAAGTGGTGTCTGGCAGGAGGTCCAAGAGCAGGAAGGGAAGGTAGAGCAGCAGAAGAAACAAAGGAACACTGTGGAGTGCTGATTTTGTTGCCCAAATTATTTACTTACCAACTTCAAAGGAATGCAAAAACAGAAGAAGGTCAAACAAATCACAGCATGTTTTTCCCTCCTCTTCACAGACATTATTTACTGTAATGTCCCTCTTAAAGTAGAAATGAGAAAGAAGCAAATGATCTCCAATTGGTTCTGCGGTGGTTCCATAAACCACAAATTCCCACCACATGCCCAGCTGCAATCACCCCCGCAGCCATTCAGGCTGTGGCTGGGAACTGGCTTTCCTCAGGGTGTCCCCTGCAGCCAGCCTCAGGAGATGCTCTGCCTCAAACATACGAAAAGTTATTTTGGTAACTAGTTGGATTGCCATCACCAAGTATAGAAAAAAATTCTGACAACCCTTCTGAATGTCTTATCTAGCAACGTAACTTACACCCATACTACCATTTCTCAAAGTTAGAGGTTTTTAGCCATTGCAGCACAACCATCTGGGAGTAGCCAGGGAAATCTTTCCAGCTGTGCTGACCTACATGGCAGTGACTTTGCAGGATTTCTACAACTGACCTGAGCAGCCTTTACTACCCCAGAAACCTCTCTCACCTTTGCAGAAGTTCACAAAGACAAAAACCTAAGAAGATCTGTGATTTTATTTATTTAGCTGCTAAAAGGTCAAGAGAAAGCAGAAATCTCCTTATAAGCAACTTCTTCTATCAACAGGAAGGCATGTCCACTAAGAGAGAACTTTGCACTCAGCATGCAGGTTTGAAACCTGAACAAGTAGTAAAGTCTTACTTACACTAACACAAATGTGAACCACCATCTAGTTCCATTGCAATCTGTAAAAGACAGACAGTACCAGAGTACATGTCAAAAATAAGTATGTTTTAGTCACTGCTTCCAGGACTTAGGCAGTATACCCAAATGTAGCCTGCCAGAGAAGCAAGCTTCAGTACTGGAATTTGCTTTTCAGCACTCTAAATACAGCACTCTTGAGCTTGTGGGTGTGAGAAAACTTCTATGCCTTTTTAACTGCTGAAACAAAAGAGATTTGTAATTTCTTTATTTACTGCATAGCTGCATTTAAATATTTTTCAATGCTTTCCTTTCATGAAGGTGGCATATTGCTGTGATTGACCACCTCGACATCTTAATGTTCTGTGAGTTTGGACAGATATGAGAATGGAGCTACACACGTATGGAAATTCCAGAGGAATCTTAAACATAGAGTCCCATTTTTGCAAAAGAAAAACTGATTTTTTGTCGTCTAAATAAATAAATGATTACTATGAGATATTATGTCCATATTATGGACCTCAAGTGCAGAGAAGGCACCAAGTCCATTCCCAAGCACTTCTTGTAACTGCATGCTCAGAAGGAACCATGAAGGACTACAAATAAAGAGGAAGATAGTCACATTTGGGACCCTGGTGATGGTTCAGGGCTATGCAGGCTATGAGAAGCAAATATCCCACAGATAGCAGTTTCTTCCCTGCCCCTCTGCCTACAGCATCTCAGAAACATGTCAAAACACAGGGCTGGAGCAGAAGAGCTCCCTCCCACCCTGTGCTGGGCTGTCCCTGGGTTGAGGGGACATTTTGCCATTAGGGCATCTCCTCCAGTTCTGCTGATTTGAGGCAAACATGAAGTTGGATTTTTATTAAGGACTTTTCAGGCAAAGTAGGAAATGCTAATCTTAACTAAGAGTCATATCATATATATGCAAATTGTTTGCTCTACTTTCTCCATCTGTTTTCTTCCCAGGTTTTTCTCTTCGCTATGCTTTACTGGAGATTAACTTACAGTATATTGCACCAAATTTGGACTGTGTGGGAAACATATGCTGCAAGCTCAAGGCCAGACTCGAATATTGGGTTGCACAGGAATAGGAATATTCACAGCAGTGCTAAGGGCTGACAAACCCACAGGGACAGGAAATTCGGAGACACCAGGGTAAGGAGAGGCTGAAGCAGAGCTGTTCCAGTTACAGTAGCAGGTGGGAAGGCAAGATTTCAAAACAGTTTTAATTTGGGCAAAAGGAAATGGCTGAACATGATAGAATGAAACAACACACTCCACTTATTTCAATATGCAATTACCTTGTTAGTGTGATAAAGTCAAGCAAGATAGACAGTTATCAATGATGGAGGATGGTCTTTTTTTCTAGAAATCAAACTTGTCCTGACTTGAAAAATCATGCATCCACCTTTTATGTCTGTACGCCTAGATGGAATATGTAATTTATTAATAAGAAAGGACAAGAGAAAGGATGCTACTTTTCTCAAAGTGAATTATACAAACACCCCATTATCCCCAAGGTGTAAAGCAACAAATATCTCAAGAGAAAACAAATTTGTGAGGGAAACAATAATTGTCATTTGTCAGCACAACAAATTTTTTTAATGTCTTTTGACTCAGTGAACTCAGTGTCTAAGAAACTATTTCCTCCATGGTTATTGCAAACTAACAACAAATGGTTTCTTGCAACTCTGGTAGAAATGGAAGCAAAATTTAACTGAACTAAGATGAAGAAAAAATCAAAGAACTTCTCTGACCTAATGCACTGAAAGCAAGAAATGCCTTTTGTCAGTATTGTCACACAACCAGCCTGCTTGATACTCATCCTCAAAGTACTAACCAAAAAGGTACAGAAGCTCCATAAACTTTTGTGATCTTCCCAGTTCATTGTGGTTACATATTGTTGCTGTGAAAGAGGAAAGGAAAGGAAAGGAAAGGAAAGGAAAGGAAAGGAAAGGAAAGGAAAGGAAAGGAAAGGAAAGGAAAGGAAAGGAAAGGAAAGGAAAGGAAAGGAAAGGAAAGGAAAGGAAAGGAAAGGAAAGGAAAGGAAAGGAAAGGAAAGGAAAGGAAAGGAAAGGAAAGGAAAGGAAAGGAAAGGAAAGGAAAGGAGCTACATCATTACTTAAGTACTACAGTGTTGGCTGTGGCACCACATGTGACCCACAGCATCATTTCTGTGACACGTTAACGAGACATATAAAAGGTGCTTGCTGATGGATGTGGAAAACAGCAGAGAGGAGTATATGTTATGCCACCCTGTGTATACCACTTCATTAATTAAACTCCATTATTCCATTTTGACCAGATTTTTTTGATTAGCAGTAGTATTAAGCAATCATATTCTCAACTTTTGAAACAGGATACAGCAGAAAGGTCTGAACAGTTTTTCACTCAACCCAAGAGTGAGTCCCTCAGTGTAACTGCTTGATTTACTTTGATACAGTTTCATTTTGCTTTCCACCTACAAAACACAGCAACTAAGTTTCATCTAAAAAAAATTAGTGGATTAATTTTCAAAACACAAGCATTAGCAAGGACCATGAGTTTAACCATGTCTCTTCTGTCTGTGCTAAAATACTACAAGATCAGTAAGTGCTGACTCGTTGGGTTTGAAAGTGCTAGCACTTACGACCACCCAAAAAGCCTTCAGTAGCTCAGAGGCACTTGAACTTCAATTCCCCAGTAGCATGCTGACACAAAAAACATGGGATAATGCAAACCCCTGCCTTTAGGAGAAAGCTGAGACAACAGGGAAGGCAACAGCTCGAATGGGAGCCATGGACCTCGCTGCTAAAGCATCCCAGCAGAGGGAGACCCACAGGATACCTGAATTTATTTTACAAGTTAAAATATATTTTTGCATACCTGGAGGACAAAGCGTGGACTTTTTTTGTTGTTTTTATGAGTTCATTTTACAAGTGAGGCACTGCTGACTATTAAGCCAAAACAACACACCAACACAGAACTGGTATGGCACCAGAGCAAAATACAAGAAGTTTCAGGCAGAAGCCACACATCTCCCTTCTGCACCGCTAGTGCAGCTGCAACAACAAGGCTCAGGCATGTAACAAAGCCATTCTGTTCGGGTGGGTGAAGAAATCCACCTATGTTTCCAGCTTTTTGAAGTCTCTGCTGCTACTCCATGAAGAAAAGTTTTGTTTGATTTCTGACAGGACACACACAGGCCTTTGTATAGCATGAGGGATCGCATCCAGAATCCCCCATGTGTTTTTGTAATTTGAAATAAAACAAACAAACAAAATTTTTATTCAGAGGACATGAACATCTGGAAGATGACATCAACATGACTTCAACTGTAATGTCAAAGCATTAGACTGAAATCCAATATTGTTGAACAATTTGTGGTGGAAATGCCAGATGCTTGAACATTATGGAATAAAATTGTGATGGATATGAGGTTTCTGCAGCAACTGAGGGAAGAAACAATGTTTTAGAACTTAACTAAATGCCTGATGAACAGTAATATAATTACAGAAGTGTCTTGGGCTGAAATGCATGATACTAAATATAAAAATTAACACCCTGGTAGTGTAGGAGGCCTGGAGACTGGGTTTCTAGCCTTGCCCTGCTCTTCTTTCCCCATTTATTCTCCTGTCCCTCATCATGGTGCTTGAAAACACCTTTACTGAAGCTGTTTGGAGATGGGCAAATACTGCTCAGCATGGGTGCACTTATCCTTCTCTGTGCCTATGGGCAGGAGCAGAATGGAGCTGCCACCAGACAGCAATCCTGTCCCCTCAGGAGACAGGAGATAATGAATATGCTCACACTGGGACTGGAAATCTTGCTTGAAGAGGGTGAGAACACCACCACCACCAAACTTAGCCTTCATGACTTGGGAGGAAAATCCTGAGAGGCAAGTCCTGGCTCTGTCAAAAGAAGAGACAGGGAGAGAGGCAACAAAAGACCAAAATGCTTCCTCTCCTCAAAACACTCAGCTCCCAGGCTTAATTATACAGGATCAACAACCCTAACCAAAACTACTGGCAGCCTCTCTCTATGTACAAGCATACAGCCAACCTCAAAAATGTGGCTTTAGCACTCACACAATTTTCACAGACAAAAATCAGTTTAATTAAATAGTTTGTAATTTATTTTGAAAGCAGAAATGAAGGTATCTGTATACTCTTAAAACTAGTCAAACCACTATCCTTTTTTATTTAAACATCACTATTAGCTTGTCCCAGTTTGAAGTTTCCCATTCCCAGCTGTAACACTAATTAAACCTTTTGGGGAAGTTGTGTGCTCATTCTTATGCATTGCTATTAATATTTTTTATTGCAGTTAGTTGGGATCCAACACCATTCCACTGAATCCACTCAGAAGGATTTTATTTTGATTTTGTCTGGCTTGTTTTATTCTTAGCAGATGGTGCAAACCCATATGTTGATGAGTACATGCCACAGGAGAGCATCTGATCCAATGCAGCCAGCCCCGAACTATAGTGATGTCTATGCTGAGGACTTCAGTGCCTGCCACCACACAGGACCACACTTCTTGGCACGGTGTGAGAGCTCAGATGGGTTTTCAAAACTATACTAGTCCTGGTAGCTAAGCTACTTTTGAAAAGGTACCTTAGGCATCACTATACAGTAGCATGACCGTCCTCAAAGTTGGTATTTTTTCCAACTAATTTTTACTGTGCTACCTATGTAACTTAGGTGGACTAAAGGTGACAAAGTTTTGATAAATATAAATGAATATATTTTTGCATATGCAAATCAACAAATAATTTTCATGAAATATGATTCAACAGCCATGCAGGTAACAACTTTGCCAAAGCATTTTTTCTCCCTGCATTGTCAGTGAGACTCCTGCTGGCCTCCCCGTCTTTGATTTCGTTTGAAATACATCCCCTGATAACCTAAAGAGAAGTACTTATGAAGAGCTTAGAGCTATTTATAGCAAAGTCTGTGTGACTGAAAACATTGCAGTTTTCTTGTGGTGGGTACACGCATTGCTTATGAGCTGCAACTGGAAAACTGTTGCCTCCCTCTTTACCAATTCTAGTCAGCATTCCCAAGGCAAGAGAGAGGGAGCCAAGGAAGGAAACAGACATAAGGACAAAACGCAAACAAACTGAAAATTTACCAATCACTTATATTCAGAAACTGAAGCGGGGGGTGGGGGGTTTGGGTACAAGAAAGATTAATCTTGATCTGCATTTCAAACTGCTGGAAATGGGCATACAAACTGGATTAGCATGATCACACCAGTGTTCTTCAGCAAGGGTTTTGTGCAAGCCCCTGAGAGCAGGCATAATCTCTCATAATTACTGGATACACTGTTGCCACATTGAATAACAGCCTTTCCTCAAAACATATGAAAGTCTACTCCCCATCGATTCTTCCAACTGGGCATTGGGTGAAACTGTCAACAGATCCAGGAATACAGCAAGCAAAGCTCACTCCTGGATGCTGATCTGCAAATCCCACATGAACTAGTTTCATAGCTGTGTTTTATTGGAAGTGAAAATAAATGAGGTAGAGCAAGAGCAGTAGCTTAAGTCTTGTACTTAATAGATTAAAATCCCCATTCCTCTTATGCTGTTCTACAAACAAACCACCTTCGGGTCAGTTTTAAGTCCTACTGGCCAGAAATCTGATAGAAAATGAGTCAAAACCCTGAAAGACTCAGATTCAACTCTGATTTCTGCTGCCCACAACTACATGGTTCAAGGTCTTGCTCAACAACACCAGAATGGAAATCAGGGAATAGTGAAAGGCAAAGATAATGCATTCTGGTTTGCCTTCTTTCTACCTTGGGTTCTAACTGCTGGAGGAGGTTTTTAGAAGAGATACCAGGATATGGGTTGGCTGTGTGACTCTGGCAGACAGGGAACAAGGTATATTTTGTAGTTGTCAGCAAAGACCTGGCAACTGAAACCCCAAGAGATCAGTGCAGAGCAGAATAAAAAGAGAAAAGAACTACCTTTTATTATAAATCTCAAGGCTATATATTACTCATGGACAGTCATAGATGTAGCATTTGTTTCCAGGTGAGACCTACTAAGCCTATAAATATTTTTTAATTAAAATAGTTTCCCTTAATGCTCAGCTTTTCTTATTATCATTTTATGGACAATAAAAATTCCATTTTCATAGAGGCCTCAGACAACACACCCATTTAACATATTTTCAAGAACAGAAAGAGTGCTGATACCTGGACCTAACACCCTCACACTCAGATATGAGCCATTCTCTGAAATAACCGAGCTACAGTGAAAAAAGGGGTCTTTCCTTAATTCGGAACTGAAGTAAAATAACAGAAGCTATAACAGCTGCTTCATCCCTGTTCTGTAGCACCCCTCAAGAAAAAGATAAGAGGAAGGTAAAGGCTGCATGTTGTGCAGTCAGCTCACGAGAAGTCAGAAAAATATAATGCTTCATTTTTTAAAATAGGTATTTTCAAATCAATATACTTAAACCAGTACATCTTTCTTTGAACCAGCTGGTGGGAAACACCAGTGGTGACACAGAATTATCTGAAACTCGAGCCTGATTCACTCTGGCACTTCTCCTGCTCCATTACAACTTTTAAATCAAGTCAAGAAGCTTGTGTAACAGGAAATTTGTATCCACTTATCCTTATCTCCTTTCTCCTCTGGTGTGACTTTAGAACACTTAGCCCCTAATTTATAGGGTAACAGTAATAAACAAACACAGAACATCCCCCGTGGAGAAATGAAAGGCATCAACATCTTTTCTTCTCTCTAGACACTAGACAGATTATCTTGTAAATCTGAGTTTGGTCCAAAGAGAACCAGAAAAAAAAAAAAAAAAATATATATATATATATCTCCATTATGTTGATGTGATAGTAGAAACATTTTTAACATGAATACAACAAATGGGCTTTTACTAATTAATTTGGGAATACAGACAAGAAGGGATGTTCATACTTACTACTACTGTGTTACTGTATTCACCAAAACCCCCCAAAATCCCCAGCAGACTTACTATTATTCATTCCCCAAATGACTTTCTTCTCCCTGATGTCCTTGAGTGAGGGACAAACATTGGTGAAAGAGAAATCAAACAAAACCCCCTCAAAATACCGATGAAAAGAGGGGATTAAGGGAATGTTTTTTCTTTGATACATATGTTTCCTGGAACACATCAAATTGGAATCCCAGCACATTGAGGACAGAACAGCAAAGCTACCATGAAGCTGGCAAGTGGCAACACGACCCATACCAGCTTCTCCCTTTTGTGGAGATGCTTATCAGAAATCTCTGTTAATAGGAGGTTATGCGAAGAACAGGCATAAATCAGCCGAAGTACTTTCTGCCAATGCATGTATACAATGCTAATGCACAGCACTGGGTTCTGGGATTTGCAGCCAAGTCGGAACATTAATACGGGACTTTTAAGTTATCTGAATGCATTGTCAAGCTCATTATGATACTTAGTTTCCAGTATTAACTATTTTATCTGTAGCTGCTAGTGAAGTCTTCTAAGACGGATGCATCAGGCCATGCAATGCAACAGCCAAGAGGTTGCAACTCCGCGGTCGGAGATGTCAGCTGTACTGGTAATTTACACAGGAAGCTTAAAAACACAGGGTAAAGAGAATAATACCCGCACCCTAATTGCAACAAACTGCACTATCACAAAAAGGCTCGTAACATTTCCTTGAGATTCCTACGAAATTTTGGCAAGGCACGAGCATGGGCATTTCACTTTCTCACCGAGGCAGTAGAAGAGCAGAGCTGCCTGTACGCAGCCGTGGGACAGGGGCTGCCGGCCCAGCCCCAGCCCTGGCCGGAGCAGACGCGGTGCTGCCGGTGACCGAGCGCCTCCCGCCGCACCCGGGGCTCCCGCCGGGGCTGACGAGGCGCGGCCGCAGCCGGGCGCCCAGGTGGCCTCTCCCTGACTGCTGCACGCAACTTGCCGGAGACTTTTTCGCCGCTTAACTGACTTATTAATTAAAAAAAAAAAAAAAAAATTCCTATTTAACAAAGATCAAGAAAGTCATAGTATACATTTGCCGTAAGGCTGGTTACCACTTTAATCTCGCAGCTACTCAGACACAGGGATAAACCCGGCGAGGATTAACCAGGTCAGCTATATACAGTCCTCAGAGCAGCTCAGGCTACGCTCGCGAGGCCGGCGGGGTCAGCCCGCAGCACCCCTCGGCTCGTCCCCAGCGTGGGGAGCCTCCGGGGCCGCGCTGCCGACCCTCCCCGCCCGGCTCCGGACTCACCCAGCGTCTCCGCCCGCAGCCAGAGCGGGGCCGAGGCTCCAAGCAGCAGCGAGAGCAGCAGCGAGGGGGCGGCCCGCGCCCCCCCGGCGGGGCCCATGGCTCCAGCTCTCGGCGGGGAGGGCAAGGCACAACTTCCCCACTTCCCTCCTGCTCCTTTCTCTTCCTCTCCTCTTCCTCCTCCTCCTTCTCGTTGGGGCGGCTCCGGAGCCAGCCCGCGCTCCCGCGGAGGAGGGCGGCCACCTCCCGGCATCCTTCCCCCCGCAGGTGTTTCTGCGGAGGCGGAGAAGGGGCCGTGCGGGGCTGCCTCTGGCCCCGTGCCCCGCCGGTGGCCGGGCTGCAGCGCTGCTGCCTCCCGCCTCCCCGGCCTGGGGCTGGGGGTGGAGAGAGGAAACGGGAGAAGGGGAAGCGCCACTATTCCCATTGGGCTGCCGCTCGGGGTATCTCCTCCTCCTGCCGTGGACCGAGGGGCCGGCGCGGCCCTGCCGCCCCCTCTCCTCGCCGAGTGCTGCTTCTCTCACCCACCGCCGCTCTGGAGTGCTGCACCGGGGTCGTGGGATTTCCCCGAACCCATGCAGCCCCCAGCATCGCCTGCGAGCCCCCGAAGTTGTCAAGGCGTGTACATGCGCACATATATAGATATACACACTCGTATATACGTGTATGTTCTCGAGGATTATTTTCCCGTTTGCAGGCTAATTCCCCGGCGTCGCTCCTGCTGCCACAGCGGGAAGGGGCGCGGGGACGCCGCAGGGTGTCTGCGCGGGGGCGGACACGAGTGGGGCCGGGCACTCCCGCTTGACCCGTCCAGCCCCTTCAGCACAGCTGGGGTCATGATTGGGCTTCTCGGTCCTGTAACCCGCTTCTGAGGGGGTATCTCCAAGCAGGGTTGCAAACCACATGGTTAACCTGCGCCAGCTTTTGTGTGTTACAATTATGGGCTGAATTAAACAGGACTTTTCTAAAGTATGCTGTGGGCATCTCTCTGTCTGGGTGGGTCCTTGACTGTCCGGCTCTGAAGAAACTTGTGCCACAGGGAGGGTCGCAGTCGCACGGTAGGGAAACAGTGCCAGCAGCCGCAGGAGACCTGCATGTTAAGCAGGCCCCAATGATTTGCCTTTTAAAAGTACGCCGTAGAATTGAAGGTGGCCTGTCTGACTCTGTACAGTCTTTTTGGGGATGGGTTGCTGTGAGGCAGGTGGATTCACACTGCTAGCAGGTCAGGAACACTGTGCTGCTATGCTAAAACGAAGTACAGAATTAACTTGGATGTCAGAGACAACACTGTTAGATTTTATATTATGTTAGAAAAAGTCGAGTTTAGTAAACCTTTATTCTAATTGAGCTCTTGTTTTGTAAGTGTTAATGTCTGTTTTTTAACTTTTCAGACACCATATGTGATCAGGCATATTTTTTGCCATGTACCCAGTACATTATATTCTTGGTATATGTATTTAACACACGTTGTTAGTATTTGAGACTTACCCTTCTTTTCAAAGAAGAGTTTGAAATCCAGACTAGAATGTTAGATCTGGTGTAAGGCAGAAAGAGTGCTTGTTAGTGCAGCAGTTTGGTGGTCAGACTGATCCTCGCTGGATTTTGCCCACAAATGCCAACATCTTTCTGGTTGAAGGAGGCTGAAATTGGTCACTCTTGTCAAGGCTCTGAAGGCTAAGAGGCTTTTAAAGAGGAGTGTGGACTGTGTCCATGTGAATAAAAGTGGCCTGTTTCTGTACTTGTCTCACAGACTCTCAGGAACAAATCCATACAAATTAGGGTGATTATGGAGACAAAGAAGCCAGAAAGTCAAATATTGCAACAGCCTCAAGACTGGATTTAAAGACACCACAGAATTGGTGAAAATATTGTGGTCACAGAATACAGTTTTTCCAATACCAAATTCTGGTTCAAAACCTACAAATGAGACTCAACATAAATGGAAACATGAGGGAGAGAAATGAATAGGACAATACATATGTTGTAAAACATGTATCATCTTTGAAAGAGTAGTAGTTGTTGAAAAGCAATATAACAACATATGAGTGTGCATTGTTGTCTATTAGTCTCAGCAGGCAATCAAAACCGGTCCGTTGGTACTGGGAATTATACTGATATTCCATCACCTGAGATCTAGAATATATTCTCTAGTAATAGTGCGAGGCTCTAGATGTATTTGTTAACTGTTATCATAAGTATTGACAGAACAGTCCTGCAGGTCAATCCCAACTAATCTTAGGGAAGCAGTGCTGCAATAAACTGGCTTTAGTAACCTTGGGCAATTTAATATGCAAAACACTTTGCCAGGGACCTTGCAGATCATGTCACTAGTGCTGAGCTCTCTGCAGAACTTGGGTGGTTGGTAATTGGTAGAGGCAAGTTAGCAGCCTTGGAAGGCCAAAACGGTTTTTGCCTGTCACACACCTCTAGGAGGCTCAAAACGAGAGGGACGGTAGGTTGGCAGATACCATGAAAGGAGGCTTTCTTCATCTCCTGGGTGCTGGAGGCTTGGCAGTGCCCTCTGGGACAGAGATAATGATTCCATTCACAGTTATTTTTATTTCAATGATTCGTAATGAAATGATAAGTCACACCCTTGAGACTGGGGCTGTAAAACGTCTGGGAGTGGTATTTGTTTTCCATTCATGGCTGGTACACGAGAGTACTGGTGGAGGGAAGGGTGTGCAGGCTGCCTTTTCAATCTTCTCACCACCCTGGGTTCAGCCTGGTCGCTTGTCCAAGGCCACGTGTTTCCTGTTGCAAACGTGTAGTGCTCAGGGGGAAGCCCTGCTCCTCTTGCAGGTGTTGGGAGCACAGCTTTTCTATTGACTTCAACAGGATAATAATAATGCAATCAGTGAAGTAGCTTCTGTATTATTTATTTTGCTATTAAATTCTCATTACTATGCCCTCTCTCTGTCAGCTTTCAATATGCTGTAGGCAAAGAACTTACTGTCAGCTTCCAAGATTAAATAATCATTTAGATGAATGAAGTAGTTTATAGCTCTCAAAGTTGTTATTCACAAGGAGGACTTGTGTAACCCTTGTCACGTTGCTACACTGGTTCATGTGTACTTTTCCAAATTTACCTTTATAAGGAGGAGAGTTAAAACCAGCTTTTCAATAAATATAGTTTTAAAGGCAAGTGCTTTAAGGTGAAAGATTAGTTCAGAAAGAAGGCATACATTGAGCCTGACCAATAAATTGTCACACAGTGGGAGCTTCACAACAGGAAAACTCCCTGCCAAACCACTTCTGACAGCTTAATGCAGCTGATTTTGGTCACTAACACTGACTTAATTTTGAAGAGACCTGATTCATCCAAACACATAGCTACTTTTTAGCATAAGCATGTGCCTTTCCTTTACAGGTAGTTTTCCAAGGGTATGAGTTAGGAGTATTTCGTGTGTGTATTGCAAATGGTATTAACTGAGTCACCTACAGCTAGACAATGTGTCTCATCATTCATTGTATGGATACCTTTACTGTGCAGCACCTGCAAATGAGCGATTGAGTTGTTATTCCATAGATCTTTGATCTCAGGATGAACAAATAGTGAGAGTGGACTTCAGGCCAAAATCAGCTCAATACACTTTAGAAAGTGCAGGGTCAGTATGGGGACATACCCAGGTTTCATTTGTAGTCTTGTACAGTCTCTAGCTTCATGGATTTACTTTCTTGACGTGTACTTTTTTATATACTGTTGCATAATTGTATATAACACACACAGAAAGAGCTGCTTCTAAGCAGACATAGATCATCTGATGGGTCCTTGTGTTCCTAATGTGATATTAAACTGGTAGTTTGTCTGGGGCAAGGGGCAGAGGAGGAAGGAAAAACACATCGCAGAGTTCACCTAAGCTTATCTTGCAAGCTTGACACTGTATACATTCTTCCTTCCAGAAGCATCTTGTTCTGTACGGGTCCTAGGATAAAAAAAGTAGAAACCAAAAATTTAATTTATACAAAGAGGTTTAAGTTTCATCTTAATGGAGCAGTCTTGCTTTTGTGCAGCTAACAGGAAAGTCCCCGTTCTTAGTAAGTGGAAAGCTTTTTCTTTGCATAGAAGAAGGGGGAGGAATTGAAAACACAATGAGGTGGAGAGGACCCGAGGTTACAAATTGCAAAACGCAAGAACAATTCTAGACATTGAGAGGTATGTTAATCTCTTCATTAGCAGAAGGATAGCTTGCAAATTGAGAGGCCTTTTAGCAGTCTTTATACATGGGCCAGGTTTTGCATTTTCACTAGGACAAAAGCAAATGGTATAGTGGATTTACAGGATAAAGCTGAGAACAAAGCGCTCTGGTTGCTGATCTCTGTGTATTCAGAGACTGTGTTCTGCCAGAAGGGTATGTGTTGATTATATAAAAAATTCAGAAAATAAAACATATAAAGTAAAAGCCTGAGGTGTGTCTAGATGCAACATTTGTGTATGCTATGTGAGGAGTTCTCTTTGTTAAAACTGATTAGACTACAGCAAAGTCAGTGCTGCCGCAAGGCTGTGGCATGGCTGAGGAAGTTTAGCAAATTCCTTGAGTACACATTTCTTATTCTGTGTTGTAGAGTATTTTATGGATACAGTGCTGTATGCTTTGTTTTTATCATTGGAATCTAAGGCCTTGCCCATGGAGCAGCAAAGACATGTCAGCCTGTATAACACCCCCCTCCACTAAAGTCTGCATACCATTAAACCGGCAGGAGACGGACTGACCTCCAGGACTCCTCTGGATATTCACCTAACTACTGTTGCAAAAAAGACCTTACCCATTTGTAGTAGATTGTGGGACTCTGCTCTCCTACTCAGAGCCAGCCTGGGTTCTGGTGAAGTTCATGTTAGCAGTTTCCCTTCGTGCTTAATGTAAGCATCCCTCTCCAGGTGTGAAAATGCCCAGGAGGGAAGGAGTCAATAAAATAACTTTTCCAGTTTTCAAGTAGTTCTGAGCAAGTAGCTGAGAGGCTACCATGACCGAGTGTTTCCTTAGTACTTTAAGATAAACATGAGGCAAGTATTGGGCAGAAAAAAATCTTCTGATAGAAGAAACAGTTTAACTTGCACTAGCACAGGTCACCGCTCGCACCCATATGGATGAGTCGGAACCATAGAGTGTCATTATGCAATTACACTGGTAACAAAAATCCCCAGGGGGGAGAGACCATAAATAGTCTTGGACTTTAAGAACATGGAAGAAGAAATTACAGGCAATAAATTCTGGGAGAGAAAACTAAACTGCAGCAGGCTTCAAGACTTTGTCTTTTCAGTAGCAGAGAACTGTAGGTCTTGTCTGGGTGGGAGTGATAGCAGGTCGCTTGCCGGCACTGGTAGGGAATGTCTATAGGATAATTGGATGCTAAGAGATAGGCAGCCTCATTCACAGCAACAACAGCAGTTAGGTGTAACTCTAATGAGAGTCATATAGGGGATGAATGTGCACTTTTCATCACTTTAATTGCTGTAACCTATCCAATCATGTCGCCTATTATGATGTAATTATGAGATCAAGTTGAAGACTAATCATTTGTCCCACTGCCACCTATTTTGCAATTTCTCACAGCTGCTTGGTAGTCTTAGGTCATAATTTTTCATACTGTCAAGGAGAAAGAAATAAAGTTGCTAATCATCTAGATTTTGAAGACAATCCACCAAACATGCTATGCTACTGTCAAGAAATACAGGGCAGAATGTTCCTTTTCATTTAAACATATTGTCTTAGGGTTGCCTTGAAAAATATTATGATCTAGAGATTCATGACACTCTTTGTCAAAACAGAGCCTACTGTTTTATAACTTACTAGTTGGCAGCATCCCTGATCATTGTCAGTGACAAAGCTCTCATTGTTTTTTGTGTGTTTTAAAGAGTTTTTATGTTTCTGCAAGGTATTAGTCTCCATACTTTTAAAAAATTTCAAAATTTGTCCATTAATACATAGGTAGTATGTAATTTTTAACAGTAGCATGTTTGGGATTTTCAAGAGGGAGTTCACAGCTCAATTTGCACAATCTGCATTTTTTTTCCCTTGGGAAACAAGTAGTCTTAATTATTTACTCATGTTTTTGAGGTTGCATCCAAGTAGGAGCTAAGAACTTACATGTGCAAAATATGAAGCAATCCAGTGGTCACTTCCAGGAATAACCAATTATGTTTGAACACATGTCTTTTAAATAAAGTTAGCAATTGATCTAGTTATATTCTTTCCCAAAAGGTGTGGAGTAATGGAAGATGAATGCAAGTAAGCAGGGCTTGATCATTTCTGATATAGACAGTGTGGTACTTACATACACTGGAGAGGGCAGTTTATGTGCTGGTTTATTGATCATTATATCCCTGGCTGTATAAGTAAGAAAGCTGAAAGCAAATATAAGCATGAGCTGAGCGACTGCTTGATCTAAAAGAAAGCTTCCAGTTTGCTCCAGATCTAGCTCATCTTCCTAATTTCAAGTGTTCATGGCAGGCTGCAGTTTTCTTGCAGGGTATGATATGAACTCAGGCTGAAAGTCTCAGGAGTTGAAAAGTAAGACCTCCTTTCTCTTCAGTTCATTTGTTTCAAGAGAGAGGGATGGGAATCATGCTTATTAATTTAGCAATTATGCTGTGTGGGACTGTGCTTCCTCCCCACTCCCTGTGCTCTGTTCAGGCCCTGTGGAAGTCTGCACAGACGTAAGCCAGTTATGCATAGTGGAAGCATAGCTCATAAATCTGCAATAATCGCTGTGTATGGAGAAAAAGCTTCTTGTGCAACTTTTCTTCATAGCATTGGGTCACTACACCAATGAATCACAAGGTCAAATTCTTGTAATTCATAACTGTCACAGCTGTGGATTACAACTGTATATATAGTTTAAGGATTCACAATGAACTGCTTTTGAAGCCAGGCTATTTATTAAATGTAAAAGCCCGATCAAATGTAATCTGTCTTTGTAAAAACCTTTTTGCCTTTTTTTTTTTTTTTGCAAATAATTTAAATAAAAAGTGGGGTTGAGTGAATATTTTATTATATTTCAATTACTTTAATTACATTAATTTTAATGTACTATTGTTCCTGTTTACGAAATACAAAAAATTAGAGCCTGCTTTAGGGTCCTTGTCAAAGATAACTGCAGAACAGAAAGTAAATAGAGCATGTTGGTGAACACTCAAATCAATATTGAATATTCCTTCCTCATAAGACAATAAAAGATCAATAATTGAGATTTATTATCACCTAAAGTTAGGTTTGTATGGACGGTATAATTTCCCAGATATTCCTTCCCAAAGCAAGAACTTTTAGCTTTCTTCTGTCTACTTCTTTTCATTAAAGATATTGTATTCTTAGTTATGTCAGACATGCATACTGGTAGTTGTTCATGGCCCTGGGCTTCATAAATGGTCTTAAAGTCCTTTTTCCAGATATTATATATATGTAGTTGATCTTGAGTTAGGTCTGCCTCCAAGACTTAAATTCAGCCTGTATTTTAATTTTTTGCTCTATATCCTGTATGGCAGCTTTTCACCAAAATCAGGTGTTCTTTGCCCTCCTTCCCTTGAGCATGATGATGCTTTTGGTGCAGGGTGGCATCAGTTGTCCATGCGGATTCAGCCCAGGCATTCACCTCCTGTGGCCTGCTCACCATCACAGGTGAGAGATGTTAGGGCCAGGGCCAGCATTCGCTGTGTGAGCAGCTCTGCTGCCTAACCTTAGATTTTAGCTCCTGCTGCCTGGGCATGTTGAGTTCCCACACTGTGTTATCTACTTCATACACATTTGTCTGCAATAGCTTAAAAAGTGTGAGTGACCCCTTCATGGCTTCATTCTCCAGTGGATGAACAGCCCTGCACATCTTGGAACAAGAAAACCTTCATCTGGCACAACCAACCATGGCAGAGAACGCCTGTTTGTGGCCAAAGTTCCTGTAACAATCCCCAGCACCCAGCCACAGTTCCTCATGTGCCCAGAGAAACAAACAGCCTCACAGAGGAGATGCCTTGGGGCAGTTCAGATTATTTTGACACAAAAGGATGCAGGATGCACACCCAGAATGCCAGATGGTGAGCACAGTAATGGTGCAGTCAGCCACAGCTAAGACTGTTGGCTGCTCCAACCAGGCCAAAACTAACCCTGGTGATAATTACCTGCTCTAGTTCTGCAGTTACCTCTTCTCTTGAGAGAAGACCTGAGTCCCTGTAGTTTCTGATTTTCTCATGCAGCACCCTGCTCATGAGAGATTTACGAGGACTCCGCATCTCTTCAGGGGTTACCATAATCTTTGAGGCTCAGACTTCTGCTGTCCACATTTGAATACTGTACCATCTAGGCATTTATAGGTATTTGACTTATTGTTTCAATAAAGATGAACATGGTATATTAATCAATCATCAGGATTTGTGTTAGCATGTACAACTGCCTTCTGGCTGACTGTAGCTTTTACATGGAAAAGAGAGCTATCTAATGGATTTTGACTCATTCTCATGGCATTATCTGATTCCTCTCCCACACTCCCACCAATATGCTCCTATTATTAGGGGTCTAGAGAGGTAAATCCTATTCTCTAAACAAGCAGGAGTGGGAAGCCTGGCTGCTCTTCAGCCTCCTCTCGGCTACAAACCACTCTGGAGCACATGTAGGTAATTTCACATTGGCTTCTGCTGGTTGCAGCCTGGATTGGGTGGACCATGAACTTTCACTTACTTTCTTGCATCTTACACATAGTATTTTTTCTTGATGTTCCTTGTTCTGTGTTACTGTCCGAGGATTTTTTTGTTGTTGTTGTTACTTTGATCTGTGGAATTACATTAATGCAATAAAATAGCAAACACTGAAGCAAAGGAAACAAAAACAACACGACAGAGATACCTCAGAAAATAATGATAGCATTTGAACATTTGCAGACGGCCCTTCTACCAAGTGAAGGTTAACCTGTTAATACATAAAGGAAATATTTATAACTGTTTTGTTTTACTAGTTTTATAAAAACACAATTATAGACAATTTCTCATATGTATTATATTTATCTGAAGAACTTGTGTGAAAAATGCAATAAACTGACATTGAAGTACATCTCTGAAGTACACTCTTTGTGCACCTGGAAACTCCACTAAATGAAACATTACTGCTTAGTAGTCCTTCTTGGGCAGAGTCTCTTCAGATTAGTTCTTGGGCCTAAAGTACCTTGAATTTACTGGGGAAGCCTGTGTTGACAGCAGGGCCAAGTGCTCCTTTGGGTCCATGCTTTCTAGATTCTGATGCCGTAATATTTCAAGATACTGATGTATCCATAGCTCTTCAGTCTCCTCAACTTCTGCAGCTTTCAGAGCAATGGAAGAAAGCATGTGTCTGCACCTCAGCTGTTCAAACTTCACTTAAATTGCTGTTAGGATGGGTATCCACCAGTACACTGGACTGAGAACACAAATGCCCAGGGAGGTTGAAGGATACAGTCTTTACTTAATCTGTGGATTACCGCAAAAGTGCACATTAACCTTTGTTCAGAGAATAGTCTTTCTCTGGTTTGTAATTTAGTAGAAATACAAAATATGGCTGGAAAATAAATTTTTCAAAATACAAACAAACAAAAAACCCCAGCCAAGACAGAAAAATTTCTCAGAAATCATTGCTTTAGTTATTGTTTTAAAATTAATTCTCTTATATCCATTTTGATATAGAGGTTTCCTCTTTTTAGTGCATCCCTTTCTTCTCTGAGCTCCACTGAGTCCTTTCAGCCTTAGAAAAGGCGTATTTGTGTTTGTGCATGTAAGTTATACTGGAAATAACAATGTACTTTTCATAAACCAATTTATATCTTTAATCTTGGGAGCATAAGCATATGAACCTGTATGACATCTCTTGTTTAATGTTTTTCCTATCTTAGCCTGGTTTACATTGAGGTAGAGTTTGTCATTACAGCTTAAGCATGTCATTGTTCTGTAAATCTTTTAGGAGTCCAGATGCGCTCAAAATTAAAGGCTACCTCTTACTATTTGTGTTATCATAATGCAGAGAGAGGTCACTGCTCTGTTGTGCAAGATCACATTCAAACGTGTCATGAGCAGCAGACCCCGCTCCCCAGGCTTCCCTCTATTAAGGGACAATGATGTATCACACCTAAATTTAGTTAACAATAGCAGCTGTTAGAATGAAGGCTCGAACCAGCTGGGTCAAAGGTTTCTTTTCTTTGCCTTACTTCCCCTCTTCGTGGAGCTCACCTGATGTGTTGAGCTAATTCAATTTGCTGAGGTAGCAGAACATTCTCTTGACAACAATGTGAATGGCTTTCTGTTGTGCTGGGGACCTGAATTAGCTCAGTAGAGGATCAAAACAGCACTGGAGCTGGCGCAAGGGGGAGTGACCCCACTGTTAGGACAGGGCAGGAAAACAGGCCTGGGAACATGACAGGGAATGTCAGGGCTGATGTCCTTCACAGGTGATAAATCCTCTTGGCATCGGGGTGCACCCTCACTGGTAGTGTGCAGGTGTATCTCTGCGTGCCTGTCCCCTCCTTGCTCTGGCATCTGCCTGACTTCTCGGTGAAGAAAACTTCCTCAGGAAGGAAACTTCCCTCAGCTGCAAGGAAATTTCCTCAGCAAAAGAAAATGAAAAGCTGGTTTAACACCCAAACCATCACCTTGCTGTGAATCTGACAGCATGTCTGTGCCAGCTCGAGGGTCGGCACATATGGCTGTGGGCACACAATACTTAGGCTGTTTAAAAGCATTGCAATTAATTTAAAATCAATACATCTAAATTCAAGTGACTGCTGCTGCAGTCAGTGGAGTTGGCAGACTCAGTTCAGTGGCGTTTTGAGATGCTTGGATGATCCCTCTGGCTCTCAGCTACTGGTCCAGAAGGGCAGGAGCTCTCTTGCTCCGGGGTGACACCTGCCAGATGGGCCCTGAGGACATGCCTGGGATTGGCTGTCTCTGCCCAGCCCCACTGGGCTCCCCCATCCACCCGGGGACCAGGGTCCCATGCCAGCCCCTGAAGACATCAGCCCCTGCCCCAGTGGTGCAACATCAGGGCCACTCTCTAGCCCTGGGCCCACATCCCAAACTTGGCTTTTCTGTCCCCAGGAAGGTGCCTGGTGATGGCCCTGACTGCCCTGCTCTTGTCTGGGGGTGGGATGGGGGCTGCCCTGGGAGCCCCCTGCCATGGTGCCTAAACACTGCCAGCCCCAGGTGAACATGTGGGGCACCCTGAAACAGGGAGGGTATCACTAGGGACCTGCATTTAGGGAATGGGACCAAGACCCAGGTTCCCCAGAACAGGGGACTGGGCACACGGTTGAGGAGCTCAGCAGAGGCTGGCCCTCATCAGGTTGATCTGAATCTGGGGGCTAGGAAGCTGTGCTCAGGATGGGAATTTCTGGGAGAGAAGGACTATAACCCTAGATACCTACCAAAAGGTTAACGAGCAGTACAGCAGTCCAGCAACACACTTTGCCAGGCTGGTGATTGAAACGGTCAAACCCAGTCCCCGTTAATTCCTGTCTCCATAGTGGGCACTGTAGCTTCTTAATCTGTAAGAAACTCCATGCAGATGAGCTCTCTTCTGGATTGCTGGATAAGCAATTTCTTTTTATGGAACTACTGGGAGATGAAATGTTCAGGTATTTGGAAATGCCATGGAAACCAGGAGGTGTTAGAGGTAGAGACTTACGGGAGATGTTTATGCAAACTGAACACCTGACTGTTCTGAAGATCTTTGCCAAGATTGTGTAACCTGCGCTATTGCTTCTGCCCCTTTTGTCTTTTTCTCCTAATCTTGATGTAATATCTTCTTATACACTGATCTACATGCTCAGAACAATAAGTCATTCCCTCTGTGGTATGCAATCTTCTTTCCTTCCGTTTCCCTCTAAAACCCTTTGGACATCTTTTTCATATAATCCTCTTCAGACATCCTGCATCAGGCCATTTTATGCTTACACTGTTGCACTGCCTGCTACTTGTGTATGTTGAAATTTAGTTTTCTTCATATTTCAGACAGCACATTTGATTAGTAATAATCAGGAGATATAGATAACACAGTTGAACAAATCACTAAAAGGCTTTGCAAATACCTTGCTAACTTATCCTCTTTAAAGCAATACAAAAAAAAGTACAATGTTGTGTATGATGATTACACAAACATAGTTTAATAAGCCCTAATATATTATTTTTCTTTTGAATTTGAATCTTTTATCAATGTATTTATAGATCCATGTTGCCCTTTAGCATTCCTTATATTTTCCATCCTGGCCTAGCTTTTACATCTCTTCCTGTTAATCTCCACAGCTCAAATTTGCCTGGTCTGAAATCCGTCATTGTACATCGTTTAATGAGACATTTCTCCAGTCATCATTACTGCAGATCAATAGAAGCAAATCCCTGTCTCCTGACAGGTTCAGCTAAGTATCTCATGCATGACTGTCTTTCCAATTTGATCCAGTTTAACAGTCTGTTTCTCCCCCCTCCCCAACCCCACTTCTCTAATCTGCAGAGATAGATATAAATCTTGAGCCAGACTCTGGGGGCTTTCTCTTGTGTGGCCTTCCCTCTGTGCACAGCACTCCCTGACCGACTGGATGCTATTGCCAGACAAACAGCTGTCTTAGCAGTTGCACTAACAAAATAAAGGGGAAGGAGGGAGGCCAGGGCAGTGGAGGGAAGCTTTTTGCCCTTAGGGTCCTTGTTCACTTACTTTACTAAGAAATTCAAAATCTAATGGGGGCCCATTGCTGCAGGAAAAATGAGAATAATCTATGATCTTTGGAAAAAAGTGAAAATCCATCATCACTAGTGAGTGATTCACATCAGCATATCTTTTCAAGATGACCTCCCCAAAACAAAGGAGGTAGAAACTGATAAGTAAAAGCTGAGATTTTCCTTTTCATTGCTCTGCCCTGTAGGCTGGTTGAGGGATTGACAGTCTCTCTTTTCTCACCTCTCCCAACTTTCCTTCCTGTCAAGATAAGACTCATGAACGGTGGTCTATCTTCAAGGAATTTTAGTGCTCTGTAACCGGGACAAAACCAGCCCAGATTAGACACAAACATATGGGCTTTGGGTATTCCCCTGCCTGCCTCCTCAGACATCCCGTGTTCAGTTTTCATTGTCTTGCTGATTCCTGCTGTGTGCTGTTTTGTGCAACTGTGCACAGATGTGTTTAAGTGGCAGCACGTAGACAATTGTTTCATTTGATGAGATTTTAGGTGCCTGACTCGAATGTGGGAGGAGATTAAAATTAGATTGCTGGCCTACCTTTGTGATGGAGGTTGCTGCCACAAGGGCAGGGATGATGGCATGCCCCCAGGTCGGGGTCAGCTGGGAGCTGATCATTCGAGAGCTTTTGTCCTGTACTATTAAAATAAGCTGAAGTCGCCATCAGTTTATGTTAATGTGTTGGGCTGTAACCTTTTGGCAGCCCAGAAGGTATTTCCCAGCTGATCTTTCTGGCTGTATGTGCAACAGCCTGTGTCTGTGCACTAGGGTGAATGGTAGAGGAGGCTGCCAACTCACCTTGAGCCAATAATTTTAATCTTCTGCTGTAAGTGCAGCAAAGCACTAAAGCTCTGTGTCTTCCATCCTCAGTCTGTTTATATTATACCTTTAATATATACATATGCACAGTCGTGTGCATGTTCACACACAGGAAAGGTTTATCTTTATGGACGATGAAAATTTCAGGTATAAAGAAGGTGTTGGTTACTTGCTTTACTGGCAGTAATAATGTCTATGCTTCTCTTCAAGGTATGTCTGTACATAGTTCTATTTCTCTTAAAAGTGACTCAAACTTGAAAGATGAATCCATAGTTTGTAAAGAGCTCTGATATATACCGCTGTTCAGGTAGGGAATTGTGATCAAGTTTTCTTTTCTCTATTTTTCTCCTCATTCACAGTCTTCTCCCTTGCAGATATGCTGGTCTGCAGGCACATCTTCCTTGTGCTGGTCTTTGGGATAAAGGAAATGATATTCTGTAAGGAGATCTGTATTATAAAGGACAAAGTTTATTAATGATATCTCACAAAATTTGGATCCCTGGTTCTGTGTCAGGATGCAGTGTTATGGAAGGGATACACTTAAAAATTACACTTAATGATTTGTCATTATTATCAATACAGATAATGCAAACAGTCCTTTTAAAGTTCGGCTTCTAAAGCCCATAAGTACTCTCTTCATGTAGAATCCTAAAATTCAGGTTAAAAATACAAAGACTTAAGTGACTGTTAGTATTTGTTCTCCCAATGTGTTCTAAGGAAGGTGAACAAGAAAGGAGATATTTCAGTGCTTTTTTTCTTTGAAAGTCGTGGTTTATGGGATGTTACAGTGACACCTGGTGGAAAGCAGTGCTGGAAGTTTAAGAAAAATTTCTGGACCGTTTGAGTAGTTCGTTCGAACAGCGTCTTTAACGTTACTATTTTATTAACTGATTGTAATAGTTAGAGCCCATTTGTGCGAGGCATGTGTGCACAACCCTTATACGAGCGTGCAAATGCTCACTGACAAGAATTATCCTCATCAGTAATAGCCAAGCTTTCCAGTTACACAGGGTTCATTATGTGTATTTGATAGCAACCAAATTTCCTTGTCCAAAAAGCCAATACTGTTACGTTATTGTTATGGTGCTGTGGAATTTTTCTTCAGACTTTAAGATGCACCTTGATTACATTCCTCACCACGTTCTTAACCTAGTGGAGTCACTGTCCCTGGAAGCGTTCAAGAAACCACAGGACATGGCATTCAGTGCTATGGTTTAGTTGGCATGGTGGGTGGTGTGTGGTCAAAGGTTGAACTCAGTGATCTTGGAAGTCTTTTCCAGCTATAATGATTCTATGATTCTGTGTTTCTCATCTCCCAGTGCTCCCCATACATCCTCAAAAAAGACCCTAGACATCCTAACAAACAAACAGTCCCTAAAAAAAACCCCAAAACAAATTTAAAAAAATGTTGGCTATTAAAATGCCATTAAAAGATTTTTTTACAAAAAGTTTGAATTGAGGCATATTTTTTTACCTGCAGTACATCTAAGTTAGTAATTTAAATCCATGACAGCCATCATTCTTAATCCAGAGTGACCACATAGATCAATGGTTGAACTCTGTCTGATTTTGATCCACATCAGCACTAGCACAAACAATACCCAGGAACAGTTTGGGATATAGTAAATCTAAGAGTCATTACCCATAGGTATTTCAGCTGTGCCTATCCTCTCTTGGATTATGAGAGATTTTAAAGTGTGGATGTGGGTTATCCCGCACCACTTGCTTGGGTATAGGGGTGAGAACATTGAATTTAGTAGTATAGACCTAATAGTACTAGAGACCAAATCCCAAAGGTCCTAAATGTCTTAACTATCCAAAGCCAAAGTTCTTTGCCTCAGGAAGAAATTACAGCCTTCATCTGCTTGTCACCAGCTTCCTCTTCAGTGTTGCTGGTCATGTGAGCTCTGATGTAACTTCTTCAGCCAAGATGAGCTGGATTAGCAGAGAGCTACTATTTAAGCAGTCAGACTAAACTGGCTTATTTTGGCTGGATCTAAGGAGCTCCCTCTTAAACAGCTTTGCTCATGGGCTGGAGTGGGGGCAGCATTCCTCTGGAGGTGAGAAGTGACAAGCAAACTGGGCAGTAATTCCCCCACACCTGTGTAGCTGAAAGCCCTTAGTTGAAAGAAAATCTTATCCTAGATGAGCCTTACTCTCATCTGGGTTGTTCCTTGAGTAGTGGTAAGGAGACTGAGATCATGCACAAAGAAACACCCAAATGCTTCCCAGGGCAGCTGGAAGAAAAGGAAAGAACCTGGTCCTAAAAGCGTTTTCCTTCCTCGGACCACCTTTGAGCCATATGCATCCCAATATTCATTGTCTGTCTCCAGCCTGGCTTTCCCTTTCTTCCTGCCTTAGTGCATTTACTCCTTTCACTGAATGGACAGAACAGCACAGGGGATGGTACTAGTGCCTGAGCCAGAAAAAACCAGCATCAGGTTAACGCCAATCATTCACTTCTGCTGTTGCTGGGTTAGTGCTAAGCAGGTTCTCAGCCTCTTTTACTGCATGACTGCAGAAATATTACCTTGACAAATGAATGGGGCTTGGAAACGTATGGTGGAAAAGCAGATACCCTTTCTAAGTAGCAATAACAGGATGTGCCAGCCTCAACTGATCATCAAAATACTATATTATTTATTAAGTAGCACACTGGATTTATAAAAAGTAATACACATGCACAAAATGCCATAACATTTGTTTATATATACATATATGTGTATGTGTGTGTAAGCTGGATTGATTTTCTACTGTGGAATTACTCTTTGGATGGCTGTGCTGGTACAGCACAGATGTGCCACAGACCAGGACCTGGATGTGTCTTAAGCTTGACTTTCCACGACCTCTTTAATGTGAGTCTTCAACTTTATGTAAGACTCTTCACCACTCTTTAAATCAGGCACATGATTTATCTATCAGCTTCATTTTTCTTCCATGATATGGGTACAAACTTACTAGTACAATTGTGCCTCCTCATCTAGAGAGCCCCTAGCAGGGTTATTCATCATCACCAACAAATTTTCTTAGTTGCATCTGTCAGCGTTTTCAGCAAGCAAATGGGACGGGGAGCCTGGACAGGGGTTCCAGGAGACTTTTATTATTTTATTCCATTATCAGTCTCACATACAGAGTTGAGACAGAGATGGTACAAAGCTCATGCCGTCACAGGTATCCAAAGACTTCCTTGTTACAAAGCATTCTTGAAAGCTTTTTAGCCAATAGCATGCTTCTAAAATTTACAGACAACTGTTTTAACCAATCTTCAGTAATGCATGTACATCTGTTGTCCACAATACTTGCTTGTTATGCCTTATATAATAATGCACAATATTCCATTATTAGGCTTAAACTTATCTATCTTGCTAAGCATATTTTTTGCAGCTTCAAAACCTATCTCAGCCAAACCTGGAAACTCTAATCATTGTGTCAATGTCCTTGCTTGCTATATAATTGTATCTTCTTCTGTCTTCAAGTTTTCACAGCTAGAGCTGATTCCTAAATTCTTTTGCTTTATTTCTGAAACCTGCTTTTTTCTCACACCTAAGAGCTTTTTCACCTTTTTGTGTTTCCCACAAATTCCCCCTCTCAGTACAACCATAAAGAAACTCTCTTAACTTTGTCGCTTATCGACTGCCTTGCGTTTCATAGCTCTTCTACATCAGGGCACTTCTTCTGCTTGCTCTAAGCAGTGCTATTTTACACCACGGCGATTTTAATGCTGTGAAAGGTCGGGTCTATTTCAAGAATAAAGGTCAAATCCAGCGTTAGTTGTTTTGTACCATTCAAATAAGTCTCGTCTGTTCCAAGGCCTTAATTCAAAGCCTTCATCTATAGCTGCCTGGGTAAGATTCTGAGAACTTTCTGTGACCCTTTTTCCTACATCATTCTCTTGTATGACAAAAACTTCCTTAACAATTTTGGCTATCATTTGTCACACACACTGAAGTGTACAAGGCACAACTATCAATATCACCACTACAATCACCAACACATATAAACCTGCCTTGCAAAGCTCCTTTAGCCAAGGTGCAGAGCTCCATCCCTCAAACAAACTGTCTAGCCATGATCCACTGACTTTTTGAATTTGAAACGTTAGATCTTACAGCTTTTGTATACTTTTGTGGATGGATTCAGAGTGGTCAGACAAGTTCATACAGCATCATCTTTCAAATTCTTCACAGCCATGTCCATGTGACAGTAAAAGGAAATCAATTGCTGCTCTATTTTGAAGGGTAGCATGTCTAACACTGTTGACATTAGCCAGCATATCGCTGATTGCAATGGATGTGGCATTAGTTTGTTTACTCAGCCAACATCCTACCTGATCCAATTGCTTCAATGCCATTGCTGAGGCATTTCTTTATTTTTAAAACCTGCTTTTTTCTCACACCTAAGAGCCTTTTCACCTTTCTGTGTTTCCCACAGCATCCATGTAAAAATATTTAGAAATAGCTTAATCTAGTCAAAATTAACATTAGGCCGTTTTTTCCCCACCATTTCCCTGTTTCCATGTTGTTTGGAGCACCTGATTAAGAGCATTGCACTTAGTTTCCTTTTTACGTTAATGATATTTGTGTAAGTAGATACACTGACTTTCATTGGTCAGCTCTTTTGTTTCAGTGGCTTAATAAGAAACTATGAAATAGGGGTTGCGTAAGTTCGAGACAAGTGCTCCAGGAAGCTGAGAAGTTGTTGGAGGAGTGGAGTGTAAACAAGGGTTCAAAAAATATTTTAATAATCCGACATGCAGAAATTTCACAGTTGCATCTCCATCACCTAGACTAAAAGGAGTTTGTATGGGCAAGCCAAGGGAAGAGTCAGATTAACAGATGAAATTATTTAAGTTATGGGGAACGTTTGCCTGTGGGTTTTCCCGCTAAAAAGGCTTACTTTTTACTGTCTATGGATTTCTGCAGTGTACTCTGCTTTCTCAAGGAATTGTCAAAACTTGTGTACAAGTAACCTGGTAAGTTTTCAAAAACTGTACCTGATCTTTTGAAATACAGATTGTTGTTAGCACTGTAAGAACTTCATATTACTTATCAGCATTTTCAAAATTATTCTAAAGAATGTGTTTTACTAAGATCAGAGTTTGAGAACCAATGTTTAACATTTGAATGTGTGGAATCGGGTAAGGAACAAATCCCACTACTCTGACTGCACGCAGTTACTATAAATGCTAAAGACCCTGGAGGGTGGGTAAGATAAACTTTTATTCTTTCCGTTTATTCACTTGACTTATTAATTTTGTTCTGGTTCAGGGCTTTTCTTACATAATTGAGGAAAACTGTAAAGTCACAAGAAATTTTCTGGGAATCTGTGACACACACAGTTGTCCTGAACTTGTGTCTTAATTATTAAGTTAGTTGGTTTAAATTGTGGGTATTTATGTAAGCATTAAAATTAGTGGTCAGATCCTTAGTTTGATACTTTCTTAATATTCTTTTGAATAGTGTGTGGAATTTATTATTTTTGTTCTACGAGTGCAAGACAAAGACAAGCAAAACCTCTGAAATCTAGACAATTACTCTGCCTTCAGGAGTTGCCTCCTTGCTTCTATTTGCCAGAAATGTTGATGTGGTTTAGAGCACTGTGTATCTTTGCTTTGTAAAAAGGACATTTTGTGTCTTGGTGCTAACTGTGGAAACCTGCTGCAGAGAACTTTCACCTGCTCTATTCTATTTCACGCACTTGCCTGACAGTTCCTTTAAAAGTATTTGGAACTCTTGCACCAGTGAAAGAGTTAATTGCTTTCCCTGATGGAAGCCTATCATACAATGATAAACTTAATGGAGATCCTTTGATTTGAGTTTAAATTAATTCAGAATAAGAAATAGGTTGCTCTTCCTTTCAGCTTTAAAAGACAGGAAAATCACATCTATGTTCAGTGAATATACTGAATATATTGATTCAGATGAGAAAAGTGTAATCTTTGAGTCTGAGAGTTGTAAATCTTATTTTTCTCCTTGTTGTGTTCAATTTTTTTTTGTGACAACTTTGATTCTCACTATTGTCACGGTGTGCCCTGTGTGCTGAAAATTTCTTCCTGAGAATTGTTTTATTAAGGCTGCTCTTTTCAGGTCAAAAATTTAAGAGCTGCTATTCAGCTTCTCTAAAATTGTTGCATACATCCTGAAATCTTTTATGCTTCAGTGATAGTGATAGGTTTTGCACACTTTGAATGATGTGAAAAAACAGGTACGTTCACCGGAGAGCACTTTTGGCAGAAGAGGAAGGGTGCTGGCAATCACCATATGGCTGCTTAAAACTCCTTCAAAAGGTGGCCAGACAAAAGGCATTTAGCTTGAAGGAAGGTCTTTCCTCTCCCAAGAGGTCAAAGCCACTTGGCTTTGTCATTTAAGCCCAGCATATTTGTGAAGCATTTGCTGTTGACTCAGTGAACCAGAATGGAGAGGTAAGAGCCAAATTCCTACCTCAGATAATTTGATTAACACCAACTGATTCTGCCCATGTCTTTGTTTGATGGTATCTCTGAAATTAATCTCAAATGAGAAGCTACTGGTATGTCAACAATAAAGTTCTCCAGATGAAGAAACATCAGCCAAAGAAGTGTTTTAATCAAAGAGTTTTGGGGAAATATTTTTATTCTTTTAAAAAATGATGTGTTTCTCCTATAGGAAGGAGAACTTGGAATTACTAAATTTTGCAATGTTAGTGACATCACTGGAGCGGTGAGTAATGGTTTCCTTTGTTAATTACTGACGTTTTATGTTCCTGCTATTTGAATACAATGGGTACAGCGACCAGATTTTCAAAGACTTCATGTAAATGTGCACAGTTACCTGTCTAGCAAGTCACTAAGTTGAGTGGGTACATTTGGTTGAAATTATTAGAGACATGGTTATATTTTTTATTTAAAGAAAATATGGAAATGGTGTTGATCTCTGCTGTGAGTCATGTTCATATTTGTGATCTACAAAGTTCATAGTATCTCATTTTTGAGACAATAAGTCAAAACTAGTGTTCCCTCCAGCATGCAAATCATTAAGACTGCCTTATTCAGTTACCTCTGTACAGCTGTTTATTTTGTTTTCTCAGTGATTAAACATAAGAAAACTTATATCTGTTGAACATTTAGAGTTCTCTAGGACTTTAAATGGTTGTGTCTGTCATGGGGGTTTAACCTGAGCTTTCCATAGGAGCATTCTTGGAGGACTTTAGCTGATTTCCTAGTTCAGATTGCAAATGCAATTTAAGCTGGTGGTGATGAATAACACAGTGAATAAAAATTTTCAGCTCCCCTGAAGTTGCCGAATAGAGCTTAAAGACTAACTGGCAAAGAAAAGATGAAAGGATGTAAAGGTATGCATGCAGGATGATAAGCATGGCTGCAACCAGTGGAGAAACATATCAAGAGGACTACGGTGGGGTTTTTGCAAGTTATGTAACAAGAAGCAACAGCACATGCCCAAAGAAATAGTTCAAGGAAAGGTCACCTTTAATATCGAAGCATTCAGTGAATAGAGCCGCCAGAGACCCCTCTTGATAAACTTTCAGGACCATAACAGGACTTCCAGTAGGAGGCAGATACATGGAAGTTAGTTATAGGAAGGTGATGTTTATGTATTAGATAAGAAATACATTTTAATGAATATGTATGATTATAGTGAATAAACACTTTGTTGCAAAGTCTCACAATACACAAAAATAAGGAGATGTCCTCCTGTGTGTCCTGCACAGATAAAGAATGCCTGCTTTCTAATGCTTCTAATTGTGTTGGAAAGTTTGTTCCTGATAATTTCTGTATCAGTAATTATACATATTCTTTGAAAAGCGGTGGAGAATTCAGTCTTCAATATTTTCCACAGAGACTAGTGGCAAGCAGCCCCTCAGCACCTGGTATCTAGAGAGGCTGGGCCATTTATGATGCTGGGACCATAAAAGTCTGTGTTGTCATGACAATACATAGCCAGGTTGACTCACCTGTTAAGGTTACTGTGTATCTTTGCTCAGTGTTATCAAGTCCTCAAATATTTTTCATTAGGCTTTGCAAAACTCAGTATCAGAGTCTTCTGCTTCTAAAGTTGTCCTGCATACTGCATATTGCTGCTTCTGCAGAGAAAAAGTGGTAAAACAAAGCTGGGAGGGTGGGAGTGCTGGCCACATCATAGCTGGCTGAGTGAACTCATTCCCAGAACAAGACTGAATTTATTTTGCTCTTTATTTGGTTTTACATTAAGAAGGGCACTATACAAGGTAACTCTCTTACTGTAGGATCTGAGTACCTATAATACCCATATGTACCTACAATGTAGCTCTAGTGCTGGAGTATCCCTTCCCTCTAGAACCCTGCTTTCAAAGGCATTTTTAAAGCCATCCTCTGTCTTTGCAGTGTACACAGGGATGTCAGTTTTGGAATGCAGCCCTGCAAACCCACTGTCCACTAAAATGTGTGAGTATTACCTGAGCTTTGGCTCTATAGCGCTTGTCTACAGTCCATGAGGTAGGACCTTATCCAATGGCAAACGTTCAAAATCCACTCAGAGCAGTGTTTCTATGAAAAGATGTAATGTCTGTATTTTCTCTCAGTTCCTCATAAATTCTGTTTTGGGAAGTTAATAACTCTTGCTATTCAAATTGCCTGTAATATCAAAGGTTTTCATTGCATTTGTCAGAATGTATGGGCATTTTACAGTTCATTAAGCTCAACACAGATTTTTAGACAGTGAGAATGCACTAGTGCTTTTCAGGATTTTACTCTACCGGGGCTGTCTCAGATGCATGCAGATGTAAATGAAGCACATGGCCTTCAGCAGATTGCTTTCTTGTTTTTACTAAACCAGGTGGATGAGAACTAGCATTGGTCTGGGACAACTGCCATGATAGCTTTTAAAATGCTCATTTTTCTGCATCTCTTGAACACCTGAATGCCATTCAACCATTGCTGACTTTAGAAAATCAATCATTCTAAAGTCAACTTTCTGTTTTTTCAAGTGTGGGTTTTCCTTCTTTCATTTTTGCCAGTGATAATGTTTTGTAATGTACTTTCACCGTAAGAAATTCTAATTAATTGGTATTATCTGTTCGAAATACTCTGTGGTTATATTTATGCTAACTCCACATTTTATTAATTTGCTTCTTGGCAGAACGAGACATACAATAGAGCATGTGAGGTAAGTTGAATGCCATCAGAGCAATATAAAAAAAATCACTATTTCAGTGATTGCTATGTCCACAGAGTGCTAAGAAATATGATGTAGATACAAAAACTTATCAATTCAGGTCTAATTGTTTTGTACTCCCTAAAGCTGAAGAATGAGTTACGTACCTTTTTAGCATGGTGACTAAGGACAAGTTTGCATTAAAAACTGCTGTGTGACAAAGAACACTGCTGTAAAGAAAACAGACTAATCTCACATTATGAAACAGGACAGACCTATGTAAACCATGTTCTAGGCTCTCACTACAGTGTTGTTCATCCAGTTTTTAGTTAATTCTGTCAAAGATTATTCAGAGAGAATATTTGTTAAGGCTGGTACTATGCCAGCTTGGCGAGAAGTGGAACAAAGAGTGGGAGCTAGAGGACAAAACTCTTGACTGGATAGACAGTCTAAATGAAATAAAATGCAATTCAGTAAAGGGCAACATGTGGCCCTTTAGAAAGAGATGTCAGGTGGGGTGTGCCTGTGTGTGCTGAGGATGGATTGGTGTTCACAGTGATGAGTATGGGTTCAACAAAGTGCTGGTAAAGAGATGGCCCCTTTCAGGATGAACATAGAGTGCAGGATAGGACAGGATGGGGATGAGATGATTGGAAGATTGTGTTTGGCACTGTTCAGACCTCAGGATGAAGGTTGTTCCCAGATGGGGGCAACATATTTCAAGGAAGTGATGGAGGAGTTGGAGAGAGTTACGAGTAGAATGCAAACCCATAGGCAGCCTGGGAATTTGATTAAAAGGGTTGTTATTTTCTTTCTTTTTTTTTTTAATGCTTTTTAGTTGATCAAATTGTGATGATGACAAAGGTTTACTAATGCACTAAATGGTGGTTTTGGAGTGTAGGAACAGTCCAAGAAATAACCAAATTGCTTTTGTAGAAATATGAAATTAGTGTGGGGGTTTTATTGCTTTTGGGTTTGGGTTGAGCTGTTTTTTTGCCTGTCTGGCCACTCAATATGCCAGTTAAATTTGCTGACTCTGCAAGGTCTTTTTTGGGATTATCTTTCCACTGGATCAGCTGACCAATTTGACTGTCCGCATGTCAGGCACGCACTGTGTGTCACTGCATGCAGAGGATCAGCTCATCGCAGTCTGCAGAGCAAAAGAGTGGGCATAAGAGTGGGACTTAGCTCAGTTCTCTTTTGTGAATACCCCTTGGAACTGAAATCTGGTAGTATTTCTCCTTCCACCTAGGAACAGGGGATTGCCACTGAATTTCATGGGAATATTCACAAGAAAAGACGTCAGACCGTGGCTTATACAAGGACGTTGCTGATGAATGGAGAAAATATGAGGATTTATTCTTTCCAAGTAGAGCAGATGGCAAATTTCCCTCAAAGTTTAAAGCTAGGAGCTTTAACAATCCTCTTACCTCAAGCAAAAATTGGATTTATGGTTCAGGTTCAGATAAAAATCAGAGGAAAGAATAATGCAACAAAAACCAAGTGTTCAGAAATACGTGTGTTAAATGAGGCAGAAGGCACTATGAATCAGCATGTAATCTGAGGACACTACCCCTTAAAACAAATAAATGTTAGTCATAAATGAAAACTCCAGTTGATAGTACAGTTGATAACTTATGTGTACTAATACCTGAATCTTCGCCTGCTAACAGTTATGATAATTTACCTGGAAGTATTTTATTTCTCTGAATGTGAAAATATTGGAAAAAAATTTTAAGTGCTTGCACTTGGCATTGGATGTCTGGATGTGAGATAATGTATATAGGAATACACTGCTAAGCAAGTTTTCAAATCTGTCTCGGGTGCAACTGTGTTGTCTGAAATAACCTGTCTTACCAGTTTCCATAGGGTGCTGGAAGCGTGTTTCCTCAAATCATAGGAAGAGTGATTAAAAAACTTTACTCACTTGCCATAGTGAATTGCTTCTGAATGATCTAAAGGTTAATTATCCCTTTAAAAGTTACTGCTGTATGGAGCAAACGTCAAGATTTTAAAGGCTTAATGAACTTGCAGAATAAAACGAGCCCAAATAAATGTCCTACTTTGAAAAGCTCAAATTACCACTTCTCAAAAGTTTTGGATTTCCAGGAGACTCGGTCTTGCATGTAATTGTAAAGCTACTGAGACCCACCTAGAACATGTTTCTGCTTCTTCTTAAGTTCTCTACATAAAAAGCAGGATGACACTATACCTATCTTCCCTACCCGAACTGAAAATTCAGGATTTTTCTGTTCTTAGGACGTGAGTGTGGAGCTCACTGCCCTGGGGTATTTGTTATGTTTGCAGCTTGTAGGCACAACTGTAACAGAAGGAGTAGCTGCTGAAAATGAAGTGTGAATTAGACATGGCTGCTCTTGAAAATTGCGGATTTCAGCTATTTTGAAAATTTACTGGAAATACATTGTAAGAATGTGCCTCATTCATAGAGAGTACATGAAGCAGGAAAGGGTGAAATGTAACATGTGGAATATATTACTAACTAGTCCAAAACCTTGTCTTCCTAACTCCATGGTCATCACTGAAGTTATTTCCAACTTTAATGTAGACCCATATTCATGCTTTCCACAAAGGGACAGTGTATAAAGAGGAAACCTTTAATTCAGGGCCTGGTGAATTGATGAAAAAGCTCTCAAGAAAATCTTTGGAGTGAATTCATGGTACTGCTAATTTTTAGATTTAATGTAATTATTTCCACAAGGTTTATGTGTATGCAAAATGTCCGCAGAGTTTGCATGTATTTAAAGTGTGTCTGCATGATTCTGGAAGGAAGTCTGCCTTTACACAAAGCTAACCAGTGACTTCTGTGCCTTACACAGACAGTTTCCTGTAAGTTTGGCTGTAGCTGTGCAGAGGATGCATATGGAATTGAAGTACTAAGTAAGTCTGAATAGAATCCTGTGTCCAACTGACAGTCTGATAAATTCATAGTCTTGTTCTATGATCTGGATTTATTTAAAAAAAATAGGAATGCGTTGAGGATTTTCATTAATCAGAAAACTACCACCCTTCTTCTTTCTTTTAACAAATACACTGAAATTTATCTTGGAGTAAAACATTTTTCCCTTCCTTTCATGGGCATGAGACTTTTTGAATCCAGTCTCAACTGTTTAAGAGGATACCTTGGGCCAATACTATCTACTGAAATAGTCCCCTTGAAAATCTTTTCAGAAGACTCCCACGCCTTCTCTATGTTTCTATTCAGAAAAATTTTACTAAGTAGCTGTAACTAAAAATGCATTTACACAAGTATGGAGTTGTAGTCACAACTGCTCAACTTGAACCTGGCCCATTTCGGTCTGACTTACCAAACTGTCTTCAAAATGCCATGCAAGTTACTCAGCAACATTTTCAATATACTCTTTTATGTGTTTTTATGGGCTTTACGGCTTTCAGGTGTGTGAGGCAAGAGGTTTGTACCTTCGAGATGCAGTGATTGCCATGAAAGACTTTTTCTTACTGTTGGATTGTATTTTCCCCTCAGACTACTTGAACAAACCTAGTGCGCCATTTGCATCTGCCATTGGAAACCACAGGGTCACACTAGGGTGGAAGGCAGCTAACATCTCTGGGGTGAAATATATTATCCAGTGGAAGTTAAATCAGCTCCCTGGTGACTGGAGGTACACAGAGGTAAAGGAGGACATTTCCTTTTACTTTGCAAGGAAATTGGCTCTTCTCTGCTCTTAGTTTTTTGTTTTGTTTTGTTTTTAGAAAAATATTGGATAATATGTTAGGTACATGAAAGAGATTTTCAAAATCATGAGTGGCATGGAGAAGCTGAGAAATGGTAGATTATTCCCCATTTCCTCCAACATAGGAACTAGGGACCTTCGTGAAAACTAGCAGGTAGCAGGTTCAAAACTAGCAAAATGTATTTCCTCACTGAATGGGTAATCGAAATGTTCATCTGCTTCCTGGCACATGTGGATGTTAAATCGCTATATTTAAATTCCTGAATACTAAAATTGCTAAAATTACTAAATAGGGTTTGAAAAGTGACTGGAAAAATTAGTGGAAGAAAAACTCGAGTTCTACTAATTGCAAATATTCCCATTGTTTCATGTTGAGCCATGCTTGTGAAATGCCAATGAGAATGTTCAGGAGAAGTACAGCTGTAGGCTTTCTTCTTTTTTTTTTTAATACCTTTCCTTGAAGAAATTTTTTTGGTTCTCATCAAAGCACAATACTTAGCTACAAAGACCTTTGTTCTGGCTCAGTAGAGTTGTTCTCATAATTTGTTCTTTTGCGTCAGCTGCGCACTTGTTATCTTGCCATCATCTCTATTGGACCAATTTACAGGGCATGACAAGTTGGTGCCACAAATCAAAGGTAAAGATAATTTGCTAAGCAGGAAGTTCTTCTGAATGAATTATTGATGAAATAATAGGGAGCAATTACTTCAGACAATAAATATTACAGTGTAACAAGGATCCTTTGTATCTTAAAGCTGTGGTATATGTTTAAAATACATTGCTTGTAATATGCTACTATTCTAGCTTTTTTTTTACTTTTTTCTTAAAATTTACTATTGTATTGCATTAGTCCTTTGATCCACCTGCTCATTGTTGAGATCTGGTGCCAGGTTCTAAGGAAAGAGAAGAGAAAATGTTCTGAAAAGATAGAAAATCAAAGCCTACGCTGAAAATAACTTTCAGCTGCAGCTGGAGTAAGGGAAAAACCCAGTTGTGTCTGTGCATTTATCTAGGTAGTATCTGAAACTGCATATACAGTCAAAGACCTTCAAGCCTTCACAGAATACGTGTTTCAAGTAGTTTGGATCATTACATCTCAGCTGGAGCTCCATTCTCCACCTAGTCCCAGCTATCGGACACATGCTTTTGGAGGTAAGGAATTGCACTATTAATTGCATCTTTCAGGACCTTAACAGAAACATTTGGGTTTAATTGCTGTTTCTTTGGCAGACAACACTGGTCCCTAATCTTCAGAATCATGTGTATTTTGTCTCTTGGGTAGCTGCAGAAGACCAAACTAACAAACTACAGGTTCTTTTTGTTTAACCTAGAAGATTTAGGGCTTCTCCCTGCTTTTGGTTTTAAAAGCAAGCACAGAAAAGTACATGGTCAAAATTGGGAGGGCACATGGGATACTTTTGTACATAATTATACATGTAGTTGATTGAAACACAGTTCCGTTTTCCTGGACATTAAAAAAAAAGTGAATTGTTGCTGAAATGTTAACTGTCCCTAATAATATTTATTGGTGTATAAATGAATTAACATGTGTGAAACCTAAAAATGTATTTTAAAATGAAAAACAATTAATGTTTTAATCAAATATTGGAGTCAGATATTTCTGTCTTGTAGTTCCTGCAACAGCTCCTGTCATTAATGATATTCAGAGTTCAAGTCCAAACACTGTTGAAGTTAGTTGGTCTCCACCACTTTTTCCAAATGGATTGATTATTGGATATAACTTGCTCCTCACCAGTGACAATCACGAATTGTTGAGAGCCTCAAGAGGGCACAGCTTTCAGTTCTACTCTACCTTCCCAAACACCACTTACAGGTACAAAAAGAAAAGATAGCCAATGTGGCCAAGTATGCAGTCACACTTCTTGCCCAGATAGCATGGAGTATGCCTTATAACATGACCTCTGCACAATTATGCTATTTACTTATGTTCTTGCCAAAAGCAAGGGCACCATCCTTGAAGTAGCAGAGTTATCCCAAGTAATTTGGCTGCTTTTGCAGAAGTCAGATGGTGAGGAAGGAAAAGCAATTTGATATAGGGCTGGGAGGCTGCATTTTCTTAGCTGCTGTTTTAAATTTTTTTTGGCTTGTGTGGCATTGTGTTTTTAGTATAGCAGGAGAAAGATAGAGCAGTCTTCTCTAGTACTTTAAGCATCTGGAAAAATTCCTTCATTTTTATTAAACGCAAAGGTCCGCATTCTGCTTGCACTGGTAAATACAGATCTTCCTTTGAAATGAAGTTGACTTGTTCTTCTGAGTCTGAAAATTTATTTTGAATTTAAATTTAGAAGATTCTGTTGTTGTTCTGCCTTTGGGCAATTCAGACTTTGGTTGGTTTTGTTTTTATTCTAAATTTTCCCAGAGCATTATATTTAAATGGGCATCTTCTGAAAGTCAAGCAGTTCTGTAGCAGCTTCCTTATTTGATAAAATTTTACTCAAGCAATCTTCCAAAAGAAACCTGCCAACCAAAACCTGTCTCTTTGTTGTCCCATAGGTTCAGTATTGTGGCAGTTAATGAGGTTGGTGCTGGACCCCCTGCCGAGGCCAACATCACAACCCTGGCATCCAAAGGTACAAGAGTAGCAGAGTCCTTATCACCATCTGTTCCTGGGGACAAACTCGTGTTCCTCGGCCTGCCCCATACCTGGCAGAAGAGATGAATATTTAGGCTCTGAACATGTCAAGGAGTTGTACGCTGAGGAGTCAACAGCAAATCAGAGAGGGTCCTGTACTTCAGCTGTAGACAGTATACGGCTGCACAGCATGGGAATGGCCTGTGAAGCTGGTAGGCCCAAACAGATTTGAATTATATTACAAATGAAAAACACCACAGTGGTCTGAGGTGGCGACTGAACAAAACCTGATTCCATTTTCTAGATGAGATTTTAACAGCAGTCAAACAAGTGTGTTTCTTCTAATAATTAAATACTTAACATGAAACTCTTTTGTCAAAAATTCTCAGTTATCTCAAGCCAACTCTGTGAAATCATACCAATTTCTTTTCTCTTTCATGGAGGTATTTATTTTACCATATCAACTAATTAATGTTGAAAGTAATGGTGCACTATAGCTATTATTCAAAGAATTGCAGAATTATTAATTAATTGGCAGAGAAAGATACATATTGAGATAGAACACAAATAAGAGTGAAATCAATGTCACCAAAATGTTCTTTTAGAAAAGAAAATAAAAGACTCTGCCCTTCTCATGAAAAGATTCAGTTGTCAAACACCTGGAAATGCTTCAGCTCTATGAAAACACTTCAAGACTGAATTGCCAGTTTTCTGCTATTGGTTAAAGAAATTGAACTTGCTTCTCTAGTGCTTTTTAAAATATGAATTTTTATTTTGTGTAATAGCTCAGACAAACCGGCATGTCCTTACTTGATGACTGCACAGAGGTTTGCTCTAGGGTTGGCTGACCCTGAGACATAAATATTTGTGTCGTTTTTGAAAAGTCTGAACTGTGGTAATTATGTCAATCCAATTTCCAAGCAATTAATTTAAGGTAGAAAACAAACAAACAAACCCTATGCCCCCAAGACCCACACTTTATGGGGGTGGGGAACGACCCCACTCCCCTTACTAGTCACCACTTAAAATTTCAGTTGTTTCCCCCTGAATTGCACAGGCACTGTGTTTTCTCTCTGTGCTGACACAAACAGGAACAACCCTTCCTCATGTTATCATGTCCAGAAATGGTGTTACTGCATCAGGTACTGAGATGTGTAGATCTGGGCCCTGAGAAGGGCTGGGGAAAGAATCCGATTGCTGCCGTAGATTGCAAGAAATGTTACTTGAAAAGAGATAAAGAGGCAATATTGGCCTCTTGTACTCTGCTCTGAAGGCATCATTATTGAAATTACTCACAGTGTGTGCATCATGTGAGAAATACATGCAGCTCAATCTATGCAGATTATCTGGGAATAAATTAAGACAGCATTTGATCACAGTTTTGTGATACCCATATGAGGAAATGGTATCTGATTGCAGACAGCTGCTTAAACTGGAGTGGAAGAAAAAAGGAAAAGATTGTTTGCTGATGGAAATTAGTCAAAATCATACTTGAAATAATACACCATCTTTAAAATGAAGGTAACAATCAATTTAGCAGGGCATGTGCTGCATTTTCAAGGACCTGAGATACGGAAGTGAGGCAAGCTATCTTTCCCAGAGCTATGCATAGCCCAGACAGAAGGTGCGGATTTACTGCAGAGGTTCTGATGTAAATTGCTTGGGCCTTTATAAGCATGAAGTCAATTCATGTGACCAAAACTATCCTTGTTGACTTTAAATTCTATGACTATATTCTATGAGGAAATTAAATTCTATGAGGAAAAAATTATTAAGTTTATCAACTTTGAAGCAGATTATATTATCCCATTATCATCTTTACCTGTGAAAGGTACTTGTTTCTTGAATAAGTCACTAAGCATTACAACGAAACACATGGAATAAACGTACTTGCATTGCTTTTCTCCAGCTCTGTGGGATAATATTCTAGTTTGACTGGGGCTTTCAAAGAAGTCCAGAGGGGTTAAATATCCTATTTCTGCTGCATGTTGAAATCACATGGATATCTTAGTGCCTTAATTTCCTTGAGTCAGAGTGGGGCTTTGGTGCTCCAGCTTACTTTCCCTCACTAGGGAACTGACTACTGTTGCAGGAAATGATGGTGTGAAATTCACATGGTGTGTTTTCACCCTGTGGGAGGAGCCAGAATCAACTGTAATGGTGAATAACCCCATACACTTTCAAAACTCAAAGACTTTAAGTTTTGGTCTGTAACTGCTAACGTAAGAATATACTCATGCATACATACGTTTGTGTACACACGCATGTGCATGTCTATTAATGATGTATCTGAGTTGAGGAAACATAACGTGTTGAGGTCATCTAAATTCTGAATTTCTCTGTTTCCCAGTTAAGGAAAAAGCAGCATGGCTTTTTCTATCCAGAAAAGAGTCTTTAAGGAAGAGACACACAGAGCATTTCCTTGAAGCTGCTCAGTGCCTGCCAAATGGTACAATACACCACAACATTACAGGTAAAATCAGATTGGGCTCTCCCCTTTCCTGTCAAGTGTGTCTAAGACCTCTTTTCACCAAGGACAGAATGTACCTCACATAGCTTGAGACAGTATCCAGTCTCCCTTTACAGCTGATCAGGAGAAATAGAAACTTTCAGGACATGATTTGACCTATTTGAAGTGACAGGCACTAGGAAGAGATTAATCATTCTCCCCAGTGCAACTTTTTCTTCACTGTATCTAGGCAGCTGGTTCATCTCTTACATTTGAGGTATCTAAATTGAGGTAAGATGAATCCACGTTTCCCTGTGATTAATACATTTTTTTTCTCAACATGAATATGGGGAAAGTGGTTCAAACTTCTGAATAAAATAATGCCATGTGTTAAAAGACAGTGCTAGTATGTCAGCATACTAATGAGGCATTTAGTAGTTGAAGTCACCGGACAACCATGTTATCTCGAATTACTCACCACCCTAATGTTTCTTATCTATACTGGTCCTTGACGACAGTGTGGAGATCTGAGTTTATCTACCAAATTTCACGGAGCCACAAAGACTCCAGAGAATGAATATTGCCCCTGACTAAATAGCCTTTGATAGTGCAGAGGTGGCACAGATTATCTCAAGCTTGAATTCTAGAGTGAATGGTGCTTTGTGAAGAGATGCCAATTGCATCTGTTTGACCTGTAGAGGGGCAATCAGTGTCGGTTTGCATATTACATGTCCTCTCTTTGTCTGATTACCTTTCTGAAGGGCAATTCTCTATAATAATGTCAATTACATACCAAATGGGAATGTTTCCTTATTATCTGAAAGAAGACTAGAAGTGAGGAGAAAAAACAGTTAACTTTTCTCTGACGATGATGGGTTGCAGACTGAAAAATACATATTTTTAAGGCAAGTAGAAAAATTAACTGAAAAGCTGAAACATTTCTTCTATTATCTGTGTGCACATATCTTTCTATTTTTAGGAATTTCTGTGAATATTTATCAGCAAGTTGTCTATTTTTCTGAAGGGAATTCTATCTGGGTGAAAGGAGTTGCAAATATGTCTGATGTATCTGACCTAATGCTCTTTTATGCTGGCTGGGGGAATATTACATCCATCTCAGTAGACTGGCTTTACCAGAGGATATACTTTGTCATGAGTGAAAAGGTAATGCTCTAGTGCTTAATTAATTTCTTACTTCATTTGAACCATCATGTGATTAATTTTACATGAGAATATATGATTTATGTATAGATATGTATGCACAAATATAATTACAAAAATATATTTTAATATAAAATTAATATTCACATATTTCATCATTTTAAAAAGAAGGAAGGCTTGACTATCATGTCATAGTTAAAGTAAACACCCTAGATGGAACTCTGGCTCCTTGCCTTATTTTTCTCCTTAGTACATAAATGTTTTGGTTTTTGAGACTGACTTCACACCCTCCTCATACCCAGTGCAGACACACTGCTTTTCTCACTTAGTTACCCATCTAGCCTGTTCATTTCCTACTCTGCCTCAGGAGGTGGTCAGATATCTAGACAGTGATTATAATGTCTGTCCTAATTGACAAAATATGTGAAGTGTTTCATACAATGGCAACATCTCAGATTACAGCTGCTTCAGTATGAAGTAAAAATGGAGATGGCAACCCTACACTGGATTTCCTACTCATGAAACATGAGTTACACTAATGGTCAGACTTTGCATGTGCCTATGTAGTCCTCTAATGTACAAAGGACTAGAAACTTGCCCTAAATGGTTAGTGGGGGATTTTTTTTTTCTTTAGTTCTCTTGCCATGTCTGATTTTTCACTTACTGCTCAGGGAAGAGGGGGACAGGAAAAGCAGTAGTGATGAAAAGATACAAATGAGTTGTAGATGAACAGACTGATGGCAGAGATTTCTGAATCCCAAGGTATTACTTCCAGGACCAGAAAAGCACTTCCCTTCCCTCCCAGATCATCTTCAAAGTACAGTTTGCCTATACCCTCCAAACTGAGTATAGGCAGTTGGATACACACAATTTTCCCTCCAGCTTAGAGGTATGGCTGATGGCTCTTTCAGAGTAAGCTGTCATGGCTTTGTGTATGAGGGTTATACTTGGCTGACTGACAACTCAGGAGCCCAGAAGGACCTAGGACTGTGAGAGAGGTATTTCACTGTGTCAGTCCCCTGAAAGAATTTCAGGTCAGCTTGTCTGCTCATTAGCAAGCACCCTATGAATGCATCACCCGCCTTTTTCTCATTCCCCAGATACATGTCTGCCATTTAGAGAACTGCACGGTAGCTGAAGACATCACTCCTCTTTATGTGACATCCCCTAGGAAGGTTATAGCTGATCCCTATAATGGGTAAGTGAACTTCTTTGAGCAGCTGGTGTCAAAGGTCCTATAAAGCTCCTCTCTAATTTTCTCCAGTTCATTGGTCATCTAGGTTCCTGTTTCAAGCACTTAAGTTAACAAAACAAAAGTGCAATTGGCAACAAGTAACAAACTACAAAACAATTGGAACAAAAGTGGTGCCATGCAGCGTTGTTTTCTGCATTTTCTTCTTTAGGGCGCTAGCAGAAGAGATAAAGTTTTTTCAATACAGAAATCTGGGTTTCAGAAATTTCATGCTCTTATAAACAGGAAGCTCTATGAATTTTAAATTTTCATGCTTAACATTTAAAGTATTACGGAAGAATATTCTCCAATAATCTGCTATCCAAATTCCCAGAAGGTAAAAACTGATGTGCCTACTTCTCCCAGTATATATATTAATAGTGCCAAAAGCATTTTTCTATTGTGCATAAAGACAGGCACATCTCTTAGCTGCTAAAATATTTGTGGCTCATCTGCGGACTTCTTGCACTGTAGTTATTTGGGTTTATTTTGCTCTATGGCCAGTTATATTTTCTGTCTCCTGGAGGATGGCATATACAGAGCAAACCTTCCACTCTTTCCTGGCACTGCCTCCACAGCTTCACCAGTGGTGAGATCCAGTGCTCTGAGTGTCTTCATGATCAACTTCCAATCTAAGAGACTCATTTTCTTCAACAAAACAGAACAGGCCTTTGTGTCAGGTTTTTTTGATGGTTCAGAGTTTCACACGCTGCGATCACACGTGCCATTTAATGACATGGAGAGCTTCGTTTATGAAGATAACACATTTACAGTCACAGATGGCTCGGCAGTTTTCCATGAGGAGGTCTCTCCAGCGGGAAGTTCTAGCTTCAATGAGTACATTGTGGACTGCAATTTGGTGTACCCAGAATACTTTGGCATTGGCAACTTGGTTTTCTATGGGGCATCAACTCAGCCTTTTCCTTTACCAACTGCTCCTCGTCTTGTCACGGCTCTGTTTGGATTGGACCGAGCTGTGATCAGCTGGAGACCACCTGAACGCACTATTGGAACCAGTAAGTTCAGTTGATTCTCCCTGGAAGTCCACTTCTTTTCTTTCTAGAGAAGTAACTTTTTGACTTCCCATTTCTTCATTTGGGCTTTAGGGACTTTAATAGATGATCCTAATGGAAGCTATGGAATTTTCCCTCTGTTTGAAAAATTTAGCCCATAGTTTGCCAGTAAAATAGCTAAATGTTCTGTCTAAATTAATGCAAGTTCATATTGGTAACTCATACATCCCCTGCAAGGATTTTAAGGAAAGCTTGATCTTGAGTACGGTATGGAGTAGCAGTAGTGTTGGGTGCCGATATCACACAACAAATGCATGGCAGAGATGTAATGACTTTTTATCAGTGACTGTGCTATGATTTCTATCCTCTGTGCATGTGTCTTTGAAGAGTAGAAAATTACCTGGCCAGGGAAAATTTTTGTTCTTCTATTATCTACTTGGGGGATTGAAGTACTACTCTTGGTTGGTCACAGAGGTGAAGAGTGTACATTTTTTTTCCTAATTCCACTGACACTGGCATTTTTGAAAGGAGTCTCCAATATACATCTTTCTCAAAGAATATGTATCACCAGTTACAACCATCTACTCCATAATAACACGATTATTTGCTTTGCACAGGTTTATCTGCTTGGCAGAACTGGACCTACGATGTGAAAGTGTCACCTCAGCATCCATTTGAGGAGGAATGGATTGTCTCAAATATTAGTAACACAAGGTTTACAGTGAATGGGCTGGCCAGCTTCACAGCATATGAGGTGTCAGTTAGAGCTGTGTCTCCAGCTGGTGCAGGGCCATGGTCAGAGTCATTTAGAGGTACAACTTTAGAAGAAGGTGAGAATTGCTTTGTCACACAGGAAAAATGAAGAATGAATTGTGTATAAATCTTTCCACCTGGTAAGGCACACACTTTGGGCAAAGACTGCAAAATAAGGGGCACAAACATGTTTTTCTTAGAAATATTAAAGAATACAGGATAAGTAAATTTGGTTTTAGTTAAAGTAGTAGGATTCTCAAACTAGAATAATGACATTAAATATTATTTATGCATTAATATTGGTACTTATCTACATTTTTCTAATGCAGATATTCTATCAAAAACATTATTTGATACAGTACAAGATGTGTTATCCCTTTCCATTGCTCTGTAAAGAACTTTCTATGATGAATAGGTTTGTGCAGTGCCCTGGGGGTTAATGACAGCTCATGGAAAAGTGAAGCTCACCAAATGCTGAAAATCCTTGGTTCGAGCATAGATAATAAGGGGAAATGGATGTGTGCAAAACATCTGAGATTTGCATGTCTTTGGAATGTTTTCTGAAGCCTAATTCACCTAAATTAACCAATGTCTGAGGGGAAAATAGCTTCCAGCTTAAGGTGCTGGACTGGCTTAGAGGTGACTTTTGCCTGACTTTGGTAAGGGCAGGTCCAAACCCACAGTGTTTTTTAAACATCTAATAGGATTCCAAATTGCCTTATTGTTCTGGATCTGAACCTGCCCTGAATCTCTGAGTTTCTCAAATTATGAGATTTTCATGCATTTCTTCTTTGTCCTTTATTCCTTAGGACAAGGGCAGTTTTAAAGGTGCTTCTGTAGCTTTCCAGAAACAGGAACTGCTGCTACTGAAACACAAATATTACACATTAATTTCTTGTTGGTGTGCACAACTGCAGTTTTCTTCCTTTACAGCCAAAGAAGAACCATACGTGTTGGCAGTGGGGCCTAAAGGTCTCTGGAAGCAGCAAGTGGACAGCTATGGGCCAGGAGAACCTCTCTATCCTCATATAAGAAACATTTCAGGTATGCACTAAACAAATTGCATGCTGTTCCTACAGGCTTTTTTTGGCATTTATTAGCTCTCCATAAATTTCGCCAACAGAACTGAAAGACAAGAGTTCTCTAGACTTCAATGTCGTGCAGTGCAGTGCAGCAGCTTCACTGAGCCAACCCTTTGGGTTCATCCCCCTTCTTCTATTTTATGAGTCAAATTAATCCTTAGTGGAACCCTTCTGGCATCACCACAGTCAAGCAAACTAAAACCAACTCTCTGAACTAGATAGTTCTGTCTCCAGCATCTCAATATATGTCATGTATTTATAGTAATCAGGGCTATATATGTACTATACATGTACATTATTGCCTATGAAGAACAATCTACCCTCACGTTAGCTGAGCCTAACTGTGCATTTGTATTGCTTTTTAAAAAGCTGAAGTTCCTGGATGCTTTTTATTCTTTTAAAAATGTTTTTTTAATGTACATGCTTGTGTAATGCTTAACGTCTTCCTTTTTTTCTTCAAGACCTCGATTGGTATAATAACACTCTTTATTGGATTAATTCCTTGGGGGAAGTTCAGACCTGGACATTGAACAAAAGAAAGGGCACCACTGAGAACACTTGTGTATCTGATATCAGAAATGCAAGGATGTTGGCCTTTGATTGGTTGGGTCAATGCTTGTATTGGGCTGGTAAAGCAAATACGGTAGGTATAGCTGCACTTCTTAAAAGAAAAAATCCCATAAGTCAACAATAAAGACTGTAAGGCAGTATTTGGGAAAATAATGCCTACTTCTTGCAACCTGAGATACATTTGGACCTTTGCTATTATAGTGTAGAACAAAGAGCCCTTTTTTTCCTTAAGTGAGTTTCCACAGTTATACAAAAGTTTGGGGTAAAATATTCACTAACATTCACTAATGCGGGATACTGAATTCACCAGGTGCAAAACAGGCAAATCAAACTTGCTATCAACAGTTTTGTTGGATTCAACATAATGAATAAAATTCATTATGTCATTATGTAAAATAAATGAAGATCATGAAAATGGAGGCTGGCCTGTTGATCTCAGCCAAGAAGTAGATGGACTTTATTTTAATCAAATTTGGCACTATTTGTTTACACAGAGATTTTCGAGGTTGACCTCTGTCCTGTCATATTTTGCAGATCACTGCAGTTAAAAAATAATTACAATTGCACTTTGTACACTCTCATATCAGGAACACTGACATGTGAATTATTTAAAAGGTATCTGACTTCAAAATTGTAGTGCTAATTTATGCAGCGCTGTCAAATTATGCCTTTCATTTCTTGTAAGTGCAAAGTCAGAAGCTGTTTTAAAAACTGGAGCTAGGAGGCCAGATTTCACACTGCCTTGCACCCTCATTTACACTTGTGAATAGTGAATATGAAGTGGGTGAGAAATTCTGTCAGACAGAAGGCTGCCAAAACTGGGAAAGCTAAGGGAAAAAGCTATTTCAGCTTTTTTCTTTTGTTACTTTCTGGCAAAAATGAACTAATAATTTTGCATTAGTCTTCATCCTTTTACTTTGAATGCAAAAGGTTTAGGCTTTGAAAGCCTAAGGCTTGCACAGTCTTTTGATAAACAGCTGTGGAAGTCACTAATGTACACTCAGCTGATCATAGCTGCTGATTTAGATGTGATGCTAAAAACAATTCTTTTGTCCCCAGATCTACAGAAAATCACTACAGGGAGGCCATATAGATGTTGTGGCTCATGTTGTGTTCCCAGTGAAGGATTTAGCAGTGGATTCAGTAAATGGCTATTTGTACTGGGCCACAACGTATTCAGTGGAGAGCACAAGATTGAATGGAGAGGAGTATCTCATGTTACAAGAGCAGCTACAGTTTTCTGGTAAACAGGTGACTGATTTTTTACTTTTCTTTCTTTTTGGAGTGATGGGGTGGAGACATGGTGTGTGTTTTAGTAATTAGATCTCTTGAATATAGTCAGTGTTTACAGTTGACAAAATTGTGGTTGTAAGGCTGGTCCTTCTCCCACGTGAAAGGTACTTCCTTTTTCCAAATGATTGAAGTCTAATGGTCACTTCTGGCTTTCACATCAAAATATGGAACCAGAGCTTCATAGCCTCTTTTTTGATGTTCCCCAGCTTGCAGGACCTGACAGGGCCAGTTTTGAGGCTTAGCACTTGCCAGGGCACCAGAGTTGCACTTCAGGTTGCAGAGGTGCTGCTGCAGAAACAGGCTTTACCTGTGGTGATGAGAGAGGGGGCATGGCATCTGCCCCTCCTGCAGCCCGGCACAGCTTGTTGCTGCTGCCGCTGCTGCAGTGCTGGTGAGGGTGCCACATCTGCCACTGAACGTCTCCATCTTGCCTGATCCTATCCCTCGTGTGGTGGCAGGAACAGCAAGTCCCACACCTTGAGGATCGTCAAGGCTCTCCTTCCCCAACTTACCCCTTCCTTTCCCCATCCTCTCTTTATCCTTCGCCCAAGTCAGACACAGGCCTGGTCCCAGCTTGGCCCCTCTTGCTTTGCTCCAGGCTCACAGGGAGCTCCAGAAGGCTATGAAGAGGCTGGTGCTGAGCAGGGTGGCTCCTCAGGTAGAAGGGGACTTCTTGCAAGAGTGAGTAAAGACACTGGACAGTGTAGAGGGAAAAATGGACAGAGGGTTATTGGTTTAGCTGTATTGGGGTGGGGACTGGGTCCCATGCAGCAGTAGAAAGGAGAGGGAAAATAGAGATGCTATTTCCATCTATGGCTCACCTATAGCAGAGGTCCTGTAGTATGTGGAAGCTCTTTAGCTCCCTTTCCCTACTTGGAGACATTTTTGTTGTGCACAGACAACCTCTCTATCTCTGCTGACCTCTCCCCTGCCTTTCTTCTCCATTCACCCCTTTCTGAGGTCCTATCAAGTCTCTTTTAAAAACTTGGCTCACTGCTGGCTCCTCATAGATCATTGTTGTCTTCTCCAAATCCATCCTGCCTCTGCCACCATGTGAGATTTGACCTCATTCTTGGTAGGTGGAATTTGGTGTTACCTACACAATGGAAGAACTCTGACACTGAGTATTCTCCTCCTGAAAAGATCTGTCAGGGTCTTAGCATATGCCTGCCTTCCTGCCTTCTTTCCTGCCTTCTTTCCTGCCTTCCTGCCTTCCTTCCTGCTTTCCTTCCTTCCTGCCTTTCTGCCTTCCTGCCTTCCCTCCCTCTGAACTTTTTCCAGGCTGTGTCCTAAGCAGGTCAGGCTGAGGGACCATGACATCCATTGGACTGCTTTTAGTCTATGGAGTTTCTCTGTAAGAAGAGCTGAATGCTCCACAGCTCAAAGCACAGCCTGTGTGGGGTTGTACCCTCTGTCCCAAGTGCTGGAATGAGGCATAATTTGACTGCCACAGAACAAGGTCAGCACAGGTAAATTGTTTCCTGCAACAGCTTACTTTAAAACACAGCTCTTGCTAAATAAGCCTTTGTTTTTATTCCATCTGTCATACAAATTGTGCTCCCATTTCACCAGAAGCCTCTCTATTAAAGACCTTTTCCAGTTTTAGAATTCTATCTCTCTTGGTTATCTTTGCATCATTCCCCAGAACATTTCACTTTCCTTTCCCGAAAAAAGGAATTTGGTGTTTCTCTGATTATAAAAAAAAAGCCAGGCCTAGTTTAGTACATGAAAATGAATTAATGTTCAGACAGACCAGCTAATCTTGATGCCATGATGATTTTTTGCCTTTTCTTTTATACTCCTTTTATATACCTTTTTATAACTTTTGTATTCTTATTTTTTTTTAGCCTACATTCTTAGACTTATTTGTCAAGCTAGGAGACTAAACATTTTAGAAGCTTCGTAGCTAGGGATCAGAATGCCCCAGACCCCAAGGTCCTCTCCAGAACACATTCTGTAAACTGAGATAGAACCATCCAGGGGAGGGTTCCTCGGGGAGGGGGGGTCACTTGAGCCTCTCATTGGAGAATCTTTGATAGATATGTTAATTAGTAAGACCTATAATGTTATACCCAATGGATTGTGTGCATTTTGGCATGTTCCACCTGGATGTGGTGCACCTAAGGATCCTTAAAATAAATACCGAGGTAAAATCCCTTTTTCCCTTCTAACCGTGTTTGACTCCTGATTTTAAGACCAGGAAAAGGCATCAATCTCACAAGTATGTTACATTCATAAGGGCTTGGGAAGAAGGAGGGCAGGTTCTGGTGTGGTACCTACTGTACTTGTAAACCTGAATACAGAAGAGAGCTATAAAACTTTTGTACATGAGAGAAGTCTATGTGTTGCAAAGGATCAGTGTATCTTCCAGTACTAGTCTCCCTACCTCTGTGGAAGCTGGCTGGTGTGGACCGTCTCCATGGAAAGATATATGCTGTCCAAGCTCAGTGGCCCACTTGGACTCAGCATATATCTTCTGGATGATCTGTTGCAAAGGACTGACAAGTTCCAGTTTATTTTAAGTGGCAAACCTCAACTTCCTTGCCCTCGTCTTTTGATTCACTACTTGCTTCTCTGGATCGCCTCATGCTAACCTCAGATTTCTTGTTCTTGCTTTCAAGAACCTTGGCAGCAATAAGACTGCTTGTCTGGTCCTGTCATTTTTTTTCTGCACCTTTCCCTATGTCAGTGATACCAGCCTTCAACCATTCACTTATTCACACCTCCTACAAACAAACATCTTCTCTCCTGCTTCTCTGCTGCCCTAATCTATGCACTGACTTCCTGAACTCAGCCTCCTGCTGTGATGCACACAGGCAAAAAGCCAAGTAAAAATGTCTAGATTGAGAAGTGACCAGTTATAGCTGACAGGTGTCTCTTTATTAAAATAAAACCCAGAATAAAACTATCAGAAAAAAAGGACAGCACAGTGTTCTTTAATGGTGGAATTGTTGAGCTGGTCGTTATTGTCTCAACACCAAGAGGCAATATGTTTGCACAGGTACTAATATGTATCTTCCTTGCACAATGAAGTCCTTTACCTGAGAAGAATGCATCTTACCTCTGTATTAAAACACAGATGTAATAGCTAATTGCTGTTATCCAGCAGTTAAAGCATGTTCTCCACATAAGTGGTTCTTACTGGTATTTACCATCTGTTTTTCTAATAAAGAATTGCTGTTCAGCTGGATCTTCAGCAGTTTGTATCTGTACCTCCTTTTAGCTTGAAATCTGAATGCTAGGAATAGGAATAGAAGAGACTACTGTGAAAATGGCAGGTTTCCTAAACAAATACAAAGGCAGAGCTTTGAAAGTCTAATTTCTTTGGCAGGAACTAGATCCTTTTATGGCAATTATTTTATTTTCTGATCAGTTGTTTAGCTCAGCTGGTGTGTATTGGCAGAGCTTGATTGATTTTAGCAGAGCTACTCTGATTTATTCCGACTTAGAATCTGGCATAGAATTTCCAAAGCCCTTAGTACGTTGTTTACACTGTACAATATGACTAGAAAAAAAGTAATTTATAGGGGAGCAGCAAAGTGCATTATATGGAAGTGGGGCCAGGACCCTTTAGATGTGGTTTCTGTCTCTAGTCAAAAGGTATTTCAAATAGCTAAGCTTATCCTGCATCTTATGATGTTCAGTTACATTGCACCATCACAGATACATGTCGTGCCCAGAGACTAATACCTCTCATGAACTGGGAAATGTTTGCCTGTTTTTGAAGCATAACAGAAGGGAGGTGTTAAATTTCTGTCTAACTCCTGAAAATGAATTGTACAAATATTTATTTGCCTTTTAATAATGGTGATACAGGGATCAGGAGAAAGAAGATGGGCACATCTATAGGACAATGTAATAGATGCAGAAAAAAAAGTGGGGCAAGGAAGAAGGACCCAAATGTTTAAAAAAGCAACATAAATTCAGGAAGATGTCTTTTGGTGTTGAGCATGGGAGGGAGAATAGGTAAATGGGATAAAATATAGTACAGCTCACTAAATATACACTTGGGCACATACACGCTGTGAGATATTTTTAACAGGACAACCTACAGGAGCAATCATTCAAACCTTGCTTTTCTGACATACAATGTCAACAGAAATATGTCAAGAATGTGATTACATAAGGAGCAACAGACAACTAAGTGATATAGCATTTGCTTTCCTGTCATCATCTTCTGCAGTTTATTAATGAAGAGCTAGGAAAAAAAGAGGCTGTTCCACTTACATACATAATGGAAATTTAAGCTTATAAAAGAATAGTTACGACTAGTGTTTGCATGAGAAGTTTGAGAGCTGCTGGAAAACATGTTCAGAGAGGCCCCAAACAACTTGTAAGCTGTGCTAATGATATAAAATAGACTAAACTTGATAACATTTAGCCGACTAACTTATAGAAGCAAATTCTTTTTTATTCATAGAACAGATTATTAAATGTCTGATTTTTATTACTGTTGCATATGGTACTGAATCTGTTGTTTACTGCAGAAACAAGGAAAATCTATTTTGAACATTAGATCCTATTAAAAAGAAACAACAAATCTTTCACCTCACTTAAAGGAAGATGAAACATTGAAGTAATGAGCAGGAAGATTGTTTAATTTCCTGCCCCCTTTATTTAATGATAAATTATTTACAAAAATTTAAATATTCAAATTTCCTGCTTAGTCAAATAAATGAATTAAAATTTTGCATCTATTTTCCATAAGTAATGCAACACATTAAATGCTTTTTGTATAAAATCAAAGCTGGAAAACAAAGACAAAAGATTTGAAATACTTTTTTCAAAAGGTTATTAGGACTTTCAGACTGGGTATCACCCATCTGTTTCAGATAAAGAATGTTAAAATACCAGGAGTGTTCCAGAGATTTTGATAAGTAGTTCCACTAATCACTTGATATACTATTGCCATCATATCTGAGGTACTCAGATATTCCAGGGCTGAACACTGTGACAGGTGTTAATAAAATGCTATCTAGAAAATCATCAGCTGCTATAAATAGGTGTCCACCAAGTACCTCATTATTTTCTAGTGCTATCTCTTTTTGTGTTAGAATGAACATTCATGGTAGTAATGTTATTTTTGCCAATAATGAGCTACTCTGATGTTGTCCAGACAACTGTTATGCCTAAGGGCTCTTACCTCAGAAGTGAAGATGTGTTCAAATTGCTGTTTGGACCGTTTTTTTCTAGGTGGTTGGTGTAACTTTGGATCTCACCTATGGTTTTCTTTACTGGCTTGTGCAAGATGGTCTATGTCTAAACCTATACAGAACTTCCCTCTGCAAAGAAGGGTAAGTAAATATATAGCAGAGGTAAGGAAGTCTGCATTTGCTAGGTTTTGGAATATTCTTTAAGAAAAAAATGTCCAGCACTGGGCACACTATCTACTAATTTAACAAAAATAAGAGCTAATGATCATGGCTAGCTGATAACAAACTGCACATTGTGATGGTTGGTAACACAGTTTTACAGTGAGAGAAACATAGTGTGGAACCTCAGCTGAACTGAGGTCGTGCTCATCAATTTTTAGGCTTAGCTTTAGGGAATAATTACTGCTTATTGTCTATTTTATCTTGGGATTTACAACACTTGACAGCTTCCAAGTGCCTGAACCTCTGTAACTTGCTCATCTTTCATGAAGCTCAGGACTTGAACTGACACCACTTTCTCACCTGGGCAGGCTTTCCTCTTGATCATTCTGAACATGAAATGGCTGCATTATTCCTGAAAGGCAAAGTTTGAAAAGACAAAACGTAACAAATTATGTTTATGGTGCTTGATTATATACTAAAACCTTGAGAAAAATGATGTTTTGTTCTTGTGCCAGTTTGGCCAAATTTAGAAATATATCCTCTGAGAGAAGGCAGGTCACCACCCCTCCCCCACCAGGTTCGGGAAAGAATAAATTTTCCTCAAAGGAAAGTGAAGGAGATAAAAACTACTTAACAAACACACAGGAAAAAGAAAATAATGCTAAATAATAAAATCTTTCACTGTGGAGAAAAAACCTGGGAAAGTGTCAGAGTCCTCCCTTCGGTCTCCTCGGAGCTGGGGCTTGGCCCAGGGCCAGGCCCTCTGTGCTCAGTGGAAAGTTCTCCCAATGTGTTCTGATATTGAAGCAGTCCAGTGGAAAAGGGAGAAAATCCGAAATTCCAGGGAAGGGAAAAAAGTTCAACTCTCAGTCTCTCTTCAGAGAAAAAGAAGCTGAAACTGGCCAGAAGATGACCAGGAAGCAGCAAGATGGGTGCTTCCTCACTCCCCTGCCACAGCTGGAAAAAAAAGGTCGCTATCTCTGTGTGACCTTGAACAAGCTGAAAACTGCTTTGGAAAAGTTTTGCTCAGATTTTCCTTCCCCCTCTCAGGCTTAGTTTAAAGGCATAGAAAAGCACAAAAATTAATTTCTGGGCATAGGGCAGTGATATGGGATACACATCATAAAGTCACCCTAAGACAGCTCTCTAAGTGCAAAGTGTACAATGCATAGTAGTTTGTGAAATTATGTTTTTGCTCCTTTCCATGTGCAGAATGCCTTTTTTTTTTTCAAGCATCAGATTAAACTTCTTAAACTTAATTGAGTAGCATCTGTATTTACATGTGCACATAATGTGGCAGGCTGGATTTGTGTGGAAACAGCTGAATTTTCTGACTGATTTTAGACTTGCTATGACTAATAGTAAACACTTAAAGAATCAAAATATGTTGATTAGTTTTAGCTGGAACATACAACTCCATTGTGAACCAATTGGCAGCCATAAATCATTGTCCCTGGCATGCCACAATACAGAGATTAGAAGTAATCCAGCCTAATGAACCTGATGGTGTGTCAAAGCTTTTCCAAATTTGTTTTGGATGGCATGTGTCTAAGCTCAAAGACATTTCTGAGATGGCAAAATGATGCCTCTCACAATATACTTAATCTCCTACCCAGAAAATAAATTGGGATCTAAAAAGGCCTGTAAGTTTTGACATACAATATACAAGGCAGATTAAATCACCAGTGATCCCAGTGAAGAAAAATGTTAATAGAGCTTAATAAATAATGGAAGGAAACTAGCAGGGTCAAATAACTCCGGATTCCTGATGTAATGAAGTAGAATGAATCTCATGCGCTGAAGTAGACTTCACTGTCTCAGTGGAATTGCTGAGAGAAGGTGGGCTGATTTTTCAAAATACTCATTTTTCTGCATCTATGCAGCAGAATACTAAACTATTTTATAATTGTTTACCAATAAAATAAAGGGAATGAAGGCCTTTCTGTCCTTTCTACAATGTTTCATATTCTGAAAAATGTTCTGCTTTAAAGAGGATAAAGAAAACTTTTTGCTTTGTCTTCCTGCCCCGTACATGAGTACTAAGAATTTGAATTATAAGAAACTTACCAATATGTCAAACATTGCATAAATCTGTTCCCTACATGTGTGCGATCATTTTGCTAATTTCATGTTTCCACAGTTGTGGTAATGCCATTGTCACAGAATTTGCAGCATGGAGTACTTCAGAAATATCTCAGGGTGCACTGGAATACTACAGCGGTCGTCTGTTCTGGATTAATAGGCTTCGGTTCATTACAACCCAGGAAGTCAATCAGAGCCTTAGCATTCCCTTCTCACAACCAGCAGAGTTTACAGCCTTTACCCTTGTTCACACATCACTTAAACCGTTGCCAGGTACATTATTTTCTTTTTCTAAACTCCTCAATAAAGGTATTCATTGTCAGCCTGCAATTCTTCATTCTTGAAATTCTTTAGTCATTTGACAAAAGATGAGGACAAGAGGAACTTATTAATAAATATATCAGGATACACCTGAGATACATACATCACCTGATAAATATATCAGCATAATGTGCAATTATAAAAGCTGATGGTACGGATATGGATAAAAAGAATTCATGGTGTTGTTATTTATTGTTTCTATTTAACGACGGTTTACAGAATTTACTTTAATGTTTTAAGTCACATTTCAATAGTCCACCTATTCCTCAAATTTTTAGATTATTATTATTTCTTCCATTTATGGACAGGAAACTTTTCTTCTACACCAAAAGTGATTCCGGATTCAGTGCCAGAGTCTTCTTTCAGAATTGAAGGAAATTCCTCTAGTTTCCACATCACATGGAGTCCCACAAAGGTGGAATGGGGAACTGTCTTTTACTGCGTGGGATCAAAGGCTCTGCAAGTGAGGACATTGATGCAATCTCTTCCTATTATCTGCATGTATTACTGCATCTACTTGCTAATATATCTATTTTTAAAAAGAAATAGAGTTTGTTTCTTCTCCAGCATTTACAAATTGGTCAAGAACCAAACTAAATTGCAAACAGAGTGCAGGCTGTCCAGTTTCTCCACCGCTGCAGCCAGCAGTGGCTCTGGGCTAGCGGCTGGAGCATGAAGAACCAGGCGAGGAGTTCACGGTGATCAAAGATTCATGAGAAGGCCTCTCACAGTAACTCAGAGACAGAAGGGTCCTCTGAGATTACAGTGGGATAGCCTTTGCCTGAATGTGAAATCTAGCCTTCATCCACCCTTAACTTTAGTGCATTTGGCAAGCTTTACTTTAAATTCAAAGAGCAGATTGCTGGCACATTGCTACACGTCACTACAGTGCCACAGGAGTTGGTGAAACAATGACCATTCACAGAAGAGAAGCTGTGTTTTGATTTAGTTGACCAGTTTGATGAGGGAATTTTGGGAAACTGAAGGCCTTTCTGAGCAGGAAAAGAGTCTTTCTTTATTTTGTTCTATTTTATTCCATTTGCAGTCTCTGGAGAGTGAAAGATGCCTCCATCCCCATAACCTGACAGTGCCATCCTACCGAGTGGATTGGCTGGAACCATTTACACTCTTTATTTTTTCTGTCACTCCATACACATACTGGAGCAAGGCACCAGTGACATCTGTAGCCCTTCGAGCCCCTGAAGGAGGTACTGAAATTTTAAATCTTGTTCCTCACGTGTAATGGGTACTGGGAGCATCTCAATGTCAGCAAGTGAAACCCTGGAGAGGGATGAGCAGCTTTCAGAGCTAGTCAGCTGCAGGCAGAGTTGCGAGGACATGTTTCTGAGAATCTTTGGCGATTATCTGTTGCAAACACAAATGCAGACAATTGAAGTAATAGAACTCAAAACAGAAAATGCAGGACAATATATCCCCCATGTGCCTGTGACTACAAGCAAGAAAGAGAAACTGAATTCATTACTATGAACACCAAAGGCTGCATTTAATATCTTAACTACTTACTAGATTTTTAATAAATGTTATGAACATTTTACTCTTGCTTCAGTATTTTTGCTCTTATGCACATCAAAATTAAGTTAGCTAAAATATAGTGTTGAGTGACAACCACTGAGAAAGTTTATGAGGTGCAGTAGATTTTAAAGTGAATAGGAGAGGGCATAGAATATGGTCTGTGTTGTGAAAATTTTTACACCCCCATAGTTACATACAGGACTTGGCTAAATAGATATGTCCCAATCTCAGTAAAGGAGTGCATTTTTTCTCTGTTTATACAGCTCTTTCTTTTGGTTAGGCAAGTTAAGATCAGATATCCACACACCAATGAAAAATAGAAAGGAATTACCATGAAGTTTTAGAAAATCTTCTGTAGTTTACACGTCACCAATTGCTATATGTCTCTGTCATCACTGGGGATGTAAAGCTCAGGCTCAAAACTAAAAGAGTTAGTTATGAGGTAGAGTTTGTGTTTTAATAGGAGTATTTTGTTCTGTGGATTTTATTTTTTTATACAGTTCCTTCAGCACCTAGGAACCCTAGAATATATGTGTTACAAAATAATCTACATGACAGTGATGGGAAAGTCCTTGTGGAGTTCAGGTGGGACAGACCTGAGAGGGACAATGGAATATTAACTCAGTTCAGGATTTACTACCAACTGTTGAATCAGAGCAGCACTGCTGGCACTTTCACAGAGTGGACTGAAAGCCATGTTAAACCCACCCAGATGCAGTTTTCCCTCAAGGATGTGCTTCCCAGCCTCACAGTAAGGTTTCAGGTATGAAAAATTACTAAGCTTGTCTCGTGCTAGATGGTAGATGCTATCTGTGCCATCTGATATGTTTGCCTGGGAGATGTTTTTTTGGCTTGGGGCAAGAGCTTGTGGTTTCTGCTTGTAGAACTGCTGATTTGCTGACTCACCCGTGGATACCTGGCTTAACCTTTTTTGTATCATATTGTTTACTAAATGGAGAAGCCCAAAAGAAACTTTTCTAGAGGTTTCCCCAAGCCGCTGCTAAAACCTGCAAGTTGAACACAGATTCAACTGATCTGGTGGAGAATGACAGGGCTTTTGAACAGAGCCACGGTTTGAGAAACGCAAGGACTCACATGCCTTCCATGGAAAGAGGCTTCCAGTTCAAAACTTGTGAAGAAGTCATATTTTCATTGTGATAGAAGTTTTGGAACATACAGAAAGTGTGCTTGAAAGACAAATTAAAAGCATGAGAGCATGTAATAGACCAGATACTAATAGGGGAGAACACCATGTTGGTTGCAAGGGCAACAAATAGTAGGAATTGTTCCAGGCTGGGAAAGGAAACCAAAAGACTGTCTGGAGTCCTTTGAGCTCTAATTGTTAGATGCAGCATGGATTGTCAATCTCTGGGCCACTGCTTAAAATGCTCTTCATAGCCACAGTCCCAACCTGAATGTAGACCTTAAACTGACCAACACAGCCCTATGTCAAACAGAGCACACACTTATGTTCCAAGATGAACAGAGAGGGGTGGTGTCTCTATTGACTCTACAGGCTCTCAAATGCAGTCCTTTATTCTGTTATTTAACATAAGTATCAATCTCCTGTCCCACAGGTGCAGGCCTTCACCTCTGTAGGTCCAGGACCCTTATCTGATGTGGCAGAGAGGAATTCATCAGGTATGGATGATTTAGTTGCCATCTCATGGTTTGTGTGCAATAGCTGGTGAAAACGTCAGTACAAGAATTTGGCAACCTGATAAACAGCCTCCAACATTTTATGTGACATACAGCAGACACAATGGAGGAAATGGTTACATCCTCTGATATGAAGGATTAACACATTCCTTATCATTAGATTAAATTTTGGGATTGTCAAGCCTTTCCTCAAAACTATGCTTAATTAGCTTTTTTGTGCAACTTCAGGCTAGCATGGAACAGTAGGTTTTCACCTGTAGCCTGCATACTGCTAGAGATCATAAAATATTTCTAATTAGACTGTCAAAGTTTACCAAGAGAGTTAGAGATTCACTAGAGATCATAGGCTATTTCTAGTTTGGCTGTTAAAGGTAATTAAATGAGCAAATCTCTTTTACTATGCTTAAATCTGTTAGGTAAGCATTCATAATGCCACTGAAAATATCTTAGTAGTTTGACTGTGATGACAATAGGGCATCTCCTTATTTATTTACTGTGACATACACCCAAATACAGTAAGTTCAGACATTTATTTGTATACATTTATAATACATTTATTTGTATCTTGTACTTGCTTTTCTTATCATTGACTGTGATTATCTAGGATGGAGGTTTTTTGTAAATTCTTCTGTGCCCTTTTCCTTCCAGATCTTTTCCCTGTCCCAACTCTAATAACTATTTCTGCCAACAAGTTGTTTCTTACTGACACAGACAGTGGTCGTACAATATGGGAACTTTCAGCAAAGAATGTAAAGGGCATCTGTTATACTGCTAATGATGACAAAGCATACCATATCATTGAGGATTCTCTTTTTATTCTGAATATACAGAATACTTCAATGTCTCAGGTATTCCTTTATTCACTCCCTTACTTGAGAGAATCTAGGAAAGTACGTGGCCATTATTGTCATTATTTTATGGCCAACTGTGTTTTTTGAAAAAGTAAGAATGACCAGAGTATACCATTGTTAAAGTAGTCTTATCAATCATAAACGTTTATACTGACATCTTCCTTGCTGATATTTTATCAGATGTTTAATTTGAAATTTAGACTAGTAAATAAAAGAAGTTTATATTTGTATCACATTTAATTTAATTTAATTTAATTTAAGTTACTTCATTCTAATTTCAAGAATGTGGAAGCAACAATTGATATGTTGTGGAACAATAGTTTTGATTTGTCTAAAAATATTGCCAATCCATGACACATCTTTATATTTTGACTTCTACTTCCCAAGCAGAAATTTTTCTTTCAGAAACAAATTGAACTTCATAATGTCCTAATATCAGGTTGGAAAGTTCTGTCCTTTTTTATTTTTTTTCTTAAGTTTTTCAAAGATGCATATCTTCACAATGTCACAGCCATCACAGTTGACTGGATTGCAAGGCATCTCTTTGTTGCCCTGAAAACGCCACAGAATAGAACTCAAATATTTGTTATTGATCTTGAGCTCAAGAAAAAATCTCTAAAAGCCTTGAACGTGCATCTGGGCAAAAGTAATTCAACTGTATCATCTCTGTTGTCCTATCCTTTCTTAAGGTAAGATGCATATTACTAATAACTCTTTTAAAGCAAATTTTAGACATGATTTTCATCAAAACTTGAACTGTTAAGGACCAAAAAGGACTTTCAAAGTAGATGAGTTTTGGCATTATGTAAAACTCAGAAATTTCTGGATGTAGTACCACTTTGGTACTGCTAATTGGTCTTGGCATATCTAATTTCAAAAAGATGTCTGTGTTTGAGTAAAGATTTCAAATTATGCTTAAATACTGATAGGTTCTTCTATGTAAGTAATGCAAATGAAACTCTGCACCAGACAACATTTTTTTTTACAGTAACCATTTTATCCAGAATAGTCAGTTACTGTGACCTTCTATACAAAAAGAATCATTTGGCATCTGAAATCACTTTGCAATTATGTTGCTCTAGTTACCTGATCTTAAATGTTTGGGAGATTTGTGACTAGTTACTCAGACTAGAAGTGCATTTAGATTGGTTGGGTTGAAGTTTTTCTACTGAAAGCAATGCATTTTCTTTGCTAGCCGCTTGTACTGGATGGAAGAGCTTGATAATGGCAGCTGCATCCTTTATTATGATACTCAGAATAACACCGTGCACCACATCTTGGGGCACGGGTTGGTAGAAAAACAGATGAGGAACTACTGCACCTGTAATGTCACAGAAGCAGAGCTAGGAAGACCTCTGAGTATAGATTTGTCTGACTCCAAAAATCCCCAGCTGCTTTTTATCAGAGGGAGAGATGAAATATGGGCCTCAGATGTGGATGGTTGCCACTGCTGGAGAATTACCAAAATACCAACTATTCAAGGTCTGAGAACTCTTTTATTTTTCTAGGTAGTTTGTGATTCTTGCTGTCTCTTACCTCAAACAACATTCATTTCTGAAAATAGCATTCATGAAGCACTTTTTAAAATAAAACTAATTCCTCTATAGTCAATCTGGACAAAATGTTTGTGTTCTGTGTTTCCAGTTGTGTACCCTGTTATACAAATGAGGAGAAAGAGCAGTGTGAGGATATTTACTGATGCAAGTATGTATTCTAGTAAGATGTAAATCAAAAGAGATGCTACGACCTCAAGTGCTACTTGTCAATAGATTTCACTTAGAATATTAACACATTATTTTGCTAGGGTTTCGTATTAGCTACACCTATTGCAGTTTATCTCAATGAAAAGATACAATAATGACTTACACCTGAAAATGGCATTGCAGACTTCAGTATGTGGGGAAGGTCCGTCACGCAGGTAGGGTCTCATATGACAAATTATCCATGTTTCACTTCTTGTGATGATAACATTCACTCTTGGTTACTCGGTTTTCAGCTCCGTTCTGGAGGCGTGCTGGTAAAGCTGCTCTGTTACCAGAGGAGCTGTCTTAATTGTTTCTGGAGACGACAGATCATGGTGGTTTTCATCTTGGACAAAAGAGCAAAGTTTCTTTAAACAGGTCTTGCTTTTGTGTTTTACTTCTTGTGTTTGTTAATTGAATAGCAGTTCTCATAGTTATGGAAAATAAAACGCCTTCAGATCTACATTTCTAAACTGTAATAACAGTGTCTCAGGTTTACGAGACCCACCGGAAAATATCAGAAGTCTCTTCTCAAGGGGAGGTCTTCGAGGATACAGTATGGCCAAGATACCTATATTGACAAACTGTGAATACAAGCACCCATCTGCTCTTGTAAAATCATCTGCTCAGGGTTGATTTTAAAACTTAACTGTGCAATGTTTTCCTACAGGTAATAAAATTGGCAGCTTGACTGCAGATAACAAATTTATATACTGGACTGCTGAAACAAAGGAATACACTGAAATTTGGCTAGCAAATAAAGAAAGTAGAAGACACTTTCTTCACAAGAGAGTAAACCATGCACTGAAAATCTTAGCTTACAGCTCAGCAGCACAATCATATCCAGGTAGAGGGGATCTGGCTTGTTTTGTAAATGTAACCAATTTATTTCAGAGCATGTATTTACGTTGCAGATTGTGCTACGTGTATTTGTGTAAAGCATGCTTCATGGATTCAGGTACCTTCTACAGAGAAACAATTTGCACATTTTTAAAAGGATGAATATAAGGACTGGCCTTCTGTTGGATATAATGGAAGGCCATGATGATGAATATTGCCCCTGTTTGTTAAATGCCAGACTATGCCTATTTTCAAAGTTGTGTCAGACCTGGAGATGTGGAAAAGGTGGTGCACATTACAGCACAGAAAAAGAGCAAATATGTTCCACAGCGTTGTAGCAAGAGTTTGATAGTGATCCCTGTTATGACACAGATTTCTGAGTTTGTTCACAAGTACATAAAACTGAAAAAAATCTGTCCTTCTAAAGACAAAGAGATATGAAATCTGCTTATTAAAGTGATTTATAAAGAAGTACTCAAGAGACAATTACAGGTTATGTTATAGTAGACCCAGGCTTCACTTAGAACTCATAATATTTTAAACAAACCATTGTAGAATGATAATGAAAGAAATAAAACATTAGTTTTAATAGAAAATTAGGATTCATGGTACCTATAAGGATTATCTTTGTAAATGCAGAGGTTTAGAACAGCTACTAGCATGATGAATATATACAAAATAATTCTTGAACTCCAGTTTTGCATAAAAGAACTGGCAAATATACAAGAGAATGTTCTAACAAGATGGACTTCTTTGGAATAAAAAAATTTCACATTCTTTCGAGTAGCCGGTACAGTCATGCCTGCCTGCAGCTGCTCTGACCAGTGCTCAGGCTATCCTTGCCAGCACTTTGGGCATGTTTGTTCTCATGAGATCTGTGTGGGCTTGGCATTGATGCAGGAGCTTGGTTTGGCCCTGGTACAGAATGTGCCAATCCCTATCCCCAGGGACAGGGTTTCCTGCAAGAGCTGCAGGTTTAGCTGGTGCAGAAAGGGAAGAACCAAATTTCAGTCCAAACGGATTATTTCTACCCAGAGATCCCCACAGAGACTTTCTAATTTACATTGTCTGCTGCAAATATATTTGGAGGAATATGCATGAACCTGACTTTGGTAGGAATGGCAGGGTTTCTCACTTTGGGAGAAAAGATCTTGACTATGAGGTCAGTTGTTCTGGCCTAAGGGCAAGCATTCATCCTTGTACCTTCTTCCCTGTGCACATGCCTAAACTTCTTCCTTCTTAGCAGGAAGTCTATTTAATATATTTTTATTTTGGTTTTGGAAGTACTTCGAGTGATGAGGAATTTTCTTTTGTTACTTTTTGGTAACTGTTAGTGTAGTTTTCCATTGTTTTCTCCCTACAGACTCCTTTTCTACCTCCCAAATTTATCTCTCCTTACCACGTTACACATGGAAACCTTTTTGGAGCAAAAAGCAGATAACATTTAATTGCTAGAGAAAGGCACTGTCTATTCAACAGATCTGTCTTTTCTGTAATAGGCAAGTTTGGGCTCGTCAGTATGTACTGCCCTTTACAACACAGCAACTTCAATTTGCATTTCCATCTTCTACTTCAAGAAGAACCTAATTTCTTTATTAAAGTTGTATCTTACCAAAGATAAATGAGAGTTTCTTTGAGGGCCACTATTTTTGTGTCCATGAAAGTAATCAAATAAAGTACTTTCAGGTGGGATTTTCTTCTGTTTCTCTTTGTGAAAGCAGAAAGAATACTTTGTAGCTATGTTTTCTCATAAGAATGGTGGTAGAATCCCAAGCAAGTTTGAATTGGTCCAGCCATAATTAACTTTTTTTTAATCTTTTGTTGTCTTTCCTAGATAAAAGATGCCTGATTCTCTTGCCAGCCACTGAGAAACCTACTATCCTTGCTGCAACTAACACCAGTTTTACATTAAGCTTGCCATCTGTCACACCACAGCAGCTATGCCCTGGCATATCCCAGCCTACCCCGACACACCTGGTATTCTCCAGACAAATGACAAACAACTGTAGGAACTCAGGATACTGTTTGTTTGCTCCACAGCAAAAAACATTGGTATGGCTATTTCACACTGAAACGCGTGGGGTATCATATATAAACAGGGAATGGGATATCACTTCTAGTAATTTCATGAACCATTTTGTAGCTTTCTGTCATGAGTTTTTCCATTTCTACATCCCAAAAGTAACTGTCTTTTCTCTCTTGTATTTGCTAAGTGGTAGATACCTCAGTTTTCCTTTGTGCAAGTACCCCTCTACTTTTTGGCTTGTTTTTTAGTATGTGCTTTCTTTTCTGTAGGGACATATTACTGAAACTGTGATTTTAAGGATCTCTTTTTAAACACTAAAGTGTATTACAATGCAAAAACACTACTATATTATTTTTTTAACACACATTTCATTGACGTTTCTGGGTTACCATATGACTCTTCTCTAAGAATGCATGTTTATTATCTGATTTTGACTTACAGGAATATCAGGGTCCTATTGCTGTCTTAGGCAACCTACAGCCATTTTCGAGTTATGCCATACAAGTTGCAGTGAAAAACTACTATTCAGATGAGGAAGCACTGCCTGTGGGAGAAGGCACAGTTGGCACAACTCTATACGGAGGTTTGTTTCATATTTTATTCTGATTTTGAACAGAGTTCTCATCTCAGAGAAAGGTGTGTGCAAGTTTGGGCTGTAAATCAGAAAGCAGACAAATAGTCTGCTTAAAATGTAACCTGTGTAGATCTTCACAAGGTTTTGGCAAACAGACTTGATGAATTTCTAAGATTCATAAGACATATATATATTCTTTAATGCTTTGGCTTACTGGCTTCCTGAGGAAAGATAAATAATGGCTGAAAGTGACTAAACAGTTGCAGTTTCTGCCTTGGACCACATCTTTAAATAAATTGTATTTGAATGTATATGTGGTTCTGTATGTTTAAATATCTGTGTTATGTATTCATTCAGCATTCAGATTTTTTTCCCTTGGCTTGATGTCATTTTCATAATTGCTGTTTCTAAGGGTAATGCAAATTTGTTTTGTTGTGAACCAGGCTGAAAAGACAATGCTTTGTTTTTACTTTTGGCCTGAATGACAACAGCCCATTTTCAGTTAATTTCAAGAATTTTGATGTGCCCTTTCAGTCCTTGTTCTTTGAGAATACTACAGAGCTAAATGAGCTAGATGCCTCCTGTGCTTGTAAATACCTCAATTAGGGCAGGAAGATGCTTCTACTCATTCCCTGCTTCATTCTACCCATTTGCAGCTGTGGGGCAGCTAGTGTGCCAGCTTCCTTGAAGCTCTTGACATCTTCCAGAAAGGAAAGGATCATGCAAAAGGTGCATGTTATGCTTTTGCACGTGTTGCAACCCAACCCAATAGAACTACCTTGCTCAGTGCTTTTTCTTGTTTCGCATGTGTATTTTTGTACATGCACACTTGTCTTCACGAGGAGCTGCCCTTGTGCTTTTCTTCAGATAATTTTCTCAGTGCTTCTGCTTAACTCACTTGCTGAAAACATGGGAAGCCATTACAAGAGGTAGCTATTCCCCATAGTATACATAGTGCTTGCTCTTCTGTCATGTCAGTATTTCTCTGTTGTGCCTGGTGTCACCAGCCAGCATCAGCTAGATCCACATAAACTCTTTACTTGCAAGGCCATAAGGCACCTCTGTTAATTCCTAAGTCAGCAGTCAGAATTACAGCCAAGTCTACATGACAGCATGTCTGTGTTTTGCAGAAAGACTGGGGAGGTGGTACTTTGGGATACTTGGTGTTGAACTCACTGGGATGTGGGAATGCTATGGCCCCAGTCCTCGCTAGTTTTCCTGCCTGGCTCTTGTCCTGCAGAGTGGAAGCAGTTCTTCTTTGAGAGGAGGGTAAGGGAGTGAAACTGAGAGGCACAGCAGCCCCTGGCCCTTGGACACTGGCTCCCCTAGCCCAGCTGCATCAGGGCTGGCTGTGGCTGACACAGAGCACTGCACGCTGCACACCTGTGCATGCAGATATTGCCGTGACATGCAGTGAGGGAGCCACAGCAGGACTCCTAAGGTTTTCCCTTACCTCTTTTTACCTCTCCTTGGTTTTTAGCTGCTTCAGAAGGTGGTGAAATAACTGGAATTGAAGTAAGGACAGCCACCGCTGGGTTTTTCTTACTTTCCTCAATGTCCTTTCCCCCTAGTGATCAACTGTGCCCAAGAAAACACTTCATCCAGAATACCTGGCAACAAGTACGTGCCAGGAGTCCTGATTTCCTTTCTTCTTTCCTTAGGGATGCACTCTGTGGTTTCTTTAAAGGTTCATTCACAGAACAATCAGCTTCTCTTTTTGCTGCCACTGTCCAGAGGAGAGAATCACCAGTGATGCTGCCAAGTGGCTTCTCTTATGCACATATCATTCCCCATTTTTTGTCCTGGAAACAGTCACATTTTTTCCTTAAAACCCCTCTGTTTAAGGTGAACTTCTTTTCATCTTTCAAATGAAAGTGAAACAAGATGTGCAGGCATATTGGCAGCCTTCTTGTGGAATCCAGATATGCAATACTTTGGAAGGTCTCTGGTTCAACTATGCTGGTTTTTTCTCTCAACAGTCAGATCTCAGCATCTGCACCATCAAGCAAATAGGCTCCCATCCTATGTGGATCTCTGAATATTGTGAGCCGGTCTCTTCTACCATGCCTGCAGTAAGACGACTGGAGGCAATGGGCTTTAGCTGAGATGGCAGAGTCAGATTAGATATTAGAAAAAATGTTTACACTTTTGAGTGGTCAGGCACTGGAATAGGTTTCCCAGAGAGGTGGTGGAGTCACCATCCCTGGAGGTGTTTAAGAGGCACCTGATGTTGGGTGATGTGGTTTAGTGGTTTAGGGATTACAGTGGTAGTGCTGCTTGATGGTTGGACTTAATGATCTGAAAGGTCTCTTCCGACCTTGATGATTCTACCTTCCTACAGATTCTATGGAGAAAAACAAACAAAAAAACCCACCCCCAAAAAACACCCAACAACTCTAGCCTTCGATCAGTAGATTTCAATTCTTTGCACAGGATTCCACATCTGTAATACAAAATTTGTGTGGCACATTGACTGAATATGATTAAATACTATTGGGATGTGGCAAGAATTGACACAATTACTTCTTTGTCAGGTAAACTGTGCAGCAACAAACACTCTTTCAGTGATGAAACATAAAGGGAGCACCTGAAATGGGAGACTGGATTGCTCCAGTCAAATGGAATTTTTCAGTCTCATGATAAAATGAAACACGAAACTCAGAACAGGCCTCTCTAGTCGGGACAAAACAAAAAATCTGGATGAAAATCAAGTCTTAGACAAAAAGCAAACCAAACCAACAAAAAAACTCCTCACCCCACCCCAGCCTACAAACCCTGAGAATAAATGTCTGTATCAACATTCAGAGCTTTACACAATTTGTTGAAAAACTTCCAGCCAGCTGTAAATAGAAGGTATGTGTGTCCTGACACTTATGTTCTCAATTTCATGAATGTAACTGCTAGTTTAAATTGTAATCAGATGCTGCTAGAGCCTCTTGAAGTGTGTACACTATTTAACACCTCTGAAGCTGTGTGAATTCCCTCTGCCTTTCTCTCATTCTCTAATGAAGTGAAAGAAGCTTGGAATAATTTGTGCTTTCCATCAAATAGCAAGATAGAGGGAATGAAAAAAAGAGGAAGACAATTAATGCATTGCTCTTGCCACAGAGTGTCACTCTTACTCCACACATTTTAGCTAGACAAATGAGAAATTTGTCTTCTTTCCTAGTCTAGTTTCTGTATTTTGCATTAATTAATCTGTAGTCTTTCTACTAGGATATGAATTAGAACATACGGACTCATCATTCTGATATGTTTGGAACATAAATAGTGTAATGACTTGTTAACTTTTTACCTGTCTGGACAGCTCCATAGGAAATAAAGAATTTTTTTATGCAGAGTAGGGACATACCATATACCATTACAAAGTCTGTGATCTTAAAGCTTCAAAGGAAGGGTTGATTTTTCCAGAACAACTAGTGAATAATCAGCTGGTATGGACATCTGACCAGCAACCCAGTTTCTTCCATATGCAGCTCAGCCAAACTGTGTATTTCTAAGCAAAATTGTAAATTATCGGAAATAACGCTTAATTTTGGATTTTCTTCCTTCATACTTTTCTGTTCAAGAAAAGACTTTCCAATTGGAATAGTGCAGGTATTATTTTTTGTGTGTGTGTATATCCAAGTAAGCACCATAGTAAACTCACATCTGAGACCCTGATTAGGAAACTAAGAGAATGCAGGAATTCAGTGATATGACTATAAATGTAGAGGTATATGAGAGCAGCTGTTTTTCTGTTGTTGTTGGGGTTTTTTGTCTGCTTGCGTGGTAGGACAGCCAAGAAGATACTAAAAATATTTTGAACTTCTCTGCAGGTGACTGACTATACAAGAACATGAGTTTTACATGTGTAGAGTTTCAGTCCTGTAAATGAATAATATTCATACATTTATAATCTTCTTTTCTTTCCTTGGTTACATTTTTTGACTTCTCTAAGAGGGCAATTAATTTTTCCTTCTGTTTCAGTACCAGAGGCAGTTGACACTATTAAAACATTAGTTTTATCTGACACCACCATCAACATATCTTGGAGTGAATCTCTGGAGCCAAATGGACCTCTTGAATCCATCCGCTATCAAATCTCTGTCAATTTATTGCCTCCTGTCCCAGCAACACCTTTACGAAAAAGTGAATTTTCAAATGGGATGCTTGCCTGGTCTGTCAGTGGGCTCCATCCTGGAACAAATAATTTATTCAAGGTATAATAGCAAGTAGTTTTACTGGTTTATTCAACCTGAAAATCTTTAGACTGCTCTTCTGTAAAGCAGACAAAAGTGTCCAATGTGGATTCATAAGAACAAAATGTACTGCTTCACCCTTTACAGATGAAGGCTTAAAAAAAAGTAGTAAATGATGTATTTGGACAGCAGGTCTATGATCAGAGTGACATTTTCAAAAGTAACCAAGTAAACATGTCTGCAGAATGTGCACTGGGTATCAAAAATAAAGTGATTTACACAGTTGGGAGAACATTCAGATGATGGCAGGAGGGGATCTGTAGGTATTAATTTGACTTTGGGCTTTTGTTAATGATTTGGATGGTATAATGGGGAACATATATACACACACATACCTAAATACCTGTATGTGTGTATGCAAGTATGCATACCCAAACACAGGTTATATTTGCCTGTGGCTTAGTGAAAAGCAATGTGCTGAGGCACCTCTCGGCTTTGTGTTTCTGTGGTTCTAAAACACTGCCTAACATGCGGTGTGACATCTGCATGTCTGTGTAAGAGTGTGTGGCATTTTAAAAAGGTCTAGACAGAGAAGGGACTTGGTAGAAAGCTGAGATGAGAAACTAAGAAGAGTCTCTGATGAAGGGTACTCCTGGATACAAACTTTCAGCCTGAAGGTGTATAACCCTGCAGCTATGAGGCTCAAAATCTTTCTACAGCTATATCTGTATTGCCTGAATACTGTCTTGTTCGAAAAGTTAGTCTTCCAAACACGTGGTGTTGCTAAAGCAAAGCTGCCTTTCCAACTGCTCTGGTGTTGTACAGTTCATCCGTTCCTTACTAGGTTCTTGCTTTTCATCCTGATGAGAACTGGTTTTCTGAAAGTGTCCCTGTCATTGCAAAAACTTTTGAGACTCCACCTGCACCTATCAACATAATTCCCAGAAATACCAGTTTCCAGCTAGAATGGAGAGCTCCTCTGCACGTCAATGAAACCAGCTTCTGGTTTGAGCTGCGTAAGGTAAAAATACCTCTAAATTTTGGGGTGGGTTTTTTTCAGATCAGAGAAACTTTAACCTACCCTGTCCTGGTAAGCAGGACAGGGTGGGTGGCAGGATGTACATGAAGAGTCTCAGTGGATAATTTGGGCATGGTGATGTCAGTCTTAGCTGCTCAGCAGGGGCAGGATGGAGTCAGTGTTTGCCAGGAACAAGGAGGAGTGCAGCTGTAGCATTTAGTACTCCATAGTGCCAAAGGACATCCTGGATGACCTCACCAGAATTCCGCCTGAGTCTCCTGTTTCAGCAGTCCTATCCCTGTTTCCTCACTGCCCTGCCCCAACTGGGTTTGCAGTTGCAAATCCTATGTCTGCCTTGCACAACAAAAAGAAGAAAAGGGTTTTCAGCAATAAATATTAGATACAGCCTAGTATCTGGATTTTATTTTGCTGTGATAGAGGTTAGGAGAAAATGTCGGAGAGAAGACCGGATCCAAGGAGTAGGAAGTAAGTGCTGCAGTGAGAGCAGCATGCGTGGAAACTTCAGACTTCAACGCTTGAACCACTGGACGCACAAAAAGTCATGAGCTAAACTGGATCATGCAGATTCTTTACTATAGAGAATCAGATTCATTAGGCCTACACCAAACATTTCCCTGGCCTAAAACAAATGTCACATCACAATTCCACTAACCCACCTCCTTTCAATTGCATCATGGCAAGCTGAACTCATGGGCATGTCATGATGATCCAGAAATATAAGGGGAAGGCTCCTTTTGGCTGCGTAAAGCAGGCACTTAATCTGTTGTTCTTTGTTACTGCCAAGGCTTGTAGGTCTCCTGAAAACAAAGAAGAAAATTAGGGTTTATGTCCTTGGTCTCTGAGAGGACAAAGTCCCATGGTTGAAACAGCACCTGCGTCAGATTTCCACTATGATATTAAGAGGTGGCAAAGTAGTTAATCCACCCAGGAACAGAACTGTGACACACTTTCAGCAGAGCAAGAAAGTTGACCATAATGATATTTTATTTTCCTAGTGGCCAACAAAAAGTGACTGGTTTTCTCCTGCAAACACTTTGTGCACAGGAAATCTTGTTTACACGTGCAACCTCACAGGAACTCTTCCTTGGACCAACTACTTTGTAAGAGTAACAGTAGTTTATGTTACAGGAGTGAAAAGCACTTCCTCTTCAACAAGCTTTAAAACTACAGGTAAGAACTTAATGCAGGATAACAAGATTTTAAGACTATTTTCAGGTTGTGAATATTAAATGTAATACTTTCTAGAATTTAGCAGGCAACTTTCTTACACTAAGACCCAATAGTTCTGTTCTGTGTGTTTGAAAAATGGATAACACAATACCATACCTTCAAAAGTAATAGGGGGAAAGAAATGGGGTTCATTTCCAAGTGGAGCAGAGGAAAGAGTGAGGGGAATTGAAATGAAACGCCTATAATGCAAATGAACTCATTACTGGTGAAAAGCTGCATGTGAGTAAAAATTTTGGAATTTATCTATCACAAAGAAAAGGCCAAGGATTCATTCTCTATGAGGATTGTTAATGTAGATCCTCCTCCCTTTTGTATGTGTAAACACCCATGTGCACATCAGATTTTTCTCTGTATCTGTTAGCCCTTTGTCATGCTACAAATACATTTTAAGGGTTCTGTTTCTTCCCCTGCTTGGCTTAAGCTGGTGTTCCCAGTAAGCCAGGAGCTCCTAAAAAAGCAGAAGACTCTAAAAACTCTCTACAGTGGGAAAAGGCTGATGACAATGGAAGCAAACTGAACTACTACGTCTTAGAAAGCAGGTAAGCAATGCATGATGCACTCTTCCCATAGGTAGCAGCCCAGAAAAAACCCGGCTGTGCAGGGGTTTTCAGGTTGGCTCCGATGGGAAGAATGAAATATACGATGCAAAAGGCCCTTGCCATTGGGATCTCTTTCCTAGATAAATCAAGTACCCATAATTTCCAGAAATTCCGGGAAAACATAGAAGGAAATATACACTAACAACATTTTCAGAGCCATCTTGAAATACAATTATATATTTGGATATATGTCAGTGAATTAGAAGATCTAGAGATAATTTCAAACCACCAATCTCAGCTTACATGTAGTATGTATTTTTGGCTAAAATATATGTATAAATATATTGGTGTTCAGAGGACTCAAAGAAGGTGTTGTAACTTTGCCAGAAATAAAATATTCCCTTCCACGTGGGATGACTGTATAATTTTTAAAGTGCTCTGTCATCACATACTGATTGCCTGGGCTATACATGTCGCACTAGAGTGCCAGCTCACACTTATTTCTGCACTGGCATTGGAAGGGCTGACTGGGCAGGTTAGAGTATGTTGCTGTGGGCAGTGACTTTGAAATTCTAATTTTTTGACCGTGACTCTGGAGAGATTTCTTTAAAGCAGTCCGTGCAAAGCTTAATTAATGTATTATTTAAAAATTAGGAAAGTCCATCTTCTGAGATATTCCAGTGATTGTTTGAAGTCATTACTGATGGAGGGAAGCAATTTTCTAAACTCAGCCATTATGTCTTTCTCTCTGCTTATGAAAGCTGAGGACGACAGCACTCTGGAGCAGGAAATGCTTTACCTGTATAAGTTTTCACCCAGACATATTTTCCCAGTGCTGTAAGCTTCCTACAGTTCTGTGAGCATGCAGGAGCACTGACCCGCATGCTCTGAGAAAACAATAATTTTGATATGTCAACAGACAGTCTGTACCTGGCGTTTTGCAGATGGGTAAGGAAAGGTCAGTCCCTTGGCCTGTGCCAGGGCTGTGCATTAGCTGCTCTGTTCTCCAGACTCTAGCTTCTTATTAGTCTCTGGAATCATAATGCATCATTGAGGTGGTCTTTTAATGAAATAAGATTTTCTCTTGCAGTTGGAATGTACACATGCAGATATTTTTGACTGAATTTCACATCAGGTAGAAAAATGTTAGGTCAGTTGTACAGCATTCTAGAAAGTGTTTGCCTAACCCTTTTAAGCAACCTCCATTTCCCTACAGCTCTAGTGGCAACATGGACACACCAAGGACATGAACATATTGTTTTCCCATGTCTTTCTGTTTTAAAAGTTTTTGCCTTTTTTTCTTCATTATAGCGTGTTGGGAGAATGAGTGACATGCTCATGAAGGTCATTTCACATGATGTATTACGGTGTTGTGTGACATGAAATGATATTTCAGATACGGCCTTTCAAGTTTAAGTACATGGTCTTATTTTGGTTGGTGAATAATCAGCTCTGAATTTATTGTGAGCAGTCAATCTCAGTCCAATGGGGAAATGAAGAAATATACCCAGCAGTCAGCAGATACTATGGGAAAGTGGCTAGCTAAAGAATGGTATCTTCCCTGCCAATGACTTGCTTCCTGTTTAGCTTGTGAAACCTGATTCACAAGAGACACTGAATTACTCTGGGTCTGGGAGAGCAAAAAGATCAAACACAGCAGAAAAAAAAATAAATGGTGGGTTTTTTTTATTTTCAGGAAGCTAAATAAGAAAGTTTTGAAGTCTTGGCTGTGAGGCATATACTGAAACAGGTGAATCAGGCATATACCAAACAGTTTTCATGTCTAAAATGTTCTAGTATTTCATTTACAATGCCAAGATAAAGATGTTTGATTCTTAGCACTGCTGAAATGGCATGACACAATCTTCTTCTCTGTAGCCAAAATCCCATGACCAGATTGAGCTTTCCTGCAGGCAGAGAAATGCTGTGAAAACCATGGAACTGAAGCAAAAAATGGAGGGAGGGTAAAGTAGCAAACTACCCTCGTGGCATTAATGACATTCCTGTGTCGTGCTGCACATGTTGCAGGAAACAGTCTGGCAACAGCAGCGATGTGAAGTCCACGTGGGAGGTGGTTTACAATGGCTCTTGTGGCAGTATTTGCACATGGAAGGCCAAGAACGTAAAAGGAACTTTCCAGTTCAGAGCAGCAGCTGCAAATGTGCTAGGACTTGGTGAATACAGTGACATCAGTGTGGATATAATTTTGAGTGAAGGTATGTCTTGTACTTCTGTGTTGTAATGCTAGGTTTAGTTTAGCAGGCTGCAGCTTTCCTGAGAGCTCAGTGGGGCTGCTTAGGGGCAGTATGACCATGGTCACCCTCCCGTAGTCCATTTCGGACGGCCCCGCGGTTTTTGCTCTGGCAGCTATCAGCCCTACAACCAGTGATGGCAAAGGAGGCGAGAAGGGTCTCTCCATGAAGGTTTAAGAAGATCTCTAATCTTACATCTTGTCCCAGCAATCCCCAGAGGCAGAGAGCCCTTGTGATCTGGGTGCAGGGGGGTTTTGTCAGATCTCAGGGGCGGTACATGGGCGGAGTTGGGGAACAGGAACCAATAGGGAGGACCCGAGGGAGTGGCCAGGGCTAGGAGCAGGGGAACGTGAGGGGGGAACAATGTGAAGGGCATTTAATAAATGAATCAGTGGACAATACAACATCACACTTCTGTATTCTGTTAGTCTTTTCCTTGTTATTCTATATAGTCATACCAATTTATGAACAGAAACTGGCTATTTTAATAACAATATTCCTCCAAAGGTAGAGTAATAAATGGTGATGTTTATATGGTGACTCCTGCTGGTAGTGGTCATCCAGGCTCTTTTGCTCAGAACAGTGGGCCTGAAAAAATGCTTCTGCTCATTTATACCAGTTTGTCTCTGTGGTTCTGCCACTCTGCTTTATGATGTGATTCTTGAAAACAGGCAAGCTCACACACTGGGTAAAGATATCAGAATTACTTCTTGCCTTCAGCCAGAGTGTTAGACTTACGCTTTGTGGGTGCTTTTGGAAATCCCACCTTGAGCAGCCAAACAGATCAGCATTTTCTATTTCTGCATATACATTAGGTCATTACTAGAGGAATGGCCCAGGTCTGGGGGAGAAGGATTAGTCTGACCAAATGCACATCCACATATAGCCTACAAGAGAGCTTTGTGCAGTGGAAGGCTTTTACATAGCAGGTAGCTGAAGGGTTGTCTCAGGTGTGCTCCTCTCTGTGGGATTGACATTGCAGGCATACACAGTAATTAAGCAATTCTCCCTTTCTCTTTAACAGATAATATGATCTCCATGGGCACCATCATTGCCATTGCTTCTGTGATTGGAGTTGTTGTGCTGTGTTTGGCTGTGATCATGCTATTTGGTTTTGGTATGTGACTGAGTTTTTTGTTTACCCTTGGTTTGCCAGGCCTCAGTGAAAGGCAGTTCAGAAGGTGGGAAATGGTTGGCCTCCAGATTTAGGGAAATGCTGAACAACCCCTAGGATGGGAACTGGCAGGAATTTGTATATTCTCATTCTTTGAGGCTCTAGAGATGGCTGATTATATTTTTGGTATCAAGGACAGGATAGAAATTCACTCCATCCTCAGGCATTTCTTGCTGTTGGTTACGTGCAGGGAGAGCACCGGAGTGCTTAAGGAACTCTAATGCTTGTGTGTATCCTTGTACCTTACAATTCTCAAGTTTGGTACTACATTTATTCACAAAAGGGTCCCATTTTCTTTCACTTAAGCTTTGTCCCTGAAGAAAGGCTGTAATGATTACCCTGAGATGCAAATGCCCACATGTGATGGTCCTATCCTCTCATTCCTCATCCTTTCCCTGGAGTCTTGTCACACACAGAAATGGATACCTGACTGAGTTCTCAGCTCAATGAACAGTTGTCTGTGTTTTGTGGGAAAAAAATGGCCAGATAAAAATTTCTTACTTACATGAGCTGTTGGGAGGTGATGTTGAACAGAATAACATAAAACCTGCAGCCTTTCAGCCTGCTCACACACTGGGGTGCTCTCAAAGTGAAGCAGCTAATGGCCTCCTTTCCTATTCCAGCATGGAAGCGAAGACTGAAATCTGGAAAACGGGCCTTGCCTGGACAAATAGTGTTTATCAAGGAAGATAAAGAACTAGCTCGACTCAGGGAGATGGCTGAGACAGTGGGACTAGCCAATGCCTGTTATGCTGTACGGTATGTCGTCAGAGCAAATGTATTTTCAGGACAAAAACATCTAAGAGGTCTTCCCTGGACCAGTTTTCCTTAGGGCACTCATCCCTAAAACCTCAAGGTAGAGTTAAGGGCTGCATGTGTGCTGCAGGGCAGGTCTGCTCCAAAGGATGCCTTGCCATGTTGCCCCCCTGGCACACAGCCCTGCCTGGATCGCCCCCAGCCCATCCTTCATGTCACTCTGGCAAGAAACACAAGTGCACAGGGAAGGAAGAAGACCTGGTGTTTTCCAATAACTTCCAAAACATCCAGGCCTCACCTGAGCTCCCCTTAAATGTACCTGATGAGACAAATAGTACCAGCTTCATTTGAAGAAGAATTTTAATAAAATTTCAGACATCCTTAGGTATGAACAAGTGACTAGTATTGCTGTTTTGTAGCACTCTTCCTTCTCAAGCAGAAATTGAATCACTGCCAGCTTTCCCTCGGGACAAACTCAACTTACACAAATTGTTAGGAAGTGGAGCATTTGGAGAGGTATATGAAGGGACTGCAGTAGATATCCTGGCAGATGGAAGTGGAGAATCCAAAGTAGCAGTCAAGGTAATCACAGCTGTGTATTTCTTTGGCAAGAGAATGGGATGGGCAGAGAGATCTGTCTCAGAGGTTTTACCTGAGAAATGATAAATGGCTGATCTGGGTATTTCCTTGCAGTGTTTCTTGCAAATCTCTTAACATTTAGCCTTGTAGTGATTTGTAAAAAATAATATGTATTTAAGGCCACATCTATGTCTGATTGTTTTACTTAAGTGCCATGTGATAATGGTGATGATGGCCAAAGTATTACTACACTTCTGCTTTCTGTTGAATAGACTTTGAAGAAGGGTGCGACAGACCATGAGAAGAGTGAATTCTTGAAGGAGGCACACTTAATGAGGTAGGGACAGCTTTGTCGCTGGGCACCCTTCAAAGCTGGTGTGAGGGTGCTGGCCTTCCAGAGGAACGAAAGCAGCACTTTCCTGGCATTTTTGGGGTGTCCTTGTGTATCTGCCAAACCAGTAAATCACTACTGATGAATATCATGGAACTAAAGCCATAAATCTGATAAGCAAAATTTAAGCTATAGACTGCAAGTTCAGTATGCTCATATCATGGATTTATTTGGGTTTGTACCGGTGTGTTTCAGTATCTTTGCTCCTCTAAAACCAAGTTAGTTACTAAAGGCAGTTGGACATCATTTGGCTAATCCTGTTTTACTGAAAGAAACAAATCAGACCAAACTGATGCTTTAAAGTTACAATTTACAGTGGAAAATATTTTTTAAAGTGTGCCACTAGGGGCTGCCACATGCCTCTTCTATTGAGGTAGTGTTAAATTATGCATCTGTCACCAGTGCAAGAATTTCACATAATAAGGTTTGTGTTTCAGCTAGAAATCTGGTTTTCTAGAGTGTCCCCAGAAATAAGTAGAAGTTCAACTGAAATTTTCAGCTGGTGGCATAAGATTGAGAGCGTAGTTTAGTTTTCAGATTCACTTTTGCACTTTGACTTTATCTCATGAGTGCAGAAGTAGAAGCAATTTTTTTAAAAATGAAAGATTTATTTCTGCACAGAAAACATGGTGTTATTAAATTTGAAATTGATTTCTGCAGCATTCTTTTTTTTTGTTACACATTAAAAAAAAATCTTGCATTTTTTGCCCTTTTTGACACACTGTAACTGAATGAGGTAAAAGGCTTGTTAAAACCAAAATTCAACCATGTCATTAAAATGCAAATTAATGACAAAGAGTAAGAGTTGTATGTAAACTCCTTATAATCTATCTTTAGTCTACCTAGCAGTCATAAACCCAGTTAAAGTCTTTTTTTTTCCTGTGTAGTATGGAAATTATATGAAGCCATAGTTAAAGTTTCTGAAGCTCCCCCAATTCTTGTTGCAGATAATAATCCAAACCCAGAAATCTTGGAAGAGTACATAATTGAAATATTTTTGCATTTAAATGTAAACACTGATATGGGCCCATATGTACACCAATATAATGAATCAGAAATTAAGAGAACAGAAAATTTCAGTATTATAATCTCAGTAGTCATTAAACAACAGCAAAAACAGCAACAACAACAACAATGTATATTTTGTATTATTTGAATATTTCATATTTTAATATAAAAAAAGAATTATTTAATTACCTCATGGAGGGTTTAATGATTTTACTTGATGTTCATCTATAAGGTCTCACAAATGAAAAAAAGGGTAGAAAGGAGAAAAATTGCATCTGAGTACTTACAAACAGATAAGATACATAAGAGCAACTTTTATTTTGCTTACCTTTTTGGATGTTCATTAAAATTTGGATTGTAATATTATGCATGCTGGCTCAGTTAAGCCAGAACTATTTGTTCCTTCTTATTGCTATGCAGCAAAGGGAAAATTGAGTTGCCTCTATTTCAAAAAGTCATTTGATATTGGTTATTGGTGAGTCATTTGTGTGCAAATACATGTAGGAAATTCTTGTGTCTTCCCCTTGGGAAGTAAGGAATGACAGTTCAGTGAAGAAAGGTCTGCACTGGGTGCAAGGAAAGTGCCAGGTGCTCCTTCCCCTCTTTTTGTTCCTGAAAGTGCCAAAGTTTGTCTGATTGAGAGGTGTGTGCTAGGGGCCAGGGGGGAACTGTCAAATTCTAAATCACACTTTTTGCAAGAGTCTATGCCCACACATGAGATTAGGTGAACTGAAAGAGATTAGAAGGAAATTGTCCCTCTCTTATTTGTTTGTTTACACTGCCGCATTTGACAGCATTTTGGACACCATCAATTCTCCCAATAGAGTTAAGTTTCTCTGACTGCTTGTGCAAGTGCTTTCACACAGCAGTGAGAAGGGAAAACCATTTTCTAACACAAGTGAAGTGATTGAAAAAATGCAGGCACTGACAGAGGCAATAAATATTCTTCATTCTTCAAAGAATACTTGCAGTACTGAGAGTACCGATTTCTCTGTGGTAATCCCTGTCTTAGACACACAGAGACAATTGCTAGTATACTTAGAAGTATTCCTCATATGTATTTTGTTTCTTTTGAAAATGTACTGTGAAAAACTGTTCCCCTCTGAACTGTGAAAATAGTATATTGCACCTTGTGCTTTTGCCTTTGTGTATGTCTCTGAATCAGCCATTCTACTGTGAATATAGTAGTAAAAATACTCTATTAAAATAATATAGACACCTTCAATGTACAGGTGACGAAGCTTCTTATTCCTAGAAGAAATTGCCATTTGACTACGTTTCTTTTCTTCCTGGAAAAATGATGAAGTGTGCATGCATTAAAGTGCCTGTCAAAGACAGTGTAAGCCTGTGTTTTGGAAGGATGTCCCTGAACTCTCCCCATGACTGAGCAAATCCAGGCACTGTGAGCTACTGAATCATGTTGTTCATAGAGGCAGGATTGTAAAGGCCAAACTGCTCATTCATTGCTTGCAACTATAAACACTCCATTAGCTATCAACCAGCTGGATTTCTCATATGTAATCTTACAGTTGTTTCCTTCTCTTTAGTAAATTTGATCATCCCCATATTCTGAAGTTACTTGGTGTGTGTCTTTTAAATGAACCTCAGTATCTTATACTGGAGCTGATGGAAGGAGGGGATCTACTTGGCTATTTACGAGGAGCCAGGAAGAAAAAGGTAAAGAACATGAGACTCACATTTTTAACCTTAACTGCCCACAATTTCTCAGTTTTTCCCTTTCTAAAAGCCTATGCTGATGTTCAGCTGTTTCTGTACTTGCAAGGTCTGACCTGGATTTTCCTTAATACCCTGGGACCTCAGTGTTGGGTGCTGACTTGCATTCAGTGATGCTGTGAAGGAGATTGAATGTCATTAGATCACTGACCAAAATTGTGGTTTCAGTCATGAGATGTCGGCTGGATTTCTCACTGTGAAAATCATAAACTGTCCCTTTGAAAGTGATAATAAATAATGATGGTCATGTATGTGGTCTACTAGGCATCATAGAGGTCTTTTTTTGTCTTTGAATAACAACAGTATCCTTTATGTGAGAAGCATAGTCCAAGCATATAAGAATTTACTATCCTTGTGCCTGTGTCCTTGAATTCTTTAGAAGGAAAGAAGAGAAAAGAACAAAGAATAAACAACTTCAAGTAAATTTCTCTCTAGTTAGTGTGCAGATTAGGAATATGGATGGTAGGACTGGAGGTCAAAAGGACTCAACAATGAAATTTTATAGCATTATAGCAATTGTATTGTTCATTTACTTAATCAGATCAAATCCACAGTCAGTATTGAATCCTACTGAAATGCATATACACGTGTTCTACTAGAATAACATATTACACTGATTTATATAGCAACAAACAAACCTGATCTGATAGTGGGAGGAAATTTTCAAGGTCCCATTTCTTCCACAATTCTGAAGACCCTAGGGTATTCTTAGCTGCAAATCAAGCAGGATGATATCATTTGCATATTCCTTACAGTGCAGTGATTTGGCAATTTACCCTGCTTCAAATTAGCATTCACTCCATTGACATACAGAGATTTTGCACCTGTACTTTGACTGTTTTGGAAAAATCGTATACATTTCGATGGGGAAATCTTGCATAGGGAGGTTGTCATTCTGAGTTGGTAAAGTTGGAAGACATAGCTAACTTCTGTCTTTCTTTCTTGTAGCTCCAGAGCCCTTTACTGAGAGTCACTGACCTCTTGGATATATGTTTGGATGTTTGCAAAGGCTGTGTCTATTTAGAGAAAATGCATTTTATACACAGGTACAGAACTTATTTCCTTAGTCCTCCCAGGTTTACCCACAGTATCAGGACTGATTATCTTACCCAGGAAAAAATGTCTAGAAAGAAGTCACAATGGAACAAGAAAGGAGAGAGCACTGGAGTAAAATCTAATGCTATGCTTTTCTGCTAAATATCACTCACAGTTCTCTCACAAAATGGTGGGCTACTCTAAGATCTGAACCAAGGACTTACTGCACCCTAGACAAGAATCTTACCCTGTGCAACAGAGAGAAGGGCAAGATTCATGTACTGTCTTTGTCTGCCTAATGGGTAGCTTTAGAGGACACAGAGCCAGACTTTTCTCAGAGAGGTACAGGGAAAAGATGAGAAGCAACAGGCACAACTTACAGAAAAGGAAATTAGATAATATTGTTCACAACATCCAAGATCAATCACTGAAACAGGTTGTCCAGAGGGGCTGTGTCATCTCCAGTCTTGAAGATATGCCAAACCTAACTGGGTGAGACCCTAAATTACTTGATCCAAATTTGGGGTTGGCACTGCTCTGAAGAGAGTGTTGAACCAGGTGACATATAGACCTGAATTACTCTGCAATGGTAACTCCATCCTCTTTTCTCTGCCTTACAAATCAGGGACTTGGCTGCTCGCAACTGCCTTGTGTCAGAGAAGGAATATGAGAGCTCATCCCGGATAGTAAAGATCGGTGATTTTGGACTTGCCAGAGATATCTATAAAAATGATTATTACAGGAAAAGAGGAGAGGGTCTACTCCCTGTCAGATGGATGGCTCCTGAAAGCCTTATTGATGGTGTCTTTACAAGTCACTCTGATGTCTGGTGAGTTACAGGAGCCACACAGCTGTGGAGATAACCATACTAAATCCCACAGCAAGAAAATATTGGTTTATAGGAGAAATTACAGGGTTGTATGTTGTCATCTCTAATAATTTTTAGGCTTGAGCAGATTTCCTCCTAAGCAAAATTTTAAGGATCTAATGAGAAATTTTATTACCACAAATTATTTATACCACAAAGTATATTTCATAGATATATTTCTTTATGCTTTGAGCTCTAGCTTTGGATTCTGGCGGGAAGGAAGTAGTGTCACTCAAACAATTTTACAATTATACCAGGCACACAATGTGATTTTTGCTTGATTGGGCAGTGAATTGACTGCCTGCATGCTGTTCCATGTTGCTTTCCATTAGGCTTATTGACATTTCCTTCCTACAGCCAAATACTTTGCCCTTGCAGTTTCACCCTCTTCTAGAGACTTCTTTACTTCAAAGACCAGACTTTGCAGCATCATCAGGGGAAGGTCACAATACTTTGCTGTGGAGGTTTGCTAAAAGTGTATTTGAGTGGCTTTGAGTTTATGGTGAAGAAGCAGAGACCCGCTGTCAGGAGACATAGAAAAAAATCCCCAGACTAAATCAGATCCATGAATGTCCATGGATATTCACACAAGTTTAGATTTTAGTGGCCACAGGTACTTAGCCCACAGGTCTTTTCCAAGTCCCCAGCTCCTGCACCCATCTATTTGACTGCTACTCTTGCACTTATCTAAGAAAGTAGTTTAGTACTCTGTGCCAAACCAAATGAGGTGCTGATTGCTCCACAAGTGGTGCTCAGAACTTGTCTCTCTCCATTTTAAACCACACCTCTAGAGATTTCTAAACACTTGTTTATATGAGGACATGCTCAGCTGGAGTGTTGCCCGGAGAAGATATGGACACTCAGTGTCTTCTGATCTGCATCTCAGTGAGTCTGGGAAAGTGTCTCAGTTCTACACACTATTATTTATTTTAGCTATTCCAGAGGCTGGCTTAGGGACAAAACCAAATTAAGTCCTCTTACTCCTAATTTTTCTGAGTCTTACTCTTTGGTTAGGCATGATCTAACTGTTAATAGGGAGATTTCATTATGGTTATATAACTATGGTTATTAATTTTTCTCTTTTTTCATGGTGTTTCTTAGGGCTTTTGGAGTACTAGTGTGGGAAACATTAACTTTGGGTCAACAGCCATATCCAGGTTTCTCCAATACAGAAGTTGTACACCATGTACGATCAGGGGGAAGGCTGGAATCTCCAAACAATTGTCCTGGTGACCTGTAAGTTAATTTTGTTTAAATGTTGTTGATAATATTTATAAGAAGCAAGAGGCTTTTTGCTAGTTTGTCATAATTTTGAAGGTTAATCATGCCCATGCAGAGCCCAACATCCTCCACTTTTGTTTCCAATAAAACTGGCCAACCTGCTACTAATTCATCCAGTAGTCCAGCCTATGAATAAGAATTTAAGGCATGGATCTGGTAGTCCTGTGACAACAGACTGAGAGTACCTGAAGGTATTGGTTAGAAGTTAAGATGGCTCTGAGAAAGATTTTACCAGTCTCTGTACACCATGTGTCTGCAATTGTGGATAAAACTCTCTTTCTCAATGGTAGCTGCAGGAATTAGGCTAATATTAGAACCTATGTGAAAAATAAACTCTGCCCTTTGTAGAGAGAACTCCAAAAAGCCAATAAGAAAAGCTGAAGCAGTGCAGGAAAAGGGAAGTCTGCACTTCTGGTTAGCCTTCAGCCAGACTGGATAAGTAAATCCTTCAATTCCTGTTTGTGTCTTGAGCATAAAATTCAGGTTTAATTGCAAAATTCTTGCAATTAGCACAGTAAAATAAATACATCAAGTGGATCAAACCCATACTGACCAGAGGTGTACAAAGGAGGAACCAGAACATGAGCTTAACAATCACTCAGTATTGTTTAATTTCAAGTCTCAATTTCTTTATCCCCCACTCTGCATAAGCAGTCACAGCAATGCACATGACAGCTGCAAATAGAGGGAGAGGCTACTAAAAGTGAACAATTCTGACTCCTGGGGCTGAGGAAAAGGCTTGAGAATAATTCTGTGTTCGGCAAGCTAATATCTCTGTGATAGATGTTAGACCAATTACCATGCTCGGAGTTTAAGAGAAGGTGATTATTTATCATTATGTAGATATAGCTGAAATACCATATTAGCAATAGGAAACACAAAACCCCCCAAAACAAGGTTTAGCACTTGAAGGAACTGAAAAACTGAAGAGATTAGAATTTTGATTTAATAACAGAGGGAGAACTCGAAGTCACAGAACTAATGAAAGCCCAAAGAGATTTTAATTTCAATATTTTCTGCTGAGAAAGGTTTCCTCAAAAAATTTCTGACAGCTGTCCTGTGAACAAAAAAGCACAGGAGAAAGCTATATCCATGTACTACTCTGAAATTCAAACTTAAGCAAAGGCTCATAAATTGCCTTAAAACGAGTGATCAGATCATCAGAAAAATCAAGAAAACTTTTCTTGAAATAATTTTAAGGTCCCAGATCTTGAATTTAGCATAGCAGATACAGCTTAAATACTGGTCTTCCTGTTGTAACTTGTAGGATCGGTGCCTGAGAGTAGTTTTTGACAGCCAAAGAGCTGAAGAGCTTAGACTCTTGTACCATCTTTTATCTCATTTGGTGAACACTCAGCACCTGCATGCAGCTTCTGTCAGTAGCATAAACAGCTTTTTGCTGCTTTGCTAGGTCATTAATGGCATGCTGGGATTCTTGACATTCCTGCTTCCCTCCTTGTGGTTTTGAACCTGCATCAGGACATCAGCAGTCAGTAATTGTCTCCTCTGCACTTTGGCTTGCTCATTGTCATTTGACAAAACAAACCATCACTGATAGGAAGAGAGTTCAAAGGCCAAAGTACTTCAGCTGAGAAGTGTTTAGGAATCTGTGGTAGGCTTACACTGCAAGTGCAAGTAGGGCTGGCACAGAAACCTTGGGGTGTAAAAGCACGAAAGAAGTGGGATTGTTTGTTTAGTTTGGTTGGTTTGGTTTTTTTGTTTGCAGGGGGAGAAATTCTTCCCCTTGCCTCCACAAGTTGTTACTCCAGGGACTAATCATCTACTTTTCCACAGAGAACTGTGGCTCAGTAAAGCTTGGTAATGAATTGAAGAAGGGGCTTGGGTATGTATAAATGAGACACATTTGTTGAAACATGAAGTAGGTCTATGAATGGAGCTATATTTGCAGTCAGAAATCCACATCTGGCACAGCCAACTGGGTATGAGGTTTTCACACAAGAGAATGCCAAGGTTTGGACTGAACTGAGCTAATTTAATATAGATCCTCAAAGGCCACAGATTACAGTCTAGAGAATTTGTACAAGGACCAGGACATTTGCTGACTTGAAGTTGCAGTTTCATCAAATGCTCAGTCCTATGCAAACTTATACAACAGACTTTGATGAAGAAATTTTAGTTTGGTAACTAAAAGCTTTTTGCTATTTGTTTCTGGGAGTGATCCCTTGGAGGGATTAAGAGAGTGAGACAGAAGGCGGCCTTGCACAGAATGTATCAGATGAAATCAGGGGCTCTTCATCACAATATATTTTCTCCTTTTCTAAGAAAATCACACATCAGTTGTATATTCCTTTTCATGCGAGAAAAAATTGGTAATGCCTGTAGCTTCTGTGCACTACAGTGCATTTCAGGAATGTTCACTTTCTGCCTGCAATATCAGATACTGAATATTGGTTCTTCACTTTTCCAGGCTCTCAAATTCTAACTAGTCCCACATAAGCAGCTCTGTTGGACATATGGTTGTTGCCCCCAGAAAAAACTCAGGTGTGAAGTGTAGGTGTGTAGGTGTACATCTAGGGTAAATGTTAGTTCTTAAACCTAACACAAACCTTTAGCTGATGATGTGTTTGGAATTGTCATTTTTCATTTCTTTCCTGAAAGGCTTTCCCTATGAAGTAGGGGAATCCTTTGGGTCTCTTTCTCATGCTGAAGTGATGCACTATTTGCTAGCCCATGTTTGGCTCCCCAAAAACATAGGAATATGCTCAATCTGTCACTTAGATGTATTTTGGCATGTTAAGCTGGCTTTCACCCTCTTGACTTGTCTCATAGTCACGCATTTCTGAGCTAGTGAAAGTTTGTGCCTTATGACTTAAAACTTTGGATGTCACAGATGCCCCGAAAGCTAAATGTCATGCCACAAATAGCTGTACATGTAAAATTTGCAGATGTATTCTGAGAAAGCATGAAAGTTTTTATCATTAGAAACCTGAAGCCTATCTGAATTAAATACTTAGTGAAAAATACCAGTACTGATATTTTAAGCCAATCACCAAGTAACTTGATTTAGGCAATAAAAATATGGAATATAATTAAAATAACAAAATTACAGTACTGAATTACAGTTTTGGCAGAAATCGCCTTCCTCCAAAGCAAAACTGAATGGCTGTATAAAGCAGATTGTCCAATAAAAAAAAATAGTTATTTAGAAAGAGATTGGTCATAGGAAACGAAACAAAACAAAAATATTCATAATCCACGCTCACGATGTTCTTGTTTCATAAATGAAAAGAGGGTAAATTTAGATTGTTTATAAGAAAGAATTCTTTTACAATAAGAGTGGTGAAACACTGCTAAAGATTGCCCAGAGAAGCTGTGGATACCCCATCCCTGGAACTGTTCAAGACCAGGTTGTGTGGGGCTTTGAGCAACCTGATGTAGTGGAAGATGTCCCTGTGCATGGCTGGCGGGTTGGACTAGATGATCCTTGAAGGTCCCTTCCAACCCAAAACATTCTATGAGTCTGTGACTTATGTATCATTTCCTGGTTTTTCTTCCTCTGTGACTGGTTGTTTCTTCCACAAGGCTCTGTTCATGAGAGCCCAAGTGCAAACCTGATGAAGCACAGCACCTGAACTCATGTTTTTTGTCTGGATAGCAAGCATGACCAGAAAGCAGATTGTTTGGTTTCCAGCATCCAAGGCTGGAATTCAGCATGACAGACACTTTTCTGGCAGCAGAAGGAAAACCAATTATTTAACCTTGAGTCCTATTCAGTCCTTTTCCTTCTGTATTTCCAATGTCATCAGTAACCAGTACACCTGAAAGTAAGCAGATGAAGTGATCCAGAGTGTTAAGAAGCCACTACCACTCTATAAATTCTTAAAACGGATTTTCAAAATTTCATGGAATCTTTTTGAAAAAAAAATTACTCTATTCAACTTGAAAACCACAAGAATACAGGTTGATGAAAAGTGGTTTTGAAACGATTTTTCTACTCACATTCTCACGTGACTAATATTTTAAAGAAAAGTATAATTGTAAAATCAAGATTGTAAAATTAAGATGCCCAGTTGTGGTGAAGGAGAGCAGTCATCTTTTTAGGATGGATAAGCAAGGATCTGAGCAAGCCAATTCATTTTCCATAGCAGATTAATGCCTGGTATCGCGTAGCAGCAGGTCTGGGAAGATATTTGTCAGGGGAGGGTTTGAACTTAAGGCTTAGAGGTAAATGCTCCACATTCCAGATGCAGCTTTCTGAACCAGCCTTTCACTGGCTGCTCTCTGGTTTTGAGACTCTAAGACCTCTTTCCACTCCCAACACTTAGCATGTCCAGGTGTTGGCTGTGTTTTGGTTTTCAAGCTGTCTCCCCCTGGCTTTTGTAGGATTTGGTTTTGTGTAGCATAAACTCACCTTGAGCGAGGAATAAAAACCAACCCTATCATTTAGACAAACAGGAGGTGAAGTTTTCCACTAAATGGTAGCAATAGTGCTGTACAGGGTGGGCTGGAATCCCTGCTCCCACAGGAAATTCATACCATTTTTGCCTTTGATGGGAAAACCTATTCCTATTTGTTTTGGTCTGGAGGTAGAAGTCTAAATTAACCCTCCCTGTGCTGGATGGTTTGCCTTGACCTTCCCCTAAATTTGAGGTAGCTTGAGTTGAAGGAGGTTTAAATAAGTTGAGAACTTCAGGTTCATTTCTGGTTTTACACTTCCTTTTTAAAAAATTTTTTTTCTGTGACAGAATTTCCTTCTTGTCTGCTTTCTTAGAAAGTATTCCTGACTTCTTCACTGAGAGTGGATGCTAATGGCAAATATGTCTCTTTTTTTCAGTGTTCTATCTGCTCCCAATCTCAAAAATATCCATCTTTGAAAAACTAAAATGTTTCACAGGGATTTTTCCTGACTTTAATTTGATCTTCAATTTGTTTTTCCTTCCCTCAGCAGCTGGTGATAATCTTTGTACCACACAGAAAGTTTTCAGGCCAAACTTGCTTCTCAGATGTTTATTGGTAAGTGTTGAGATGAATTATTCTATTATCATTACTGTTTGAATTTAATTTTTTTTTCCAGATGTGATTTAATGACAAGATGCTGGTCCCAAGAACCTCACAACAGACCTACTTTCTCTTATATTCATGACAAACTGCAAGAGATAAGACACTCTCCACTGTCCTTCATCCACTGCCTTGAAGACAAAGAGGCATCAACTGGAGTCATCAATGAAGCTTTTGAAGGTGAGTCTGGGCCAGCACCTGCTATTCTTGTGGCCTCTTCCCGGTAAGCAAAGTGCTTTTCATTACATTTGTCACTGCCTCACATTCTCTGGCTGCTAAATGGAAACAGCAAAGATTTACCTCTGTTGTACTGAACTTGTAAAGATTTGTTATGTGTCTGCTAGGTACAATGCATTAGATAAAGGATGTGTAAGTTTACCAAGCAAAAAGGCCCTAATGAGGTAATTAAGCCTGACTCTCAGAGACATCCAACTTGCCTCTAAACTCTTGGTACTTCACAACCCTGTTACACTAAAATAGATGCCTAAATTCCTTGCAGAGCCATGTGGAAGTCTGTTCCAATTTCAAAGACATCTATGCCCTCTCCGTGAGCTAAACATGGCCATTGGACATTTCTTATAGGAGTACTGATTCAGCACTGACCCCTGAAAGTGAGGCATAATTTAGGCACCCTACTAAGGTAGCCTTTATCCAAGCCCAAACCCTGATAGATTCAGGTCTTGCTTATGCTCTGCACACTGTGAATGAATAAACTAAGTGATATTAGGGAAGACATACTTAAGATATGGGACACAACAAAGCTCAGTTGACATGATTAAAGCTGTGAAGACAGGAATTGAAAAAAGGTAATACTAGATTTGAAGTCGTCTGTGCAACTGTGGTGTAAATCATCTAAATATGGAAATGAACATCCTGACTGAGCCAGAACAGCAATCTATTCGCACCCTGCAGTAATTCCTGACTAACTAAATATTGAGAAAAAGTGAACAATATTAGTACACAATGTGATCTGAATTCTACAAAAAGAAATATTTTTTCAGTTGAAATATTTCACTTTTGTTTCACAGTTTTATTTTTTCATTTAATCTGTTTGCATGCTATGGTTTCATAATGAAAAATATTGAATGGTAAGAGAACTACTTTCCATTCTAGAAAAACCAAACCTGACTGTTTCTAAAATATCTAAAGGCTTAGTTTTGGTGGGGATTTTTTGTGGTTTTTTTTTTTTTTCCCCTTCAAAAATTGTTGGTGAACTAGGAACTCACCCTGATTAACAAACAGTTTTGATACTTCAGTACTTCATGTTTTCCTAAAAACTTCCTAATCCATTCCAGGAATGACACAGTACTCAATTACACACCTACATAGACATTTTTCTTCAGGATACTACCTATGTTCAATTCACTGGCATTGTCCAATGGTCACTTGATAGTAGTCTATTTGATATTTTGCAAATCTTTATTCATTGTGAAGCTTTACAAATGTCAGTTTATTTCTTTATGTCAAATCCAGTCTGTTCATTACATGTTTACATGTCATTATAAGACTAAAAACTTTACAAAGACATGATGGGACCTGCATTGATAATCTTAATTTCATGCTTTCTTAACAGCTGACTTTTCACCCTTATGCTATAATGAAAAGCTATTTGCATACAGTGTAATTCCTTAGTTTCTTTAAGGGTATTTTAGCTCTCAATAATGACATTCAGGAAAGAGATACTTAGTCTGGCACAAATGTAAGCCTGGCATTGGCTCAGGAAAGGAGTACAGCCAATTAATTAGGCATTATGCCCAAGCTAATAGGCCTTACATTTTGGATGGACTTTGTCTCACCTACATGCACCTGTCTACAAGCTAGGACTCTCATCTAGGATACTCTTCTAGGTAGCTCTGTAGTCAGAAGCAGAAACAGACACCTCCAGAAAGTGACAACTCCTGGTTTTTAGGCATGTTTCATAGCAGGAAAGGAGTCACCTCTTGCTTTACTCTTCACTGATGATGGCTGGCATCTAGGTGGTTTTCCATATTTAATTTGGTTCACATAGAATCACAGGGTGGGTGAGATTGGAAGGGGCCACTGCAAGTCACCCAGTCCAACATCCCTGCTCAAGCAGGATGCCCCCCAAACACGTTACTCAGTATAGTGTCCAAAATACAACATCTCAGCTATAGGATCTCAGATGTTTAATTTTCAGATGACTACAGGAACACAACATCCACTTGACACAGGTCTCTACTGATTCAGCTGCTTGCACCTACTCCTGAACTAGTTTGGTTTCCTAGCTTAGACATCTCTTCTTTGTGTCCCTAACTCCAGAGGCAATAGAGACATGAAAACTAATGGAGTTAAGAAGCCAATACATCAATATCTGTCAAATCTTTATAAGGGCTGAAATTTCTAGAGAAGTTTGCCCTTCTGCTGCTTGGAGTTGGGAAAAGAGGCTGGAATATAGGTTACTGTGTTTGTGGTGGAGCAGGCCTGGCACTGATGTAACATGAAAGAGTTTTAGTTTCAGTGCAAGTGTCTGCTTAGTATGTGTCAGATAAGCCTGGTCTTTCTCCAGCTGCTAACTTGCTCAATCTAAGCAAATATTTGCTTTCACTGGGATGATAAATGCATATTCTTAATGTAAGAAACAAAATTTTGCCAAAATTTCAGGTTCTGCCACACAGCAGAGGTCACAGAGAAAAAGCCATTGTTTTGTTTGTTTGCCAGGAACAAAAGTTGCTTTATTGGAAATTAGCAAGTTGAAAAGGAAAACATGGATTGAAGCTTCCATGAAAAGTGGCAGTTTGAAGGATAAAAATTTGAAAAAAATCCATTTACTGCAGAAAATGTGGTAGTATAATGGACTTTAAGGGTGGTCTTAAAAATAGCAGTACTCTATAATGTACATTTTAATCAGAGAATGTGTTGATGGCAGTCACTTTTAAAATCAGACTCCATTAAACCTGTTTATAATAACTTAGTAAAATCTGGCCTACTGTGGTAAGCAGGGCAATTCAGTGTAGGCACAGCTTTGGCCCTCAGAGCTTCTGCTTGGCACACTCTCTTCCTGAGCCTTGTACCCTTCCCCACCAGCTGCCATGTTCCCTCTTCTGGCTTCCCCCCATTCTTCCCTTTCCATAGGTTCTGCCCAGCTGGTGTTGCCACAGACCAATTGCTGGATCTGCATTGGGAGGAGACGACAAAGCAACTATTTTCATGTTTCCATTCAGTGTTTTCATGCTTCAATTCTCAAAAGTCCTTAACTTCTCCCCAGGTTCATTTCATGATTCTCATATAGGAGATACCCATTGGGAAACAGGGTAGCTTGAATTTTATTCATCTACATTTCATCCTTCCATTTAAATGTACTTAAAAGACTAAACACTTTATTAGCTCTTTACATGTCTCTTTAATGCACATACTTATTTTCCTGTATGTTTATAGCTCACCTGTAGGTTATCTCCCTCTTTCCCCAAGCACAGCCTTAAAAAGCCCATTAAAATGTTATGCTGTATATTTGACTGAAGGCCTAGAGTCCTCATGATGTCTTAATGTTGCTGGATTATCTGATCAGGGACACATGCATGTCAGGTTTCTGTAGCTCTCCAGCCTTGAATTAATTTGACAATTTTTCTGCCTGCCATGTAATTCTCATGCAGTGGAATTCAGTGAAATGTGGGCTCCAGAAGTGAGATTGATTTAAGCAAGAAAAGGCCATTCAGGTTCTAGTTGTGTTTCCAGACTAAAATATGTGCTCCACTACGACCCTGTCGAAAACAGTTTGGGGCATGGAATATGTCTCAGTCTGTAATTTGTAACACATTGTATAATAAGTTAGTGATTTTTAAAATGTGTATTCATTTCTAGCTGAGACTAAGTGAAGTATTTCTTGTGTTCGTAGTAGTAGTAGAAAGATGACAGCCAAAACAAATAATCCAAAAGACTGTTCCATGATGGATTGTCCTGGACAACATTTTCCAAAAATGCTACACGGTCATTGGCCTTTGTGTGTAATGAAACTCCAGTCATGAGCCTCCTGCCAAGAAATTCTTGCTCTCACCAGGTGACCTAGTTCCAAAAGAAAGAGACAAATGTCAAGCAAAGTGAAATGACATGCCTCAAAATAACTAAGATACTTAGCCTTTCAGGGAATCATACATCTTCCAAACTCTGTTAAGTCTTACCTACCTATGGGTAGCCACACTTTTAGCAGGTCCATACATGCTGTTGGTGACTTTCATAGGTGGGAGAGCTGAAAAACTTTAGATTTTCTCAATAATCTTAACGCCAGTGCAGTATGACACAGAGATGGCAAGTGTGGGTAAACCAATACAGACAGTCTGTTAGGGGACAGCATGCTAACAGGGTAGCATGGGGATGGCAAAAGGGGCACATGCTGTGTTATTGCAAGTTACCCTTCTAAAGCAGGCATCAAGTGTCAATAAACATGCCTGAGCAATACCAGCACCTCCTGGCACTGCTGCGTTGGAAGGGAGGGAAGCAAACTCAGGACCAGGGTCTACCAGTTTAGTGTTTTTTCCTTCTTGGTCTTACAGGCTTTCCCAAGACATTGTTTGTGGGCTTAAAGTAGCAGTAACAATATTTATTTGAGTGAGGGCAGCACTACCCAGCTGGAGGACTGAGACACCAGTGGGTTTTGAATTCAATGGAAATTTACTGAGCACAGGCCCTGTCACTGGGGTTCCCATTAATTGCTGAAAGGTAGTCTGTTCTTCCCTCTGATCCGAGAAGTGCAGCATGCTAGAAGGACGTCCCTGCATTGCTGCAAAAATAACTGGACCATCTATTTTCAGACATCAGTTTTTACATTTGCACATATAAGACAGCACTATAGCTTTTCAGGTCCCATGAGTGCCCCTTTACAGATGGAAACACCTGTTTGATTTGGCAAACGCCTTTCCTGACATCAGACAACTGGGCATTAAGCAGCTGGAGCAACTTCTTGCCTTTATGACCCAGAAGGACTATTCTTATCAGGGCTGTTCCTCACAATGCCTTTTGGACCCATATGGAAAAGAACTCTAATTGCTCAGAAAAAGAGGCTCCTCTGGCAAGAGGAGATGCCAGGCAGTTGGAGAAAATCCAGGATAAAAGACTAAAGACTGAAAGGAAACACATTTGGTCTAAAAACTATGATTTTTAAATCCCTAAACTGGAGATACTGCTTGAAAAATGTGGGAAGATACAAGAGTTAGAATTTTGTAATATTTCTTTTTTTCATTTTTCTTTCCAAAGCCAGTGTATTTATTTTCTTAGCAGTTCAAGTACTTGCTAAAACTGTCACTTGTATTTTTTTTAAATCTCTGTGCAAAATTTTGCACAGAGAGGACTTGATATTAAAAGCTAGAATCAGCGACTTCATCATTAATTATGTTTGCATTCTCTACTGGCTGAGCACCTGTTTTCTGTTCCCTGTGTAAGAGTCATCAGTTTATTTTCCTAAACCCAACTGCCTTTTAAAAACTATTCCAGACCCCTCTCTGAACGTAATCACTTAGACAAACGGAAGCTTCTCTAAAGAAGATGTGTTGATAAGAGACATTTTTAGAACATTGTATCTAGTCTCCTTTGTATTTTTCTGAAATTCAGTAATCCCCTTCCCCACTTAGCTTAGTGAGTGGCTGACCCAAAGCCAGCAGAGGTCAGAGGAAAGGCTTCTTCCAAAAAAGAGTGAGTGGTTACAACACTGCAAGCAAAGGGGAACTTGGTGGTGTAGCAATTTCTTATTTGTACTCCAGACAAATGGTGTTTGATTCCAGAGAATTCACATGAGCCGTAAGACTCTGCAAGTGAACTCATGCCAATACTTTGCTGTGGACCACGGGAAAAAATCAGATGGTATAAGACTGTAAGAGCTGACATTTGTGTAGACAGATGTGGACAGATATAGGCAACTAAAACATAAAAACTGCATTTACACTGGGTGTCTAGGCTGTTTGACAGTCACCAGAGACTCGTAGGCATATTCAGGGGATGTTAATGTGTAAAGGCAAGGATGTGGATTAAGCATCTCCACAAAGCTATTCATTCCTCCTTTCTCTGTTGACTGTAAAGACAGCCTAGGCAAGGAGCTTAAATTGGACATGTAAGACCTTGGTGGTTAAAACTGGGTAAAATTAATCCTGTTTTGTAATCTGGAGAAAGGGAGTGCTTTCCTATTTACATAGCCTTACCGCATTACAGCAAATATGGAACTGTTGATTTTTTTTTTTTGTACATTTATATTATAAATTTTAATAAACTAGGTAAGAAGTAGTTTATATCTGTAATTACGAGGACAGCTTCTTGCACATAGAGATTTCAGTCCACAGTTCTCTAAAAAATATATTAAAATAAAAAGAAAGGCAATTCTTCAGGCAGATTAGTGCAGGGGAAATGTAGGGTGAACAAAATTCTCACTTTTAGCGCCTTTAGTGTCTGACAGAATAGCAAAGCTCAGTGAGTCACCCTCAAACCATGCAAGATCATATGGCTCATTAGGCAGGAAACACAGATATATCTCCACTGATACATAATACAGAGTGGACTTTTAAAATGGATATATATTTGTTCTATTTATATTCTTACTGGCTATGTGCAGAAACAGAAACACAGCACCTCCAGCTCCAGGTGGCCATCAGATATCAGGAAAATACTCTCTACACAGGAACTATCACGTGGAGCTAACCAACGTGGCTGAGGTAAAAAAGTCAAGGTTCAGTAGCCACCTTTTTCACCCTTAGCAAAGACATGTCATCAAGTGTTTCTCTCGAATGTGTTTGCTGTGGGGTATATCTTTCCTCCATGCCCGTAAGTCAGCCAGTCTCTTGTTTACTGCCACATACATTGTGTAGCAGTGAGAAAGGACAGAGTACGTATGTGAAAAACAGGAGGGTATTACTGAGAAAAAGCAAATGTGGCTGGACTTCTAAATACCTTACCATACTGAAGGTGCTAAGCATCATATGAGATTATGTCACCCAGAATTAGTAACGTCTCAGGCTGGCTACTTAGCTGGTGTAAATTGGTGGCACCCCACTGGTTTCAATGGAACTTCATTAATTTATGCTAGCTGAGGATCTGGCCCTGAAATAGCTGTAATATAAGATCAGCATCTCTAGATCAGTTTATTCAGTCTCAATCAATCAGCTTTTCTACTGACATTCTTTTTCTTCTTAAATGTTGTCACCTTCTTGAATTTAAACGCCAAAAACCCCTCATCTGCTTATCAAGACATCACAAAAATTTGCACCTTTCCAGGGAGGACTTCAGAACATGTTGCGAGCCCCCAGAGTTTACGAAGAAGGCAAGGAAAGGCACTCTGTGATCGTGAGGCAGGATCCATGGCCCGGCTCGGCACTGTGGCTGCCCTGCGGCAGGAAGCAGCCGACTGAGATGCTGGGATTGGGAAGGGGGAAGCACAGATTTTATCAGGTCGGGGCTGCTCTTCTCAGAGGAGGCTAAGCAAGCAAACCCTATTCCTCATTAGTATGAGTCAGGCGATCATTGTTTCTTGTGTCAATTACTGTGGGGCCCTCTAGAGTAAACTTCTCCCTATCCCCGGAGAGAGGTGTAATTAATTTACCTGCGGTTTGGCTCAGATGTGCTTTACATACAAGCTCTAAGCACAAGCTTTAAGCACAGCTCTACTAGGAAAAGTGTCCAGCAAGGTCAAAGCCGCATGAATTTAGGACCTGAGACGTGTCTGTGCAAGCACAATGCTGAGCTTTGAACTTGCTATTTTAACTATTGGAAGCAGTCTACCTGGGACAGCACAGAGCTCAGTGGGAACCTGCTTCTCAGTGGGGTACTCCTCTAGGCGTGTACAAAGCTCTGGACTGACAGAGCTAGCCTGCCTCGTGCCCTGAGACAGACTGTTTAAAGCAAATGTGGGTAACTCTACACTATGCAGCAGCTCACAGTGTAGACAACCCCTCACAATTTAAGCCTTTAGAGTTGACTCTCCAGCACGACTTCAGATTTCATGAAGGTGTTCCTTGGACGTCTCCTCTTGAGGTGTTTTGTTGACTCAGCCCGGCTTTGCTTGTGAAATCTGAGGGGGTCACATCACATGGTTTATCCTGCATTTACTCACGTATAACCCAGCATGACTGTACATCAATCAACTAATTTTAGCGATGTTAAAACTGAAAAGAAAATAATGATATCTCATAAATATACTGACCTGCCTCTCCAATCTGGTTGCTGTCTTCCTTCATTTTCTTAACATTTTTTTGGGAGGGCCTTCCAAAGATTATTCATAATTCTCTGAATTGACTTATGGCTTCTCAGAGTGCTGGTCGTGCTTCTAGTCCTCACATTTCTGGGGGAATTTCACAACATATCATGGATTTTTCTCTTCAGTTTCTCATTTTTAGTATTTTCTGTCTCTATCCATTCTTCTGCTCCAACTAAATGAGCAAAAATTATTTGCTTGCTTTGCTGACTTACATAACAGTCAAGCATTGTGCTACACAGCTTGAAATCTTTGTGTCGCTTCTTTGCCTCGTACAGCAGAATGGTGCTAAACTTTCATCAGCGCTGAACACTGCACTAAGAGATGACTCAACAGTGAAGGAAAGGGCACTTACAGTCAAAAATGTCACTGTGAAAGTGGCCATGTATCTTACACGTCATGTCATAGGAGAAAGGTCATCTCTATTATATTCTTCCTCCATCACTGGATATGATAAGAATATTCTGCAAAACTAGTATTTCTTCCTTATTGCGTTCCCAAAGCTCAAAAAGTAAAACCAAGGCAAGGTGTTTGATTTTTTAGCTTTTTTTTTCTGTAATGAGAAACACAGTGGCGCATAAGCTGAAAAAGGATTATAAAATTTTATATGTTCTGTAGTTCTTCAGACCTGTTGGGGAAAGAATTAGTAATGTATCTATATATCTGGTAAAAATATCTCAGTGACCTCATACTCACATTTGTGTAAACATCACCTCATCAGTTCCAGATACTTATACAGGAAACAAATCTGAATGCTCCTCTAGTGTTCTATACTTAGGCAGGTCAGCCGGCATATGTCTGGTCTGTAAATACCCAGTTTTACTTGGGTCCTTATTTTAAGGTTTCCCTCTTAAGAGTTTGCTGCAAACATCCCCTCAGCATTTGCCTGTGTGCCTTTTCAAAAGCAACTTGCCCCTGAAGGTTGCCATTAAATTAAACAAAAAAACAACTACAAAGAAGAGCTGAATTGGTTGGTAAAGGCTTAGTTGGAGCTGAATTACTAAATATGACCATAATAGCCCTGAACTGACATAGTGAGTACCAAATGATTTTTCATTGCTGTCAGTCACTGTGGTATGTGACCACAGTTTGCTCTGTGTCCCAAATCCCATCTTGCTAACAGGTTTCTAAAATCAAAATTTTCTTTCAGACTTTTCCTGATAAAATTTCCTAATGGACTCTAGCATGTGGAATAAATTTCTGGCTTTATAGCTTGGGGAGATGTGTGATTATAGTGACATAACAAATTATGTGTTGCCTGGTGGAACGGCACAGTGCTTGTGATTCCTTTGAACAGATAACCCTGACTGTCACATGCTTAATTTTTCAGTTATGAAGTAAAATAAGGAGGGAGTGTAATAAAAGAAGGTATACATTACAAAAACAAACGCAAAAAATAGTAGCAGTTATAACTTGAGCGTTTAGTTAACAATTTTTATATTTTTAAAAATATATATCCCCTGCAATAGATTTCAAGAAACTATGTATACATGTATGCATCAAATTAGGGAAAAATAGAAGTTTTTAAAAAAGTGAAAAACAGAATGAATTGCCAAATTTAAGTTTCTAGAAGGACAGAATACTAGAGAGACAGAAGTCTAGACTAGGCCTCTAGAGAGAGAGTATATAATGGTTTCGTAGATAGAAATGTGCCAATATTACAGGACTGTTTAGCAGTATTATTAGCAGGATTACTGCAAAGGTTCAGAGTAAAATCACTTTAGCTTTACTCCTCTTTACAAGGAAAAGAAGCAAGTCATGTATTCATGACTGTATTGCTGCTTCTGGAGATATGACGGATAAGCAACCTTCCCCAAGTGATTTGCTTAAAGTTTTGGTCCATGCAGACAATAGCAGAAAATAAATTTGAATCATCAGTCATTCTTACAAGGTCACTAGACCAACTTTCTCCAACAGTTGTCTGATTTTGTTTGCTTTCTAATACTACATGTATATTACTGGGCTGTTGTATTTTCTTTTTTTAAATTTATTTTAGTTTTTAATTTTTTTCCCCTTTTCTTTTTCCTTCTTTTTCTTCTAATGCAGATAATGATATTCCATGTGCAGATTCAGACAGTGTTCTTTCAGCCACACTAATGGAAACAAGGAATCAAGAGGGCTTAAATTATTTGGTAGTAGTCAAAGAAGGCAACCAAGATGAAGAATGCATCAATTCTGCCGAAATTAGTTAAGTCTGGTTACCACCGTTTAAAAGAGACAGTGAAAGAGGAGAAAAAACTCTTCAAAGAAGACATAAGTCAAGGAAAATATTCTGCTCATCATCATACTTACAGAGGTATCTTAAAAAAAAAACCCAACTCTTTAATAAAACTACCAGAAAACACAATAAGGTTCTGAATGGTGTGTGTCAGGACAAGACAGTGATTACATATCCTTTGATTTTCTACATGTTATGGTTTGGGTGCACCACAGGAGATAGTTTAAAGTAAAAAAACATGTATCAGACAGTCAGGGATTTTTACTGTGGTATTGATTAAACTTATGCAATCACATATGCCTCAGGCACAAGGCAGTCCTTCTAAAAAGGGATTGCTGGTATGCTGCTTCAAAGGACAGACCAGCTTGTTCATGAATAAAACCAAACAGCTGAAGTCTAGCTTCACTGTGCACAAACAAGGTTTTACAAATTGAAAAAACAACATCAATACCAGACTCCTAATCAGAAAGCAATTGAAAAAGGGTGACCAGGTTCTCCACTGCTGCGGGTGGTCTGTTTCCCTATTTAATTTAAACAAATGTTTGCAATCACCTTGCATATTAAGTTGCACAGCAATTGATCTGTGAGTCTGGACAGTCCTGTTTTCTTACATTTCTTCCCCTTTACTTTTTGAATGTTCATCATCCTCGTTTATTTTTTATCAGACTGGGTGTATGGAGGAACTCTTCCTTGGTGTGTTTACAGATCAACTCGAAGTATATAATAAAATTTTATACAAATAATTATTGACTAAAAGACAGCAATAAGCTTTTTCTAGCCTTTCATCATGAGCAGTAGTTTGCAAATTATACAGAGTTATTCACTGACATCTTTCAGGAAGCTAGAAACATTCTGTAATTTTATGCAAATATTTGATAATGAGGCACACTGGAGAGTAGTAAAGGCTCTATCTGATGTCAGAACATATACATTTACAAGAAGCAACTCCACTGCAGTCAAGCTTCAAAAGTTTCTTAAATGGAGATTCAACACAGATGAACAAGAAATTTGGAGTCTGAACATTTTACTGAAATGAAATAGAAATTGAGATATTTTGAATTAGGATTCTTCAAAGTCCCTGAAAAAGCCCATTCAATCATTATATAAATATTTTTCTCCATCTACAGATCAGTGTAAAAGACAGATTTGCTAATAAAAACAATTGCAGTACTTCACTGTGCTTACCAGACTCTGAGCAACAGATAAACAAATAAATATTGTATTATGTTTCCTTCCTCTTCGAGTGCTGCTTGATTGATTGTACAGCCATTCCTTCCATTTCAGTAATTTAAAAATTAGTAATGTTTGCTAACCTATGTCATGTGCTGGCCAGAAACCAGGAGGATCCCAGTTCTGTAGGCACCACACCTGAATGTGTTCTGTGTGCATAGTTCCATTTAAGTCAAAGAAGCTTGCTCAGTCAGCAAGCCACAGACAAAGGTTTTGAACAACCACAGGACTCCATATGAGTCTTTTTCTTTAGTAGGAGAAGCCTCCCAAAATTCTGCCAAGACAACACCTTTCCCAGGTCTTGCTAGCATCTGTGATGTTATATCCCAAGTCAATTCAGTTTTGTGTAGGTCTGCATTGGAAAAGAATAGTGGGAGCCTAACCAACATGTGTAAACTGGGTTAGTGGGCAGGATGAGCATCAGTGACAGAGAGCAGTCAGGAGTAATGCCCTTCAGGTCTTGAAACAGTCACAAATATACAAAGCAGCACAAAAGGAAAAGAGGGAAGATAATTCTTGCTGTGTTTGCCTTTTGTAAGTGTTGCAAGATGAGCCTAGTTTTAATGAAAGATTTATCATAGCATGATGAGAACAAAGTGTCAAGTTTAATACATTGCCAATAAATGAAACCTTAGGATATTGAGCAGTGACCTATGCCTTTTGTACCTTATAGTATGAAAAATGTATTGGACAGGATAAAAAATTAACTTACTGATCCAAATTTGAGGATCCTAATCTATAACTTGTTGAATTCAGTGGAAGACACAATACCAAACCTCCCCAGTAATTGCAGTCACCTGAGTCATGCTCAGTGATACAGTATGAGCTCTGAGCATGGCCCTACTCATCTCTGCCTTACTGAAGTGTTGCTTTCTCTCTTCATTCAAACTCTTCTTGATGATTTGTGTTTTTCTCATCAATGCTTATTCACTATCAGGGGGTCACCTCTTGCTTTCCAGCAGACAGGGCCTGATGGCAATTTTCATGCTACTTTTGGACACAGTAGGGAAGACACATCTGTAAGAGGTGATGTGAATGAAAGACCTCTTAAGCACATTCTCTCTTGGGCAGGGAAATGGGTGCTAACCTGGCCTGTGTTTGCCTGTTTTTGCATCCTCCTATGGCAGATCACGGGAAAGAGTCAAGAAATCCTTGAGTTCAAATGTCTTGATTTTCAAGGCTACAGATTTTAAATAAGTATAGATGGATTTAAGGGTGATAATGTCATTTAAAGGAAAGAGATATTTAGGGGAGAAAAGAATCCTGACATATCAGAAAGGTTATATGTGAGATAAGGGTAGTATAAGGCATGTGGACCCAATTTTCAACTGCTGTAAATCAGGCTAGATATGTTAAGCTAAGCTGATGTACAGCAGTATAAAAACTGTCTCCAAGTGTTTAGCTTGAATTTTGTCCTGAGACAGGTAGACCTATGCCCACCCAGCTCCTGAAAAAGGAGGGCTAATCTCTTTAAGTCTCCTTTTCTCCATTTTATTGTTGAGCATGACATTACATGGCATGGAATATCTGTTTGGTTAATTTGAGTCATCTGCCTGGTTGTGTCCCCTCCCAATATCTTGTGCACTCTCAGTCTATTCACTGGGGAGGGGGCACGGAGTTAGAAGCAGAGGTGGCTTTGATTCTGTGCAGGCACTTTTCAGCAATAAGTAAAATATTATTGTGTTATCAGTACTGTTTTGGTTGCAAATCTAAAATACAACACAAGACAAGCTGCTGTGAAGAAAATACACTCCAACCCAGTACAGTGTCTAATCTGCTGGGGAAGAGGAGAGGTGTGCCCCAGGCGCTGATCAGGGGATGCCCCAGGTGAGTTTCTGGGCCACAGCCAGTTCCTGTCTCAGGCTCTTCCTTGTTCCTCGCTGCCAGCACAGACACTGAGCAGCACTGGTGAACACACTGCACACATGATGCCACACACACAACCCACAAGTGCTGGTCTCTCAAATGGCCATGGCTGAACTCTGAGCTGTGCTTGGATAGACATGGACATATTGTGTGTCTGTAGCTGGTTTGTCTAGTCCTTCAACTGCAGACTTGACATTCATACGAATGGATGACAAATGTTCTACTTCTACCTGTGATTAGTATTTACTACAAACCAACACAAATGCTGTGGTGATTAATTAATGTTTGTAAATTATTTTGTAAATATGAAGGGCCAGGGCAGATGTTACTGGTTAACTAAATCAGCATTCTCAGTGGCATCAATTCTAAGTCTTCCATCTTCAGGTCTACAGCAGGTGGTAGCACCCAGCCATCAGTGCATTTCTGTTTTTCAAGGTTGCTTTCAAGGGCTTTTGAGCTGGCACATACTGATGACCAGATCTATCCAAAATCTGTGTACCTCATGCTTTCTATTTGGGACCATGATCAGGATACTATGAAAGTACAACCAATGTTTTATGACATTATAATTAGATCAAAGATAAAATAATGGAAATGTGCATGTAGCTGCTGCTGAGAGATATGCCAGGCTCTAGCAGGATCACTCTGTTATCCCCATGTGCCACAGAGGGAGTGCCCAGGAGTTTGACATAAGCTATGGGAATGTGGCTGTCAAGAGCCCTGAAGGGAAAATTTATACATCTTGAAAGGATGATTTGTCAAGATATGAAAGGCAAAAGACGTCTTTGGTTTTATCAGGTTGGACAGAAAAACTTGGGGTGATTTGGAACAAGATGATTTCTTTGTCTTTTTTATATTTAACATTCAGGTCTGGGAGACTTTACTGTCAGTCATTCAATAGCAGCATCAGAAGATTTGAGAAACTTAAAAATGACCACCAGAAAGGCAAAAGGTTGTACAGCTACACTAACTCAAGTTTTTTTCTGTTAGTCTTTGTTACCTGCAGAAACTAGGAAGTGGTGAGGACAAGAAAAGCAAGAACTAAGTTCACCTCAGCCTAACTTATCTGAGAACCTCAAGCTGGGGTCCAGCATTGAGGCTAAAGTTGTTGTTCCTCAGCTTTCCTGGTACCCTAGATAACAGAGACTACTAACACCCTCTAGATCACAACGTCCCTCAAAATTTGCTTCTCTCACTGCTTGTACAGAAGGACACAAAGATCGTGATGGCAGAGTCACTGCATCCTTGCCTTCCATGACGGTTTTCAGCAGAGAAACTTTTAGCATCTATTTGAATTGACTAATGTCTCCAGGTTATTTTCTCTTTTAAAAATTTTTTTTTGACATCTGTGGCATGCTGTCTGTGATGGTTTGAGTCCTCAGGTGTCGCTTTACTGAGCATAATCAGGTGAAATTGATCCTTTGTAATCTGGGTTTAGGACTATGTGTTTTAATAGTAACTGTGAAGGGAAGCTTTGTTCTAGATTCAAATGTACCTCTTTCTACACAAAGCTGATATTAATAACAGACCTGAAAAAGGATGTTACAGAAAAGAATGTCTGTAAAATAGCCCTGGCAGGTCTGTTAGTGACTAAAAAATTCTAACTCACTTTTGTTTCTTTTAATTCATTCTTGAAATTTTTTGTTACACCCTCTGGAGTGAGTTGCAGAAGCTTGCTTACCAGCTGGATTTTTCAAACAATTATGGCTCTATTTTTAATGACACTTAGCAAATCTAACTGATACTATGTTTTCACTCTAAAAAATAGCCAGAAACTCAAGTCATCAAAGCCAAGTGAAGATGCCAAAATATTGTGATTATTTCCACTGACATAACTGATACTGCTGTATAAATAACCTTTTATATAATGCATTAACTTTTTTGTGTGACATCTTCCATTTGGAGGATTTTCATCGCTGTCTTCTATCTTTTGCTGTGAGAACAGAGCTGTAAAATAACCACTCCCTGTTTGGATAATAATTTCTTTTGCAATTCTGTTGACATAGCTGGGGTTTCTTTCTGGAATAGAATAGAATCATTTAGGTTGGAAAAGACTTCTAAGATCATTGAGTTCAACCATCAACCCAGCACTGCCAAGTGCACCACTAAACCATGTCCCTAAGCACCACATCTACTTGTCCTTTAAAAACCTCCTGGGATGGTGACACCACCACTTCCCTGGGAAGCCTGTTCCAATGCTTGACAGCCCTTTTTGAGAAGAAATGTCCCATAAAATCCAATCTAAACCTCCCCTGGTGCAACTTGAGGCTATTTCCTCTCATTCTGTCTCCTGTTACTTAAGAGAAGAAACAGACTCCCACCTTCTTACAACCTCCCTTCAGGTAATGGTAGAGAGTGATAAGGTTACCCTTGAGACTCCTTTTCTCCAGGCTAATTGTGCTCAAGACCCTTCATCAGCTCTGATTCCCTTCAAAGATTCACAGAATCAAGGTTGGAAATGACCTCCAAGATCATGGAGTCCAACTTTTGAACAATCACCACTTTGTCAATTAAATCATAGCACTAAGTGCTGTGTCCAGTCATTTCTTGGACACTTCCAGGCATAGTGACTCTGCCACCTTGTCAATCCACTCCAGTGCTTGACAGCCCTTTCCATAAAGAAATTCTTCCTAATGTGCAACCTTGAACCTTCCCTGGCACAGCTTGGGGCTATGTCCCCTTGTCCTGCCACTTGTTACCTGGGAGAAATTGCCCCACCTCAATTGCAGGCAGTTGTAGAGAGTGATAAAGTCTCCTCTGAGTGTCCTTTTTTCCAGGCTAAGCAATCCCAGCTCCCTCAGCTGCTCCTCACAAGACTTGTGCTTCAGACCCTTCACCAGTCCTGTTGCCCTTATCTGGACTTGCTCCAGCACCTCAATGTCCTTCTCATTGTGAGGGGCCCACAGCTGGACACAGGATTCGAGGTGTGGCCTCCCCAGTGCCGAGTACAGGGGGACAACCCCTGCCCTGGTCCTGCTGGCCACACAATTTCTGACACAAACCAGGACGCCATTGGCCTTCTTGGCCACCTGGGCACAGCTGGATCATGTTCAGTCGGATGCCAACCAGCATCCCCAGGCCCTTTTCCTCTGGGCTGTTTTCAATCCACTCTCCCCCCAGCCTGTAGCACTGCCTGGGGTTGTTGTGACCCAAGGGCCTGTCACTTGGCCTTGTTGAACCTTACACAACTGGCCTTGGCCCACAGATCCAGCCTGTCCAGATCCCTCCACAGAGCCTTCCCACCCTCCAGTAGATCAACATTCCTGCCCAGATTGGTGTTGTCTGCAAAGTGTCAGAGGCAACATTCAATCTCCTTGTCCATATCACTGATAAAGATATAAAACAGGACTGGTCCCAGTACTGAGCCTTGGGGGACAGCACTTGTGACCGCTGCCCACTGGGTGTCACCCCATCCACCACCACTCTCTGGGCCCAGCCATGCAGCCAGCTTTTTACCCGGTGAGCTGGGTAAAGCCCCGGCCAAGCCACGAGCAGCCAGTTTCTTCAGGAGAATGCTGTGGGAAACAGTGTCAAAGGCTTTAATAAAAGTCCAGGTAGACAACATCCCCAGCCTTTTCCTCATCAACTAAGTGGGTCGTCTTGCCATAAAAGGACATCAGGTTAGTCAAGCAAGACCTGCCTTTGGTAAACCCATACTGCCTGAGCCTGATGCCCTGATTGTCCTGCATGTTCTGTGTGATGGCCCTCAAGGTGATCTGATCCACTGAGATATTTTCTTCAGGGAATGCTTTCTGGAATGCCTATTACTGCAGGCCTAGGCCCTAGGGTATACCACCATGTCCCGCAGCCATAGGGAGGAGGAGGAGAGAAGATCCAGCAGGAAGGAATTGTGCAGCATGATTGATTTAATTATTTTACAAACTCTTTTATAGACTTTTTTCTTCATAGTCTAATTGGACAAAGGATCAGCCACCCCTTGGGGGTGATTGGCTAAAATCCTAAAACATCCATTGTCAAAATATTTTCTGCTGTACCATAAACAAGACTTTTCAAGGTTGAAGGTGGTTTGGTTGTTTACATAACTCTGCTACCTCTTCTGTGAGAGAGAAAAGTCTCTCACAGACTTAGAAAATAGCAAGAAAATCCTTGCTAGCAGCATTTTTGTATCTACAATGCCTACCTATCTGCATACAGAAATAAATTTCTGGGGAAAAGTGTTACTAAAAATTTCTTTAGCATTCTTTGATTCAGTTTTATATTATGAGTAAAATACTTGATGGAAGCAATATAAGAAAAAGTAGTGACAAAGTGACTAGAGCTGCAAATGTCCTATAGTTACCATGTTTGCACAGTTGTGTTCTTGGCTCAGATCAGAGTCCTGCAGGTCCTAAGTGGAATATATGTTTCTGAGGCATGGGAAGCAATAAAAGTTGTATGAGTAATAGGATGGCTTTTAAAAAACAAGCCTATATGCAAGGAGGTTGGACTATGAATAAAATTACTGTTATTCTAAGGACTATGCAAATATGCAAATTGCAAATTCTTATCTGACCTACACAGTTTTTTTAAGTGACAAAGTGTCAAATTAAGTGGCAAAGGAAAACAATAAAGTGCCTCTGGAAACACACTCCCAAAGAGTGTAAACAAAGTCAACTACAAGTGCTCTCTTAAATACAGGATTTGCATTTTCTTAACAGAATAAACTCTCTGCCTTGACTCTCTGTGCACTCACTGAAGTGGAGGTCATGGCTAGTGACAACTGGGAGCTGTTCCTAGAGGCTTTCTTGCCTTTTTAGGTTATGAGGGTCTCTGTGTGTTTAGGATAATATGATTGACGGCTCCACTCCGGCCCCAATTAGCACCCTATAATTTATTAGCTTCTGCTTTCAGATTATGCGCTAACTTCACAAATATTTCAACCACGGAAACAGCAGCTATCAAGTGTCTCTTTCCTGATCCAGCTCACTTGGACTGCAGTTAAATACAAGGAGGGAGCTGTGTAGGTCTGTCAAGAGAGAATAATCATTTGTGTCTGTGTGCAACTGGGGCTGTCACAGTTCTTTAGGACCCAACTTCTGGAAAAAAGGAGTTGTTCCACTGGATCAGGGGCTAGGGCTTGGTTCCTTCCACAGCGGTTCAGTGCAGGATTAGACCAATGCACTGGCTCTTCCTGAGAAGGTCTGTGTTTGTCCGACCCTGTTTATTGTGTAAATACTGACTCCATGCAAACAAAATTGACAGGAAAGTTTGTGTCTGTCCTAACACTGTTTCTTTGCTCCTCTCTGCTTCAGTGTGGGGCCAGAATACTAAGTGCAGGAGGGAAGAGCCCGGGTGACACAGGAGAACAGAGAGGGGATGAGATGCAGGGTGCGGGCTGAGGACAGAAGTCAAGGAGAGGAGAAGCAGAGATGTTGGGGTGGATATGTTGAGGGAGGAGGGGCACCTTGCAGCTGTACCTGGGCCAGGTAGGGCAGAAGGAAATGTGCCATGGAGCAGGGACACAGAGTACCCTCATTAATATCCGATGTGGTATTACATCTCCTAATGGGACAGCACTCCTGCCAGGTGTTTATCCTGCCTTTACCATGAATGAATAAGCAACTGGCGCATACCTAAAGAAATGCTCCAGTCCTCTGCCAGCTTGTGCTTTTGTGAAATGCAGCTGAGCATGGCAAATGGAAGTGCCCATGCATGAGAGTGGGGCCCAGGGGTGTGCACACCTGCACCCTGCAAACTAATACCCCTGCACCCCTGCACCTCTGCACACCTGCACTCCTACACTCCTGTACCCCTGCACAGCTGCACCCCTGCACGTCTGCACTCCTGCACTCCTGCATCCCTGCACCCTGCATCCCTGCACTCTTACACTCCTAGACTCCCGCATGCTGCATCCCTGCACCCTGCACATCTGCATTCCTGCTCTCTGCATCCCTGCACTCCTACACTCCTGCACACCTGAATGGGCTCTTTCCAGCATCTTTCCTCTCTCTTGTGGGACCTGATGCAGAGAGGGCAGGGGCAGGAGGATGGGGACATGGCACCCCAGGGCCTCTCTGCTATGATTTGCACTCACAGCGTCAGTGCACACTACTCCTGAGTTATGCCTGGCTAAAGAGGCAGTAGAAGCTGCGCTGCAAAGGTAACTCCTCCTCTATGATTAGAAATGAACATGAGGAGCCCAGGCTGAGTTTCTTGTCACTAGATTCAGATTAGATAATAGTGCTACCATGCTGGGAGCTAAATTAACAATATGGTTCCCCAGGCTGCAGTCCCAAAACTTGGGAACTGACTAAAGTAAAACTTTTGTTTCTCTTTCTTTTTCTTTTCTTTTTTTTTTCTTATTTTCCTTTTTCTTCTTTCTTTTCCTTTTTCTTCTTTCTTTTTCTTCTTTCTTTTTTTTCTCTTTTTCTTTTTTTTTTCTCCTTTTTCTTTTTCTTTTTCTTTTTCTTTTTCTTTTTCTCCTTTTTCTTTTCCTTTTTTCTTTTTTCTTTTTTTTTTTGTTCTTATTTTTCTTTTTTCTTCTTCTTTTCCCCTTTTTTCTTTTTTTTTTAAGATGTCCTACTTGCATTTCCCTATGCAAAATTGCCAAGCATATTAAATCAATGTCTCACTCCTGAAAATAATCATAGGACTCTCTCCTTTCCCTGCTGCAACTGCTCCTCTGGGTGGCAGGCCTGGGAAGACAGCCAGGACACTACAATCCTCCACAGGAGCTGGCTCATCCTTCTGTAATCAAAAGGGCATGTTAATTACAACACTTGCCCAGAAAAAGATGCACAGCAACTGTCAGAGAAAGCTGCTGCATCCAAAGCCACCAGCAGCATATTCCTCCCTTCCGAGAAGGGCCCAACATTTAAGCCCTAGCTAGAGCTTGTCTTGTGAACCTAAATATGACTTCAAAGGGAAGGCGAGAAGGGTCAGCAGCTCCTGACCCAAGGAGGAGACAGGGCAGATACATTTCCCCAGAGGCAGCAGCGCACGGTCTAGGGGATGCAAAACGGATTATTCAAACTCTTTTTCACCCTCTTCTTCTCCCTTCCTCCTCCTCTGCTGGGGAGCTCCTATGGCAAACACACTGGAAAAGGAGATGAGAAGTAAGCAACATTACCCTAAAGCTCTCCAGCATTAGGCTGTAAGTGTAGGGGCACATACATGCATTTAAGCGTTTTATGCTGCATTCTTGTGACTGCAGCCATACTGAAGCAGAAACCTCTTTAAAATAAAGTAGAGACTGCACCCACAAATACCATGCCTTATCCCCACCTCCATCCTTCCCTTGACAGATCACTTTAAACCTCAGAGATCATTAAAATAGTACTGCTTCATGCTTTGCTAATTTTCAGCTATTTTCAGAAAGGGAAATAAATATCTGTGGTGAATACATCCAGAGCTCATTTTGGAAACTCCTTGTGGAGAGCACACTCTTGCTATTGGGCAGCAGCACATACCCTTGCTATGTTCAGCAGTGCCATGCTCTGCAGAAGATCCCATCCCTCTGCCTCCTTCACTGGACCCTGCACGAACGGGTCTGAAGCTGTTTGTTTGTGTCTGTTTGTCTGTCCCAGCTGGGCTAGTCTGTTTGTCAGGTGGGCAGCTAGAGAGCACAGTCTGGTGCATGACATTCAGAAAGGGACATCAGGAGGATCTGCTCTTCAGGCTGTAGGGATGGGGGCTCACATCCCTTTCAGTGTATGACAAGCACGTGATAGGTAATATTTACATATCATCTAAGAAGGGTTTCTTTTGTAATTCCAGATTTTCTGCAAGCATTCATGACTAAGGGAGTAATAACTTATGATACAAAGAGGAATAAAACAGACTTGAGAAATGGCATGGAGGTCATGTGCACTGTTACTCCATTAGGAGCTGTGGTCCTAGTCCTGCAAAGACTAGTGCCCAAGCCTTAAAGGTTGGTGCTGTGAGCGGTCCTTCAGGAGTCAGAATAACACAGAGTGAGCAAAACTGCAAGGATTAGCCAAAATAGGACATGTGTGCTTTCAGGCTGCAGTCCACCCAGAGTAGGAGCATTCTTAAAAAGTTGTTTGAACTTTTAACACCTTGAGCCGCTGTCTTGGCTTTTGTGTTTGGATGGTTTCATGACACAACAGTAAAAAACGTACCCACAGAACAAATGCCAAAACCAATATTCATGTAGTCATTGCATAAATTCTCATGCTTGAATACATTCACAGTCAAAATTAATTGTAAATGCCAATGTAGTAAATTACTGGTTTATGCTTACATGAATATTTCCAAATGTATTTGGGCTGTGTCACTCAGCCCTCCTCATTAGGAATTGCAGAGAAGAGGGGAGAAAAAAAGAAAGAAAAAAGAAAGAACTGTGGTGAAGCACGACCAATGATAGACTCAGATTTATCTTTTTTTTTAAAAAAAAAAACCTTTATAAACAGCCTGAAAAAACCCTCAGGCAAATGCTCACAAAATGACCCTGCTAACTTCAAGCCTCTGCAGTTAAATGCCATTTTTAGTTACTTTTCTCCTGCAAAAAGCTGGTGCCTTCTTCCTTGATAAACACCACAGAATGTTTTTGGTTTAACCAATAATGTAAATTCTGGGGTCGTTCCCTTGCCCTTTGCAGCTTGTCTGGGCTCTGGCTATTTGGAGGCTGAGGGAAAAATGCCCACCGGTTTGTCTGACTGAAGGAATCAGGGCAAGTCTCCCCCTGCCATTTGCTAAGCTCTGGCTGGGGGTGCTCCTTGTCAGCTTCTCACAGAATGTACTCATGCTGCTTTGTCAAACTCTTTCTATTAAGATTCCTGTTCTTTCCCAGAAATTGAGTTACCACCAAACCTAGGAGAAGCAACTTTGGGTTATTCATAATGCCACTTTGGATTATTCATAATGCCACTTCTGACACACGGTGAACATTATGCCAGCTTTTCTGAGAGTGTGGAAGGTAAAAGCTCTCATTGCAGCACAAAAGTCCATTTTCTACTGCTTCTCCTAGTGTCAGGGGGTAATGTCAGGAATCTCCTACTATGTGCTTTAAAATTTGTCAGCTTCAAAGACATTACATTAAGAAAAAAAAAAAAAACAAGAAAAAAACCCCAAAACACAGTAGTACTGGGATCAGATGTTTGGTCTATAAAAAATCAGCTTTTAAGTACATGGTAAGTGCCATTTCTGCTCTCTTTCATTAATTATTCATCACCTGGTAATAACATTTTAATTTACCACTGCAATAGCAATTCTGTATGCTACAGTCCCCTCTTCTAGCAGAAAAAATATGGAGCAGATCCCTTACTTTAACCAATCTTACAGACACACCATACGCTAAAATATAGCACTGCAGTGGTCTCATATTTTCTTATCTTTTGTATTTATCACTGTGTATTTTACTTACTAAGAAAATATTTTCAACTGTTAGGATGTCTATTTATCTTTCATGCAAAATAATAAAATAACTCACTTCCTCCACATGAGAGATACTTTTCCTGCTTCATCCTGAAGTTTCCAGTTTGCCTCGTTTCTCTTATTTAGCTTTAATACTTCATTAAAGTACACAGGGTGAAAGAAGGAGATACCTTTAATACAGCTTTGCTACTGTTAAATATCTAATTCCCCCTTTCAAAAAACCCCAAAAAAAACAACTACTAAAGTGGCAAATGACAGCAACAAGTAGACAAAGGAAAGTGTTAGAGGCAACTTAGACCAAGTGTCCATCACGTGCTTTTCGTTCTGGTGTTCCCCTTAAAGGCTGTTGGGTTGAAGGTGAGCCGTTCTTCATCATATCCCTTTCTCCCCCCTGCTTTAAGAGGGTTTTACTTTCACCAGAAAATGTTTATTGTAAAAAGAAAAAAAAAAAAAACAAAAAACCACCAAAAACCCAACCAAAACCAAACAACCCCACCCCCAACCCAACAACTGTCATACGTCCAATGCAAATGTGCCAAACTCTGAAAAGTGCCACCTTGGTTTTCGTCTTTCTGGGATTTAAGCAGTTGTGAGGGGAACAGCTGCATATCTGTAAGTCCGGCAGGTGGCTTCAGTCAGACACTTGCCACTCACAACCACAAAGCTGAAAAATCTGACTGGTTCCTCGATAGTCCGAAAATGTTTGTGAGTTCCAGTTTTTTCTCCTTTTACTTTTCTATAATGCAAAGTAAAAATCCAGTTCAAAACTGCTGAGTAGCCTTGCCATGTTTGCATTCAAGAAATAACTTTCACAGCCATAAAAAAATATTCACACCACTAAAAAAAACTCTACAATTTCCTCTGCTCCCTGTATGAAGGCCAGGGGTTTTGCATCACCATTCATGATGTCATTTGACTCTTTCAGAGTAGTCTGGCTGCAGGTCTGGGTGTGGGGTCTGCTTAAATAGAAGTTCAATGTCTTTGGCTCTCCTCTTGCAACAGAAGGCCTTCCCTTTCTGAAGTAAGTCTAAAGTATCCCCCTTGCAATGCCAGGTCCTTTTAAATCCCGTTGTCTTTCCCCGAGCAGCAGGGCCACGGTGGGCTTGGAAAAGGGTAAGGGGGGATCTGAGAGTCTTTGAGTCAGCACATCAGCTCAGAAGGGATCCACCACAGAAGGAGTAACGGCGAGCTGCAAACCAAGATCAGAAGCTGTTACAAACTGACCCGATTTCAGCTCTGAATGCCACCATGTCTAACGGGTAGAGAGCTACAGGGGAGAGCCAGGGGAAGAAGTATGAAGGACAGCTCTAAAACCAGTACAGATCCTTGCTTTTATCCTGAGGTTGCAAACCTGAGAACGGAGAGAAGAAAAAAAGGAAGAAGAAAAATAGGTACAGGCATTTAAGGACAGAGGAAAACAAATTGCATTTCTTGCCAGCTGAGATCAGTCTAGAGCATGGGATCTCCAGAGCCCCAGAAGGCTGTGAAACAAGGAGAAGAGCCCAAGCCAAACTGGAGACAGGCACATGTCCCTCCTGTTTAAAGTGAGGACACCATAAGGAGCCATTACTGGCTGCAATATTGAAACCAGCATGGAGCAGACTTTCCTTGCCTTCACAACCACTGACTCAGGATCTGTCACTGCTGACTATACCTGTGTACCCATTTTTGTCAGCACTACAGTCACAGCCTTGGTTCCAAGACACCCCAACAGGCATCACCAGGGGAGAACCACTGCCTTTTTGCTCAGCAAATGCAATTGTGCTTTCATCTCAAAGACTGGAAGGAATAGGTAAATAAGGAGAGGAACTAGTTCATGAAACTGCGTGGTGTCTAGAAATGACCCCTCAGGGCAGCACAGGAATGGGGCCAAGCAGCAACCTTTGGGGCTGCTCCATTCTGCTCAAAATTCTCACTGCTCAATGCAGGAGCAAGGCCAGGGCCAGCATAAGAGTACCTCAAAGCAACCTGTAGCCTCAGGTCATGTTTGAGGGCATCAGAAATTCAAACAATGTTGTGGAGATGTGATGTGTTGGCCTGTCCCATCCTTCCTCTCCCTTCCTCAGTTGCCTGGCCTGAGAGCTCCAAGAAGACCACCCAGGGCAGAGCTCAGGTGTCACACATGGGGCTTCCACCCTCACTTCATTCCCCCACAGCAGAACCTCAGCCACCCCCCATGAGTCCTTCTGGATGGTGTGGAGTCAGGCATCAGAGGTGCAGCTGAGCCAGGACCTGGAGGGACCAGGGGCAGCTCATTACCTGTGTCCACATTGAGGCCGATGTTCTGTGCCATGTCCCCCGTTGCATTGGGGAAGGGGCCCGGTGTTGTCCAGGCCGCAGTAGCGCCCGCTTCATTCTTGCCCAGTTCACAGGGGGGACTGACTGGTGTGGATACGGAGGCAGGGGTGAGGCGGTGGGAGCGGACGGAGGCAGTGGGCACCAGGAGTGAGCCGTAGCGGGGGTCGAAGTGGGGCCCATAGACCTCGTGCATGGTGGTGGGGCGGGGGTAGGCAGTGCTCTGTGTCCCGATGTAGGGGTGGTGGTGGTGGTGGTGGTGGTGGTGGGCGTGGTGCCAGGGCTCGGGGCCGCCTTGGTGCAGGTGACCGTGCAGAGAGGCGGGTGCGTAGGGGTCAGTGGCAGCAGCGAAGGGCAGCTCGCTGTGGGCAGCAGCTGCCAGGGGGCTGCTCAGGCTGGCTGGGACAGAGGAGGGCTGGTACGTGCTGTTCCAGAAGGATGGTGGGAAGATGCGCTGACTCATTGGAAAGGACCCATCTGGGTGAAGGAAGTGGGAAAGAAAGTCAGCAAACAGCATGCCCCACAAGCCTTGATCTCCTTTCCCTAGGGCTCTGTCCCTCCCCGATCCACCCAAACCAGACCTTTCATTCCCTTTATTCCACGAAAAACTGCCAAACACAAGAACTTGCTCCAAACAAGTACAGATTCCTCTCCAACTAAACATCCAACACACCTAGCCTATGGCTTATCCATGAAACTGCAACTATTTGCTCGAGGTTTCTCTTAGTATGTAGATGGGCAGAAAGTTGTTATCTAAGGCAAGAGAAACATCTCTTTTCTTCAATGGTGAAAACAGAGTGAGAGCTATTACACACCACTGAAATTCTCAGGACTGGGTTTTTCTTGTTTGTTTTCATCATAACCTCCTTGTCTAAGCATTTATGCCCAACACTTCACGGAAAGTGGCTGATGCCTCAGTGCAGTTGCAAAGTGGGCAGTAATAGCGATGTGACTAAAGGCAAGCTTGAATTACTCAAACATCTGGGGGCAATTCTCCATCTATTACACTGGCCTGTTTCTTAGGTATATTGTCAACATTTTTGGGAAGCCCTCTGCAGATCTTTGGAGATTGGCAGGGCAAAGGACAAGGGCCCTACATTTTCTTAGCCCAGCAAGCAACATGCAAGATGGACTGGTGATTATTAATAGCACAAATAGATGTTATGCATGGTTATTTGGGAATGCACACTGTTCCTGAAAGAAATGCTCCTAATACTTCTTTACCAGGGGAGTATGTCAGCTCTGAGCTTTGGCATTGCTAGGGAGAAGGGGAAGCAGTTCATGATGAGCAAAAAACCTCCTCTCCTGCCATCAATTCCAGCACTGAATATCTCTCACCCATGAAATATTCTTAGACACTACAGACAGCAATTCATGGAAGGACTGGGAAACCAGCCTTGGCCGAGCAGGTGGCCCTGTGAGGGAGAGTTACTAAGACTGCCCACAAGGAAGTGCCAGCCCTAACTCTCTGGCAGATGGAGTGTGAGGAAGGTTATTCCCCTCTGCCCTGAGTACCGTCATGGGCCTGTCCAGTGTGAATCAGGAACGGATACGGAGAGCTGTGCATAAGCCATGACAGCACATGGCCATGGGCAGGTCTGGAAGCCCTCATTTTCAGAAACTCAAGAGTCCTTGTCAGTGCTCCAGCAGCAATCAGGGTGGTGATACATTCAGGGCAAGATACAGGGACACACACAATAATTTCTTTAGAGGTGGGAAGATGATGAGATGGTTCCCACATCTGCTTTTTGCTTTGCTCCCATCACTATGACCACTCTAAAGTGAAAGCTGAAAGGATCAACGGGGGATGCACTCATCACAATCATAGTTTGGGGGTCACTCTGCTGCTAGTTGGGCTGTAGCCCCCTCCAGGTAAAGCACCTGCAGTGAAAAGACAATTTGCTTCCCCTGACCGCCTCCCAGGCTGTTATCCCCCTGGGCCATGTCCACCCGGCATAATCTGAAGGGCTTTATTCTTTCCTTTTTTACCCTAAAAGGGCCAAGCAGCTGGCAGCTCCTGGCCTGAGGATGGCCTGCCGGGCACCAGCCGCTGGTGGGAGGGAGGAGAGAGCCGGGATGTGCAGCCGAGGTGAGGACGAGGTGCCGGCCCAGAGGGGGCCTCCGCCGCCCCCCGCACCGCGCTGCGCGCTCACCCCGCCAGGAGCCCGCGTTCCGCGCCGCCTTCGCGCTGCCGAGGGAGAAGCTGCTGGGCTGGCTGAGCGCCCGGCTGAAGTGCTCGTCCACCACGGCGCTGATGTCCCCCTGGAAGTAGGTGAAGAGGACGCAGCGGGAGCTGATGTACTCGGCCTCGGGGGGTCGCTCCTTCTCGGGGCTGCAGTCCTCCTCCTTGATGCTGGCCGCGGGGTGGCTGGAGAAGGAGCTGCCGGCACTGGCGCTGCTGCCGCTCTCCGGGGCTTCTTGCATTTTGGAGTAAAAGGCGAGTTTCTATAGGGAAGGAAAGAAAACGGAGCCGGTCACGCAGCACACCGAGGTGCGCTGGCCCGTCCTGTGCCAGCCGGCGTGCAGCGCCGAACCCTCTCCCGAGGTCTTTCCGAGGGGATGCAAAAGACTGGTCCTCGGCTGCCCGCCGTTTCCTCAGCACACACCACAATCCCCACACCCTCATATCGCCCTCTGTAGTCCGGGGTCAACCAAGGGACTGCAAATAGGGCTGGGGGCCCGAAACCCACAGGTGCCGGCCGGGATGGAGCAAGACAGCCTCCGGTGGGGAAGGCGCAGCCGGGTGGGGGTCATACCGCCGGCTCCCCCTGCTCCAAGCCCCGCACGAGAAGCCGCTTTGGAGCTGGCTCCGGAGCCGACGGCGGCCGCCAAGGGGCTGCAATGCGGGGGCATGGGCGGGGGGCACGGGCAGGCGACGGCCGGGCACCCACGGAGCAGCGCCCGTAGCTGGGGGAAAGCGAGAGCCGCTCGGTCCCCGGCTCCGAAAATCTGGTGCAAAAGAGTGCCCTGTAACCCACTGCGGCGAGGGAGAAGGAAAGAGGGGGGGAAAAGACTGGCAGTCTTAGACACATTTCATGTCAAAACTCAGCATTTCCCTGGACAGCAAGAAGCTCCAGGTATTTACTACAAGGCTAATCTCCTTTTACTGGACTCCGCCGAGTGCGAAAACGGCGGGCGTTGAAGTTTGTCGGATGTTTCCCGTCTTCATGCGCATTAGCGTGTCTGCAACTGCTGGGAGTTTCTTAGCAATAAGCGCTGGGACGCGGAGCCCGGGCTTGGCCGCTGCGGACAGAGCCTTGGGGCGGCCGGCGGGGGAAGAACCGAGGGGACGGGGCAGAGTCTTGGGCCGAGACGCGCGATATATTTAAAAATGTCACTCGTCGCGAAGACCGCCTTTCCGCTTGGCTCCCTGTTCGGCCATTGAGGTAATGATCATCCCCCTTAATAATGTCATAAGCCGTGTGCCAGGGGCTGAAGGGGTGGTGGGAGGGAAGGCAAGGTGGGGGAAGACATCATCTCCTATTTGTGACGGGTACTGGGCCCCGCTGCCGGGCGCCGGAGGCAGCACAGGGACCGCCACGCCGCTGGCCCCGGCCCGGCGCTGCACGGCGGGGGCTGCACCCGCCTGGGGCACGGGGCGCTGTTCTCCATATCCATCCCCTTTTTCGTTATGCTGGGGGGGGAAGGAATTAATTTCTGGAAGGGGTAAGGGCGAGGGAAAAACTGGGAACGCAGAGGGGTAAAAGGAAAGCGGTGCGCAGCAGGTGCAGCCCGGGGAGCCGAGCCTGACCCACGCGGGACGGTGCCCGTCCCGGCGCCAGCAAATCCCCGCACACCACGGGCCGTGCGTGCCCGAAACATCCCCGCGGCAGAGGGATCATCTTATTGAAAACTCGAGATTAGTTGACACCCGCGACCACCCGGGCGGAGCTACGCGCAGTGAGGCGGCGAGACGTGGCTCCTGTCCACGAAGCACCCGAGGGTCTCGCAGGGGACGGCCGCCGCTGGCAGCCGGGAGGGCTGGGGGACGGGACGGGCCGGGGTCCCGCCGCCGCCGAGAGCGCCCCGGCAGAGGGGAGCATCCTGTAGCCCCTTGTTCCCCTTCACGGCAGCGGCTTCCTCTTCTTCGTCAAACCGGGGAAACCGCTCAACCTCCCGTCTCTCTCGCCACCCCCACTTCCAGAGCGTAACTCCGGAGCAGCCCTCCGAGGCGGCTGTAAAATCTCTGCACGAAGCGGCTTCCGCGGCAGCGGCCGGGATGCCGGAGCGCAGGGGTGAGCGATGCCCCGGGAAGCCCGGCCTCGCAGCTCCCGACGGTCCCCACACACGGTGGACATCGCTACCCCGACCCGCCGCGCCCAGAGGGAGCCCGTCCCGGTAAAGAAAACAAACAAGCAAACATTTTAAAACAAACAAACAAACAAGCAAACAAACACCCTAAAAATCCTTCTGAGGGTTAAAATCGCACCCTCTCTCCCAAGGCATCCCGTAGCCGGTCGTTTGCCGCCGGGGTACGTACCCTGCCGAGCCCCGCGCCAAGGTGGGATGCGGTTGTGCTCCGCTCACCATCGCAGGCTCACAGATCTCCCCCCCTCCCGCCCCCCCTTTCCCCTCCCCTTCTCCTTTTCCCTTTTTCCCTTTGGTGAGGCCCCAGACGGCCATCCTCCAGACGATACCCCTCCCACCTTCTGCCTCTTCCCCGCTGTCCCCTACACGTACCTGGTGGTAGGGGCTGTAGGCTGCTGCGAAGTAGGGCTGGGGAGGACCGTAGACTTGGTACATAACATCCAAACAGCTCATGGCTAGCCGCGGCCGAGAAGTAATTTTTTTCTCAACTCGTGTTCTGCAAAGTGGACTAATGCTTCGCGGGAGGGAGGTTCCTGGGGGTTAAGAGGCACCACGCACTGGTGGGAGGAGTGAGGGGGGATGAGGCCGCTCTGGGCTGTGCTGACACCCCCTCCCTGTCTTCTTTCCCTGCCTTCCGCCCTTCCTATAGCGTGGCTCCCTCCCGCAAATACGCCGGGACTGGAGGGGCTCCCCGGCCGCCGGGGGAATTTCAGCCCCGGGCCCGGCGGGTGGCAGCGGCGGAGGGAGCAGGGAGACCCCCCTTCCGCAGCCGGGACTGCCCGAGAGCAGCGGGGCGGGAGGCGTGGAGGGAGCTCCGGCCACGCAGGGACCGGCAGGCGGCTGCGGGGGGAACCGGGGGTCGGCGGGAGATGGGGGCTTACCCAGTGAGTGAACCCATCTCCCGCTGCCTTTGATTTTATTTCATTTATTTCGTTACATTCCACGTGCCTCCTGTGCCGGGTGCTGCCCCGCTGCCCCCGGGGAGAATGCCCCGGCCGCCCCCCACCTCGTCAGGCCCCGCTCCTGGCCGGGGCGAAGTGGAGCTCCGGGAAAGGCAGGGATCTGGGTGACCCCCTCCAAATCCCACCAAGTCCGGCGTCCGCCGGAAAATGCCACCACCAAAGCCACAGAAGTTGAGAGGTCTGATAAACCGAAGGAGGAAAAACCAGTTGCTCCCGAGGAGGAATCTCCCCAGAAACTTTTGAATCATTACAAATCCCGGGAACGGCAATGCTTTTGCATTTAATAGAAACTAAAACTACGCCGAGGGCAAAGTCACGTCAAAACAACAAATTATTGTGAAGGTAAACTGGATTTACTCCTTGGCTTTCTGCTGAGTACAACATGCAAAGTTGTAAACAGGTGAATGTATCTTCATTGCTCATTTTAGAGGAGTTGCATAGGAGGCAGATTTTTTTTTAACAGAGATGTAATTTCTCATTTCAATATCAAGTCTTTGAAATGTTCAGCTTCATGGTATGGGTCACAACAGCTGTGAGAAGAGACCCATTTTGTTTTGTTTTAAGCACCTGTAATAAAGCAGAAAAAATATAGAAAATATGAGAGAAAGTATATTACTCAGTTTTCAAGTGCTGATTGGTTACAGTAGTGTTGGGAAAAATCTAAAAAGAATGAACACTTTGAATTTTGAAGACCCAGAAATATTTAAACAAATTTTAGCAGAAAAACCTCATGTTTATAACTAAACATCAACTCTATTTTGTTTTCTCCAAAATACAATTTTTATATTCCAAGTGCTAGAAATTGTTTTGAATGCCTGTCATTCATAAAATCATATTTCAGCGCCTGATGAGCATGTTTCAATGTTTCCTGCACCAGGTGCAAGGTTTAAAATTCATGTTTAAGCAAAATTTTTTCTCCCTATTCTAGTTTGGGAAATTTGGTTTTTCTACTCCAATGCAGCCTGAAACACTGTGGCTGTGGGTTCTGCCTCAGCGTTGCTCCTTCCCCCATCAGAGCCAATTTTGTGTCAATGGTCAAGAAAATGAGGGGATGACCTCTGGGTATTAGGCTTTAAAATAAGAAATGTATCATATACTCTATAATTATATATATATATATATATATATATATATACTTTCCTGAGCAGTAAGCAAATAGTCACAGTAGTGGGAAGGACTCACTCAGCGGCTGGTGTCCAAATTAAAGCAGTCAGCTAAAGAACAGCCCTTCGCTCCTCACAGTGAGAGACTGTGGGATCTTACTCAGGACAACAGGATCTCACTCCACCTCTGTGTCCCTGCTTATGAGGGGCAGGGAGCTTTCCCAGCACACACAGATCTGTGCCTGTTTCAAAGGTGTTAGTATGCTGGGCAAGGTACCAGAAAAAGCCCATTTCTCAGAGGGTAAGTCCAATGAACACCTGCTCCAAAGACACAGCATGCCTTCCTGCTCTTCGGACCAGCCCTTCGCCAGGACTCTGTGCCATAGCAAAGGTAGGACCTGACACTTGCCAAGGCTGAGCATTCCCTTCTTGTGTAGAAAAACCCAAAGTGTAACAGCAACATGTGTGACTGGGTGCTGCAATGTGGCTGATGGTCTGGCTTGTGTACCCTGAAGAATCTCTCCTTGAGGGCTGAATTTTGAGATTTTACCTCACACTCAATTGTATGTAAGGGGAACCAGGTCTGATGTGGCTCGGTATGAATTCAGTCTCTTTTATAGACAGTTATTCAACTGTAAAACTGTGCAGTGTAAGACACAAGTAAACTTCAGTGTCTTATTGCAGAGCAATACAAATATTCATGCAAAAATGCTGGCATTATTTTGCTTCTTTGGTGCATCTGTGAAATTAGTGCTGCTATAGGAAATCATCCTGGAAACCAATGATCAGAAACTATATTCACTAATGATCTCACTGTGTGTTTACAATTATGTAAAAATAGTTTTCCTTGGTCTTAACTAAAGAATTTTAGTTGGTTTGAGTAACATCAGGAACTACAAAGACTTGGAACGAAACAGCTGAATTACTTCAGAGAAAAAATTATGACAGCAGTAAAAGAAAGCATAATTTTGGGAAGGACATAGGTTAAGAACTGGCTGTGTACCATTACAGCACTGGCGTGGGCCTACTCCTAAGCCATACACTGGTAAGTATTTCACAGCAGTAATATGAAAAGAAAATCTTGCTAGCAATAAAGAATGATGGGTTCTGATAAACAGTGAGATGCAGAAACTTACAACTTGCCTCAGAAAACATTTCTCTAAAGCAAGTCAGTGTTATCTTCTAACTAAATTGGAACCTTTCACAAAACAAGAATTGGGTACTACTGCAAATGGTTTACCAGACTAGCAAACAGATCATCAAGCAAAACAACATTCAGAAAGACTGGGACAAAAATGTGGTGGCATGGATCACATTTGTTGCTCATCATCCCTGGAAATCCTACGTCTGGTGCTGGCCTGCCAGCCCCCGGTGTGTGAAGGTTTGAGCAGGGAGTATCGCATTCAATTAAAGGATTTAAGTATTTATCATCCAGAAGGGACCTTTCTGGTTTTTCAATTATACCACATATATCATTCTTGCTGTTCATAATAAACTTATTTAGAAGATCAGGTAAATTTTAACAGTTTGCAGAAAGGAATGCTTTTCCAAATAGAAGATACCATGAGGTGGGTGGAGAATCCAGTCCTCACTGCAGCCATTTGCCACTTGCTAAGCAGCCTTTGGTGTTTCTCACTTCCAGCTTGAGTTGGGTTGGCTTCAGCTTCCAGCTGTTGGTTCATATAATGACTTACTTCACTTATCTAAACAGTCCTTTTGCTTTTTCCTTTATCCTTTGTAATATTTGCTCTTATGAAACTTATTTATTTCATAAAATAATTTTTTTCCTGCCAAATAAATGGGCAGGAAAAAAAAATTCTACTGCATTCCTCTAATAGTTTTTGTACCTTTTTTATTTGCAACCTATGAAACATTTTCAACATTGTTTTAAAAATATTGAGGCAAGAATTTGTTATTATTCTAACATTTCTCTTGCTGAAAGTATACACAAAGTAAAATACCTTCTTAGCAATTGATGCTTATGGCTGTTGGGTTTTTTTGCCATGACACAATTTTAAAGACGTCATACTGATGTGCTCTCCCACTGTGATGAGCACAGTATTTTTAGTTTTGATACTACAAGTATATAGAAAACATGGTGGTGAAGAGCTGATGGCACTTGGAAGTTTCTGGAACCTCTTCTAAACTCTTACATATCTGATATTGCAAATAATTAGGCCTGAAAACTGTGATGATCCCATGTGAGCCTATGACACCTGCTCATGACACCTTGTACAGTCATCCTTTCTAAGACCTTTTCCATCACTTTTCTTCCTTGGTCGTAGATGTGCAACTCTTCAAACAGCTCCATTCATGTGCTGTTTGTTCTTGAGAATGCCAAGAGACTCAGCAATGGACTCAAGGTATTGCCAAATGTCCCAATTCCCACTTTACTCACCGGTCTTCTTGTTACTATGCTACCTGCTGAATTTGTTGGTGTGATTTTATATCAGCTTTCAAGTTACTGATGGTCATCTTGCACAGACCACAAACTAACTAATGCAAATATTCCTATACACTGTTAATGTACTATACTCCTATGTGGCAATAGTCATATTTCTAAATACTAAAGATTGTGTGTTGACTTATGTCTTGCAATTCTTGTTTATTTGCTGTGTGTATCACTTATATTGTGCAGTGTTTCCTCTATGAGATGATAAATTCAGTTTCACTGGTCTTCCTATTCCTGCTCTCCTCTTTACTCTTTAAATCTCTAATGCTTCAATCTGCCTGTAGGACTCAGCACATACTTAGCTTCTAGCTGAATGTACTACTTGTGGGTCTACATGGGTCAAATTTGGCTGAAATGAATTAAGATAGATAATGCTGTTCCTCTTTCTTATCTTGTCTTTGTGCTCCATATCCCTAAAAGCTTTTTATTTTTTTAGGGCTTGGCAACTGTTACCATGGTGTTCTCAGGAATGTTTTTGAGGTCCAGCCTCTGGGTCTGTATTAATACAGAAGACTTTAGGCTCAAGAGCTTCTGGCTTGGTAGTTTTTGTGGGCACTGAATTAACTGACATTAAAGATAAAAATCAGTGTTATAAATATAGTAAAACACGAAGTGAAAGTCAGGGGACACATCTCACTGACTTCATAGTCTCCTTCATTATCTTGGAGAACCTGGTTTTATTTTGGTTTTCAACCTCAGAGAGCTTGTACAGTTAATTTTGATTTTCTTTTGAAGGTGTGATTTTTTCCCCCTTTTCCTTTTTCCCCCTACACCTCAGAGAATTAACTGTTAGCTGCTAATTGATCACACTGTACAGATACTATTTGGTGTGCATTTGTACATGTGACAGCACGTCTGCTCCAGTGACATGCTCTGCAGCAGCTGGAATGTACATGTTGATTTTTACTCCATGATGTATTTCCAGGGGAGCTGCAGCCCAGCTCAGGGTGCAGCATCTGGTGCGTGTCACTCACCCGTCCTGCCCAGCCCTGACAGGCCAGAGGCATCACCTGTCTCTCCTCTACTGATGGCGGCAGATGAAGAGATCATTATGCAGGGCTGGAAGGGAAATCCAGAACTGTCATGAGGGAATACATTCACATGTGTGAGAACACACTGAATGCATTGAATTTAGGGCTTGATTTTGAAATAGGAATGTTCATGGAAGTTTTTTCCCAAGTCAGCATAGTAACAGAGTTGGTTTTGCCCTCAGAGGCGGAGGCATCAGCTTTTCTGATGCAGGTATTTTGGCACATTCAGATCTGAGCTGAATCACTGTGCACCTCTTTCCCCCTCTCAGCAGTGAGCCATCAGAAAGGTGAATCTGGCTTGTTTTGAGATTCATTCACCAAGATACATTTTTTTTTTTGTATTTGTATATAATATCTACAGTACATATTTTTTTCTGTGTGCAGGGAAGAAAGATTATTTCAGTGAAAATTTTCCCTAACAATTGCCTCCATGCACAAAATAGGGGGGTTTTATGTTTTATTTTCCTTTTTTGTTAAATTGCTAACATGTGAAAGCAGAAAAAGGCTGTGTAGCTCTTTTGAAGCTTCTGATGCACCAGCTCTATTAATACAGTCACTAAACTCCTGATGTAATTCCTCTGCAATGTCCAGTATCAGTGATTTTGATTGCACAGTCATACCTTTTCCCATTTTGTTTTGAAAAAGAAAGTGGTTTTGTACAAAGAGTTTAATTCCTGTAAATGCTTTCATTTTGGAAGCATCTTTCTTTCTACTTTTTTAGATAATATTTCAGGCAGAGGGAGGTAGGTGGCAGAGGAAGACTGCAGCTTGAGAGAGTAAGTGGCTTGACGCAAGGAAACAACAAGAAAATCAGGTTTTCAGTAGAGCACAAACAGGTAAGGTATGTGTTTTTTAATGTCTGCACAGACTTTAGTAGGCTGCCAATAATGTGAAGCTGGGATGAGGAAAAGAAAGGCTCTCATTTACTTCCATGATTAAGTCTTCCTCAACTTTAATTGCTCAGAGTGGGCAATATTATATCATACCAGAGGGGCTCACTGTGTCACTTCTGTTTTATTCAGTGTGTATTTGGCTAAGCTTTGAGACAGTGCCACTAGGAAATGGTAACAGAGTATATTTTAAACAACAAAATTGCAAAATAAAGTAGAAAGAAAATTCATAGCAAAATACTGGAGGTGGAGCCATGCTACAGGGAATTGTGTTTTCATTGCCTGGAATTGCCCCAAATAATGTAGCTCCTGGGTTAAGTGTAAATAGGGGTGATTTCAGGGCCTGGAAAGTATCCTGCCTTTATGAAACTGAACAGAGCCTACACTTACTTTTTTGTTTTTATGATTATATTTAATAGAGAACTTAGTCCTCACAGCTGCAAAATCCAACTCCATCTTCAGAAATGAGGTTGGAAAAACAAAGAAGAAGGAGAGAGGAAGACAGTAAGAAAAGAATGCAGGAGTGTACTGGCACTACAGGTATGCACTGTCTGAGGGAGAAGGGGACAAAAAAAATGTCATTTGATTTTCAAAATATCTATATATTGCAGTCCACTGAACAACAATGTATACATAGTCATATTGTAGCCCAGATGAGAACTCTGACTTAGATTCATATTGGTATCTGTGTATATTTACCTCTTTTAATATGGAAAGATAAGAAATTAGTATGCAGATGATTTATTTGTAATAAATAACAATGCTCTAGACTCTATTGAGGATGCATAGTTTGTGCCCATGCCCTTGCTTGTACACAAAATTATTAAAATAAGGATGAATGAAGTGAAATCCTATGCAACAAGCACGCCCCCAAAGGCAAATAATAACATTCATATCAGGGCTCGTGTACTGAGATCTTCATGCAGGATGGTTGTACTTTTTAAAGAAGAATCTCTTCTCATGCTGAGGTGGGCACTTCCCTGAACTGCAAAGAGTTTTACACGTACATATGAATCAGTCAGTGAGCTGGCACAAGAGGAAGAGCCTCCTGTGAGGATCTTAGAGAAAGTAAGCCATTCTCACCCCTCTGCTGAAGAAGGCTTGTGCGCATTAAAGAACTTCTTGTCTACTGAATCAAATTGATGGAGATGGTATTCTAACAAATCAAGTTTTTGAAATGCAGGTCCAGTTTTTATATCAAGGTAACAGAACACAATTTTCATTTCAGAAAGATAACCCAATTGAGGAAAATTTTAAAAATTACCTTTCAACTTTTGTTGGGGTTCTGTATATAGCTGGTAAGAGCCAAGCACATAGTTTGGCACATACTTGGAGTTGCTGCATCACAAGAAATGAATAGACAGGACTTAATTTAGGCTCAGAATTTGGCACAGTTTTTGAATGAGATTTTTCAGAAATTGATGCAGACAGTTCTCTGGTCAGGTGGGGGTATGGTTTATTGTAAAGGAGAGAGTGTGAAAGCTGAAGAGCTGGACAAATGCAGAGTGTGACAGGAAGGCAGCTCAAAGATATTTCTGTTGAAATAATACAACTGCTGCATTAAATAAACTGGCCTGCCCACCATTAAGGCATCAATTTTTGTTATACTGTGTATTGCTGATCTTAGGGACAATTTTACCAGTCTGTGTGTCTCTTGTCCTGATTTGCTCCTTTACTTCCAGCCTGGGAAGAGGCTGGGACCTGGCTTTACTGGTTTTTCCGTACTGGGATGCTGCTGCCTTCAAGAGCCCCTGTGTGCTTTCCTGGGGCAGGCAGGTAGTTGCTTGCCAGGCAGCTAAAGCAGGAGCTGAGGGTGATTTCCAGGGAAATCAGAAACACTCAAAAAAAGCTGTTGGGGAAAGCCTGCCATCAGCTCCATAGTCCAGAGAAAGATCAGGACACTCAGGAACGCCTTCGAGCTCTTTTCTCTCCCACATGCTGTGTGCTTTGTCCCAGCCTCCTGCATGCCCAAGGACAGAAGCCTGTCTTTCAGCATGTCACTCCAGCCGGCACGTGCCAAACCATATTTCAGTCTCTCGCCTTCCAACACCAAGCAAACTCCACAGTCCTCACATTCCTGCCGCATGGGACACCCCGCTCCTGCCTCTTCCCATGTAGGCACAGCTTGCTGCCATGCTCCAGGGAAACCACACACCAATTTTTGCATGCTGTTCTCTTTCCCAGGTGAACGTGTTTTCATGGGGGAGGACAACTTTCATTATTCAGCGAAATACACCAGCTGCCACACTCCAATGACCTGCAAGTGCAGTTACACTGTTTGAAGCCAGTGTCAGAGACGATGTCATATAACTTATTTGCTCCTGTGTTCTCTCTTGCCCTGCATTCTGCATGTGCAGAATTATGGCTACACTGCTTCTTTTCTGCTTGCAGACAGGTTGAGGGGTGTGTCCTGCTCTTTGCTGGAGCTTCAGAGGTTGGTTGCCAGTTCTCTCTCATGTTACTTTTGTGCATTGCCCTGGCACAGTGTCAAAAGTCAGTTGCCCCATAGAAATAGGGTCCATCAGTTAAGTGTTCTCCAGTTTTCCCTGCTCAGGGATCCTTCCACCGGGATCCTAAAAGCAACTGCCTTGTGGCACCCTTCTGTATGCTTCTCTTATGTGGGAAAAGCAAGATGACTCCTACTCCATGAATTGTATGTGTTAATCTCTTAAATCAGTAATGCTGCCTCACAGCTTTTGCATAGATGAAAGAAAGCTGGCACACGGGTAAAATGAATTTTCTAAACGGTATTCAGGGTGTGCTGATACTGCATGTTTTTATCCAAGCAGTTATATGTGCTTCAGCCAGAACTATGTTTTCTTCTGCATCTCAGAGAGCACATGCTAACGTAGTGGTTCCATACATACATGAAACACTAAGCAGAAAAAATTACTCTATCATCCTCACTGACTTAGTAAAAGGGCAATCATCTCTACGCCAAAACATTTGTTTCTTCAACTGTGTTCTTCTATACTCACCACTTATCCTAAAATGCAAATAGGTTACAAGTTTTTTATCAACACAAAGAGTCAATACTTTTACTTTAAAGAAAGAATAAAAAACATTTAAAGTATCTGTGAAAATATGCCCAAGATACATAGTGTCTCACACTAAAGAGTTCCAAATGTTTTGGAAGTTGTAGTTTATATGTCTGCTAGACTATTCCTACCAAGATTATTTATCCATTTAATATCTACCTACCTACCTACTAGCTTATCATACAAATTTCTCACAAATAGCAAATACCTAAGCAGAGACAATTTGAGAGGGATGTCATGGAAAGAGAAGGCTGAGCAACTAATATCTATAAGCCAAACATTCAGATCTAAGAGATATGATGGGGGAACTCTAAACTAAGGACTGGAAAGAGCACTTTTTGTTTTGGGGGGGGTGGGTAGCCTGAAAGCAAATATGCAGCTGTTTCACGGACAGAATTCACTTCCAGCCTCCTTGAGGGATTCATAATGTCTCCAAAAGACAATGCTGTTGTCTTTTGTAGAAACACTTGAACAAAATCTAAAACATTAATTTCCCACAGTCCTACTGAGCTAATACTTTTCTCTCATTTTTAAAGAATTCATTTTCAAGAAGGACTGGAAATCTACCTGTATTGGGAACTTTTGGAGCACCTTTAAAAATCCCTATCACATGTTAATTACTATAAGCACTACAACTGATCACCATTTAGTTCTGTTTATTTGATAGTTTTGACAGGGCTTTCCCTGATGCTGTTGCTTTCTAGTGATGACCTTTCTGTCATAGGGGCGAACTTTCAGCTTGTGCTTCCCTTCTCTGCCAGAGTACTCCTTTCCAACCTTTTTTTCTGGAGCCAGCTGGAGATCCCAGTGTGGTTCCTTCAGTTTCTGCGGTGAGACTTCACTGTGTGTGTGCCTTTAACAGGTGTCCACTTCTGCAGGCCCAGTTTGGATTTGGACATTTTCCTAGGAAGCTGCACCCTCATCTCAGCCCTGCATAAGCAGCATTCCTGGTGTGGATGGCCAGCTGGCTGTTACAACCTTTTTTCACACCACAGTATGTAAAACTACACAGGGCAGGTCTTGTTGATGCGTGAAAAATGCTTCTAACAGCCTGCTCCCATGTGCACTGAGATTTCCAGCTTCACTGACTCTCTGACCCCCAGAGAGCAAAAGTGCTGGAAACAAGAAAATGGTTTGCTAAAGGCGGGAAGGGAGAACAAAATGAGTGCAGGAATAGGTTTGGTTTTCAGGAGAACAGAAGTTTTCAGAAGCGTGCTGATTGAGGGTTGACATTGTGGGCCAACATCAAGTGCAGTAAGAATGAGTCTGAGGAAACACTTGCTATCTACACAGCTCTTTTAAAAGACTGTTTTACTGATTAATTTACATGTATTGACTACTTTCCACTGATCAGCTTGCATACAATACATGTACATTTGGCTTTTTTGGGTAAATGGGGCTTGTGGCTGCTCAGAATGGCACACCATTGTTGTATCAGTCACATGGGATGTCATGCCAGATAAACATATTCTGACATGCTGTCACAAATGGACAGTTCATTGTGAAGGAGGCAGAAAAAGTGGTTTAAAAGTGCACCCATGTTCATGTATGCAAATATACATTCACACATATATGTGTATATAAACATGATAGACAGACAGATAGATAGACATACACACAAATATTCTTTTTCCTTCTCTGACAACCATAATGAAAGATCTGAAGATGAAGATTTTTAGAAACCAAGAAATTATTCACGAAAAAATGGGAAAGGGATGCTTCTCTTAAAAAACTGTACAAGGTAACATTCAGTTGAAGAACTGCCTCAACATGAAGAGTGGGGCCAGGGTAGTTGATGCTTCTCTGAAACCAGAAGATGCCAGATGCGGGCCTTTCTTTCTGTCCTAGAGGTCATAGGAAGTAATTGTTTCCAGAAAGCCCCTGCAAGGGAACACTTCCAATCCCCTCAGACTGCAGCTGCTCCTGCACCACTTACAACTGGATGATTGGAGACGTTGGCCAAAACCTATGTAGAAAAACATAGTTCATGTTCACATGTTCATGGCATTCACATGTGGCAATGTCTTGGGAAGTGTAACGATGGCACATACTTTGGAGGAAAACTAGTCACTGTCTGTTTTCTACAAATCAAATCAGATGTCCATGCCATGAAAATTAGCTCCCAAAATCTAATTTTTTGTTATTACAAAATCCAAGGCAACTGGGACTGGGAATATTTGCATCTGTCCATGAGTATTCTAGAGTTTAAAATGTTGTTAATCTGTCTTGATAAATTTTTATTTCTTTTCCCTTAGTTTTTGCTTACCTCTAGAGCAGTTTGGAATGCTCCAGTTTTTTCCTGGGCCAAATTTTTGAACAAATAGGAAAACACTGAGAAAACGTGGAAATACTGTGGAAAAAATATTCCATTCTCATTTCACTTCTGGAAAACTCCTTCACTGGTCAGCATCACCTAGAAGATTACGTCTGTTAGTGTGTGAAATTCCTGTAAATAAACTCTCAGGGCATATGGCACAACCTTAATCTAAAAATGAAATGTTAGTGGAGACAGGCACAGGGCTGGGTTACGAAATAAATGGGATTCATTGGGAAAGGGATAATTTAGAATTAGTGCAGTGGAAGGTATCTGGCCATAAAAATAGTGTTTAGACACTTCTCCTCTCTACACTTTTCTGAACCTGCCTGTTTGCCTCTGGTGTGGTGTGGTATGAACAGATCTCTTGATGCAAAATAGAGTGGCTGGGCAGTTGGTTATGGCGCAGGACAGCCCTCAGGGAACTGTTCCTCTGGCTAAGCTTGTTTGGATTATAACCTCTCATGGTTTTTGGTAGCTCTCTTGATTTGATCTCAACTGCTTCTTGTGTTGGGAAAAACACCAGATCCAAAGAAGAATTGGATTTGCAAAGAAGAATTGTTTGCACACCTCCCAGGTCCAAAGAAGGCTTTGGTAGGGCAAGGGATCTATTCCAGTCATCTAGCATGGCATCTCCAAATACTCTCACATCAGTTGGGAGCTGTGGAACATGATCCCATTAGATTTGGGTATGCAGTGAAGACAGAGCTGTCAAGGATTGATAGGGAGTACACTTTATGGGCCATAATCAGGCCTTGCTACAGGCTTTAAAAAATATTATGATGAGAGGATTTCTGTTTTATTGCTAGTTTGGAGGTGTTGAGCATACAAACATTTTGACTCTTTGCTCTCCTTTTGCCCTCGGGGCAAAATCTGGAGCAAAGAGTAAAAAGTTAATCTAGATTTAATTTAATTTAATTCTAGGTACCATCCAGTGTTTTATGAAGTCCTGGTCCTAGAACCCTGGATGCAGATGTGATTTGAAAAGCAATCCTGTAGCCCTGGATTTACCCACAGTGAGCAGAGTCTCATCCACTGACTCCTCAAAGGCTATTTTAGAAAGAAATGCTTGAAGCAAGATATAGAAATGAGGATCTCTGTAAAGTCTACTCCTAAAGACAGTCTTGTATACATTGGTTTCATGTTATATAATGGCATGTCAGACACGGTCTGTCCCAATCTGAGGACTTAGCCCTTTTCACTCAGCACACACAGTCTCGGGCTGGTAACAGCTCCATGCTTTGCATGGATGACATATTTTGGAGGACAGCGAGAGGCTGGACTCAGAACTAACACAGAGAAAATAAGAAAGAAGGAACGTGCAAAAGAGTATTTCACGCACGTCCAAATTATGCCTGTAAAAAATATTCTTGTGAGAAAAACAGCAAAATGCAAGGAGAAAGGAGTGTGCAGTGTGGTGGGGTGGACAAAGAGCCAGCTCAGGCAAGCCTGGCTGAACAGCGGTTACTATGCTGTAAAAAATGGACATGGCAAATGTACTGCATTTGCTAAAGGCTCCATGAAACTCCAGGGAAAACTGAGCATTCACAGAGTGGCTCCGCCAACAGCAAGAAAGTTTCATTATTATTAGTCATATGCTGAGGATGTAAAGGAATTTTAAGGCTGCACTCTTTGCATTTTTAGAGGTTATTAATGAAATAGCATAGCAAGGTGAATTACATTAAAATATTTTTCTAACCATTCCAGAAATCTTGGTCCAAGTTGGCATAGGGGGCTGGCAAGTGGTGAACTTTTGACCGAAGCTCGGATTGCTGGGAGACACATCCTCCTTGTTAGTTTCGGGTGACAGTTCACTGTACTAGAGGGATCCACTTGTGTGTAAAGAGGCGAGTGGGGGAGGAAGATTTAGCACTGCATTTTCACAGTGGCAAGAAATTCCATCCAGCTCAAATGTGTTTTGGCCCACTGCCCAGCTCCTTGTCAGACACATGACCATCACTCGGCTTCCTATTTCTGGCCCAGAATAAGCAAGCCCCACTAGTGGTTAAAATTAGGCAACTGACCTGTGACAACACATGTTGACTCTCCAACAGAGGGTAGACATATTTAAAAACCAGAAAAGATCTAGACACACCAAGATTTAATGTCAGCGCCACATGTAATTCATCAGTTTGGGCTACTATAATTCAGATAACAGTTGATCTACTTCATGGAGAAGACTTAGCTGGATTTTCTGGCTTCCTTCTGACCAAAGACTTCCTATAATGATAGCTAAAGAGATGATTATGCCATTATTTTTTCGTGGTAGATATCCATAGCCCTAGCTCCTCACCCTGTCATGATGTAGTTGTATGACGGAAAATTTCTGAGACTAACAAGACAGGACATCTGGTTTAACAGAGCTTTTGTTGGGAAAGCTTATTTCCAATTGAAACAGCAACAGACTAGCTGGTTAACAAGTAGGTATTTTCCATTTGTCAAAAACAAGTCAGTCAAAATATTTGTGCACATTTGAATGACTTTCTTGAATGCAGTACTCTGATAGCCATTATACTCGTTTCTGCTCTTACCACACATACCTTCATTGGCTTGGCCAATGCCACTGGCCATGGCAACCTATCTGTCAAGATCTCATACAGTTCTCTGGACTTTACTGTACTTCCCCAGAGCCTGAGATACATACCCTCCTTGAGTCCTTTAATGAAGACCATTGGCTGTCCTTGAAATCCCTTCCTAAGCCTTTTCTACATGTTGAGGTATACCCAAGAAATCTCCTCTCCTCTCCTCTCCTCTCCTCTCCTCTCCTCTCCTCTCCTCTCCTTTTCTTCCTAAGATATGTTGCTCAAGCAGAAATTTCCAAGAGATTTTCAGTTACAGCACAAAGAAGGATACCTGAAATTAATAAGAAATATGCTTACTAAACAACAGAGCAGTAATAAAATGTACTTTTGCAAGTGTTTGTTGCTATTAACAGTCTGGTATTTTAAAATATTCCAGTCTAACAAAAGCTTTGAAGCCACAGGAAATGCATCTGATACTCACGGGCTGCTTACTCTGTTTTCTCTGCATGGGCAGAGAAACTCCAGGTGCCAACTCAGGTGTGACAATATGCGCTACCCTTTGGATGGGAGGATGCTGAGCCAGACCTGTGTCAGACACTTCAGCACAGTGTTCCTAGCCCTATCTTGGGCTTAGGGCACAGTGAGGTGCAGCTGGTTCCAGGTCTGCACCCAGTGTGGTTCTCATGCTAAGCCCAGGCAGAGCCTGATGGAAGGACCTGGGGACTAAAGAATTAGTCACAACTCCAAGGAAGTAATTTTGACGTTTTGATTATCTGGGATATTCCTGCCTTCTGCTACTTGGCACCATGGAGAAGTGGCTGTGACTGTTGGCACCTGAATTCACTTAATACTGTGTATTAAGTGATGCGTGGGTCTTTTAACACCTTGCCACTGTAGTCAGGTTCATCAATATGGTCCAGGCAGAAAATGGCTTGTGGGTTGGCTACCATTTGGACAGAAACTAACTAAAAAAACATTCGACCTATAGGTTTGGCGGAAAAACCTCCCCCTCTTTTCAGTGGTCTTTACCCTCAGTTAGCAGGGTCTCACCTGGCTTTTCTGCTCTGCTCCATCATCTTCTGTGTCTGACCCACAATATGCCAGCAAATTCCCATGCTTGCAGGGTGCCAGCAACTGTCACTCGGGAGAGAAGATCAAGAAAATTCCAGGCAAGGCAGAAGCGACCTGTCTGGTTGGCAAGGGGACTGTGACCAAGTGGAGCAGGGTTAGAGGACTGCCAGAGTTGGACCTGGATCGTGATTATACTTACATCCTCATTAGTGAGATGTTAAGTTTTAAGATTTAAACCTTTCGCTCAGTATGTTTCAGTCAAGTCGTATGAAATGTTTTAATAACAGAATATAGAGTTTTGAAAAGTGTGTACGAATGGGTAAGGTTGGAAGGGACCACAGGGGGTTCATCTGGTCCAAACTCCCTGCTCGAACAGGGACATCCTGGAGCACATGGCACAGGGTTGTGTCCAGGTGATGCTTCAATATGTCCAATGGGAAAGACTCCACAGCCTCTCTGGGCAACTTGTTCTGATGCATAGTCACCTGCACAGTAAAGAAGTTCTTCCTCACATTCTTGTGGAACTTCCTGTGCATCAGTTTCTGCCCATTGCCTCTTGTCCCATTGCTTGGCACCACTGAGCAGAGCCTGGCTCCATCCTCTTGGCACCCCCCTTCAGATACTGATGGGCATTGATGATGTCCCCTCTCAGTCATCTGTTCTCAAGACTCAACAGGCCCAATTCTCTCAGGCATTGCTCATAAGAGAGATGTTCTAAGCCCTTTTGTAGCTCTCTGCTGGACCAGCTCTAGGAACTCCATGACTCTCTCGTATTAAGGAGTCCAGAACTGGACACAGCACTCCAGACGTGGCGTCACCAGGGCTGAGGTAGAGGGGCAGGTTCACCTCCCTTGACCTGCTGGGAATGCTCTTCCTAACGCATCCTAGGATCCCATCAGCCTTCTTGGCCCTAAGGACACACTGCTGGCTCATGAACAGCTTGTCCACTGGGATCCACAGGTCCTTCTCCTCAGAGATGATTTCCAGCAGGTCAGCCCCCAGCCTGTACTGGAGCATGGGGTTGTTTTTCCCCAAGTGTAGGACCCTGCATTTGTCTTTGTTGAGTTTCAGACAGTTCTTTGCCGCCCATCTCTCCAACCTGTTGCGGTCCTGTTGAAGGGCTGCACAGCACCCTGGAATATCGGCCATTCCATGTTTGTGTCTTCAGAGAACTTGCTGAGGAGGCATCTCCCCTTCATCCAAGTAATTGATGGAAAAGTTAAATAATACTGGGCCCACTATCGACCCTTGGGGGACACCACCAGTGACAGGCTTCTAACCAGACCTAGATTACGACCCTCTGGAATGTTCTGTTCAGCCAGTTTTCAATGCACCTCACTGTCCACTCAACCAGGCCACGCTTCCTGAGTTTGCCTATGAGGGTGTTGTGACAGACAAAGTCAAAAGCTTTGCTAAAGTTGTCATAGACAATATCCACTGCTCTCCCCTCATCCATCCAGGTAGCTGCCACACCACAGAAGGCAATCGGGTTGGTCAAGCAGGGTTTACCTTTAGTGAATCAGTGCTGACTACTCCTGATCAACTTCTTGTCATCCATATGGATAGAAATGGCCTCTAGAATGAGGTGCTCCATCACCTTTCCAAGCATTGAGGCAAGGCTAATGGGTCAGTAGTTCCCTGGGTCATTCTCCTTGCCCTTTTTGAAGATTGGGATTACATTTTCTTTCTTCCAGTCCTCAAGCACTTCTCCTGAACTCTGTGACTCCTCAAAGATGATTGTGAATGGCCTGGCTATAATCTGCCAGCTCTCTCAGCACTCGTGGATGCATCCCATCAGGTCCCATGGACTTGTGGATATAAAGTTTGCCTAGATGTTCTCTAAACCAATCCTTCTTGACCAAGGGAAAGCCTTCCATCCCATAGTCCTTTACTCTGATTTCCTGGGTCAGAGATGCCTGAGAGCTGGTCTTGCCAGTGAAGATTGATGCATAGAAGTTGTCAGTAACTGCTACTCAGAGTCCTCTTTACCAGGGTCTCCTCTCCATGTAGTTATGGGCCCACATGACTGTTAGTTTCCCAACTAAGATTAATTCTTCCTTAAATACTGTAGCCTCTACATTACATATTTGATTTGAGATGCTAAATAATTTCAAACATAGAGGGTTTAATTGAGTAGGAGAACTTTGTACAATTCTTTTAATGCATTCCTGTTGCTCTTGGGTCTCACTTTTCCCACTTTCTATTACCAGTTGACCTGAGCAGTGTTGGCCCAGCTGCTGTTTCCTGCCACCTCTGAGTTATTTCCTGCTTTCTTTTGTCCTTCCTATAGCAAGAGTTTAATGTAGACTGAGCCTGCTCAGTGAATTAAGCAGCACATTGATTGCGGCTTCCTGAAAGGTTTAAAAATGCCTACCAGTGTTGATGGCCAAACTGTCATTAAGGTGCTCTTATGCAGACATGAAGAGCCTGGTCACACAGAGCTACTCATCTCAGTCTCCACAGTAGTAACAAATGTCATCTATATACAGAAACTACTCACATATCTCTTTTGGCTGACATTATTGACGCTTGTCTTTCTGGATACATATATTGACTAATTGCAACTGCCAATGTTTTAAGAGTCAGATCAAATAATAAAAGCTGATGGTGGCCAAGTGATACTTTAAACTCCCAGGGCCCTTTGAAATATGGGAAAATTATTTCCATTGGTTTGATAGAACAGTGTATTATTGGTTTGATAGAACAGTGTATTATACTTATCATGGAGGCAATGTTTTAAAAGTGTGTTCATTCTTGACATTTGTTCCTGCGAACACGCCATTAACCCTTTCCTGAAAACAGCCCTTCCCTGCATTGTTCCTGACAAAAGGAGCTGGCAAAGTGAAGGAAAGAAAAGCAATTTTAATACAGCACCTGCAATCTGCTATGAATTATTATCATAGTTCAATTCTTGCTTAAATCTTGTGCAGAGTGGAGATCCTTAATCAATTCTTCACGTTGCCCACTTCTCAAGGAACAGTTCCCAAGAGGAGACAAGTTTAGGTTGACCAGGGGAGCAACTTCATGCTCAGAACTGTTGGTGAACCTTTCTAGGACTTTTACTACTCTGTAGATCTGTAATGCTAATGTCATTTTTCTGGTTCTTGAACTCTTCCAAAAACAAATTCAGAGACAGGTAGCTAAACAGTATTTTCAAACAGATTAATAAAATCCTAGAATCATAGAATTTTAAAGGTTGCAAAAGATCATTGAGTCAAATCAAATTGGGATCAGCTGCCTTCCCTTTTAGAACATTACTTTTGGAAAACAAGAACCAATTGCATGGTGAGAGGCGTTGGCTATCCATGAGCTTACTATGGCAATGCAGGCTTTTTTGAGGAATATTAGAGCACTGCATCTTCAGTGTTAGAGAGCAGGTAGAGTTGAATGAAGAAACAATACATTCCAAATTCTGGTGAGCAGGAAGGCGAGCCTAGAGGTGATCATGCCCTTGGGGAGACATGGTGTTTCAGCACCCGTTTTTTCCTTAGACTGCACTCACACACTACATTTTACATCAGCTTTGCCTTTAGATAAGTTTTCTTCTGTTACAATAGTAAGTCAATATTCTGACTACATTGATTTCCTATCCTGCTATTTCAGTAACAGACTCCATGGTTTTCAAATCATAGAATTGAATGGGTTGGGTTGGAAAGGAACTTAAAGATCAATGAGTTCCAACATTCCCAACCCCCCACCACAGGTAGGGGCACGTTGGGCAGTTTTCCCTGTTTATTGTTCATAAGGCCTAAATGGGCCTCAGAAGGCACTGTAACCATCACATCACGCAAACCATGTCTCTTGCTCTAAATGTCCAGGCAATAAAGCCATCTTGTTCAACCTCATGTAACTGCTTTTCAAGAGCAACTGTAAGTTCTTACCCCTTTTGCTGACACAGGCAGAATTAATTAGCACTCACCTGACCTGGTGTAGAAGACACTTCCATTCACTTGACATTTAATAACTTGTTATCCAACACCTTGCTTCTGTCCTCCTAGGCATCCTGTCTATTCTAAGCTTCCTCTATTACTAATGGCATATGCATGCCATGTTCATATAGCCCTCATGTCTAACGCTTTCTCTGCCAGGCCCATGCAGCAGCCCTATTCTTCTCCCCGTCCTCTCTAATATTTGCTAATCTTGACCAGGACTTTTGAGTCACCATGCATGACCTTATTTTCAGCTCTTGCTGCGACAGAGGGTACCTTATGAGATGTTGGGGAAGGAACTATGTTGAGCAACCCTTGTCTTTCTGCGTTCCCCAGACTACAAAGAGTACAAGGCATTTGTTTGTCAGGTAGGCACAGAAATGGGTCCACTGTCACTGTGACACGACTGTCCTTGCCACCACATCACTTTTGATCCACAGGATCGCATCCTGTGAAAGGCAGAGTCTTGGTCTCTGCTTATCAATACAGATATTTTGTTAGCAGAAAAGAGAGATAGTGTGATCTCATTCTTTCTCCAATTAATCTGCAGCAGTAGTTCATTAGTATTACTTTTAAATTTTGTAAACATGAAGAGGGTTTATCCATTTTTAAATCTCTGCCTTCTTTTCTCTGACCACAACACTGGCAGCACTTGGGTTGCTCTTCCAGAAGGGTGAGTAGAGTAGGAAATAGGAGAAAATAGGAGACATGGCTGAGGGGGAGAGGCACTGTGTCTACTCTCATCTGTTTCTGGAGCTCTTTTTGGTCCACTTTGGCTATACCCCCAGGCAGCACTCTCCTTTCTAGCCTGCAGTCCAGGGAGTGCATACTTTATTCCCTGCTGAACCTGTTTAATTGGGGGGGGTCTCCATCTCCCTCTTCACAAGGGATTTGTCTTTTCCTAAAGTGGACAGTCTTTATCCTGAGCTTATCACCTACATATTGCCACTGAGGAATCACCACCAAAATTCAGATCTCATCTTCAGATTTGAGGGTCTTTCTGGAAAAATGTTCTTTCCTCATCTACCTGGTAAACGAAATTATTAAAATCACAAGTACTTTTTATTTGCCCTGCTCTTTCATTAGGCCTCATGTAGGCTCTTCACAGCACCAAGGCTTGCTGCCAAGAGGAGGAGCTGCAGTCCAATTTTGTGCAAATAACTCTGGGCTTACTCTAACAGCACCTTTGTTTTTCAAAAGTGCTCTCTAAGTTGGCAGATGCTATTTAGTTACCCTCCATCAAGCACCTGACTCAGGCTTGCCGCCTGGAAAAAGTAACCTCATGTTAGGCTTTGTGGATTGCCTAAGAACCTGATATTCCTAAACTCCTTCTGCAACCATCTCATGAGATCTCACGGTGGTGATATATAATTATTGCCACATAAAAAGGGAACGCAGAATTGAACACTGCCACGGAGGCCATGCTTCTGAGAGGTGAAAGAGAAGCTAAGGAATGGCACAGTGTCTGTGCTCCCATGTAGATTGCAGAGGACTCTTCCCTCCTATTCATCATGACATAACTTTCCTGTGGGGATTATAGCATTTGTTTACAAGGAAATGTAATAGTAGGAAATTATCTGATGCATTTTGATAAGTCTAAGTGATATCTAGCAGGTGGAAACATGAACTTAAGCCTCCACGTACAAAAACAGAAGTCCCATTCTTGTCTTCTATTGACAACATTTTATTATTTAAATTCTGCAAGGACAACTAGTAGAAATGCCAAATCTAGGCTGGGGCTGAGAAGACATACAGCTGGACAATGGAAGGACAGAATACTTATCCAGCCCAAGAGGGGGAGTAGGCATAATGTGTTAGGGAAAGTTTCAAGAAAAATAAAAAGGAAGAGGAACAGTGATCATGAGACATATGAGGAGAGGAAGGTAGATATATCTGTTCCATCCTGGAAAAGACAAAGATGATGACGCTCAGTGAATTTAGGGAGTGTGGAAGCTGCCTTCTTCATCAATATAAGACATGAAATTACACTTATATTCACAATTCAAAGTTCTTTCATGAAGGACTGTGGCATGCCACCTCCCATACTCAGCACGTCCACATCCAAGAGTCAATATTGGACAGCAGTTATGTTTTGATGCCCTTCTCAGCAATTGTGTTTTGCTTTCAGGCTCTGACTAAAGTTAGGACAGGATGCAGAACACACAAACAGGTGTTTCCAGACCTGGAAGTGGATGACTATGGGACCTTGTTTTGGTTACAACAGATTCAATAGTGGCATCTACAGCATGCTTGGCATCTCAGCATGTTTACTGTTCATGGCATTGAGCACTGACATGTCAGTGAAGCCCAGACAAGGCAGGACCACCTTTTGTTAAACAGACATGTTGGCATACAATGGCTTGCACCTTTCCCTGTTTAACCTCATAAGGGACGCTGACACCGTACATCATCTTGCTTTGTAAATGCAAATGACAAAATTCACTCTCTAATCTGTCTGAACACAAAGCAGAAGTGAGGTCTGCTGGAAACAGTGTAACTCAGCTACATCTTCTTGCTCAAAATGCCAGGAAGAATACTGAATGATTCAGGTGAATCCAGAAAATTAATCAGTGACTGCTTTATGATAGGAAGAGTGCTTCATCTTTAATATTTCTGAAATCCTGCTGCTACATACCTTTATCAGCTTTGGTTTTCATAAATACAGGGTTTACCCCTGCTGCAGACTATCACAAAGTGATCTTTCATATGTGCATTAAAGTCACAAAGCTTGGTGGTGGCATTTTCTGTACTACAAACTAGCAAACTCAGTTATTTCAAGTCCATTTTCGAGATAGATCATGCAAATTCTTTTATTACTTCATATTCAGGCTTAGTTGCAACCCACCACTACAGAATGAGAATTTTTTTGCCCAGATTGGAGCTTCATTTTATATTAAAACTTCAACATTGTAAAATTTAATTGAATCAGTCTTGAAGATAAGTTTGATTAGGCAAACAAAATTCGAGCATGTGAAATAGCAGACTTCTCCATAAGGAATGACATCATGGACTATGCATGATACAGTGGTATGATGGCAATCCCCTTCCCTCCAGACTCACAGTAATAGAGAAAGCTCTTTCCACTGCAGAAGGTGGGGTCAGCTATCTTCCTGAAAGCAATCTGTAGCTAGAGTGCCAGCAAAGAAGTTTCCAATACTCAGTAGTGTTGGTGTGCAACACAAAACCACCATGGGAAAAGCTGGCATCAATCGGGGACTAGAGCTGGTAGTAGGGAAACCACCTGTACCTTCAGAGATACAGGAATGGCAAGAATCCCTTGTGAGCGATGGTCTGTTTGCTTCTGCCTCAGAATTCCCATTAATGTTCCCACAATATTCAAGATCTGAGGTATTCCTTCACATCAAGTTAAATACTGTCTGTAGATTTGGGACTGTCACACATTTTCACATTTAGACAAATGGTTCCATCCCAAATCACATCATAGAACCTGCTCTTCTGGTCTTCAGGCTAACTCTCCATTTTTTAAAATTTTGACCAAACCTGGAAATGTTCTCTCCAAATTAACAAAATTATACAAGCATCCCAGGCTTTGCAAACACATGAACTGTTCTTGTGTAACAGCAAACCATGTTGGGATGTATACAATGTAGAAGTTTTCTTATAAATACAATCATATAGGTTGAAAATACTTAACTAGACATTACAACCCCACTTCTTCAGAGGGATTAGCTTTCTCTCTGCAGACTCTGACTGTATGGCCTGGCATCACATCACAATTTATTCACCCTGTTCACTGTGTTTTAAAGACATAAAATCCTAAGCATATCTTTACTCGAGCATGTGCATAAACCAAACCACAATATGTCTGGCACTGCTCACATAAGGAGAGGCATCTCTTTGTGCTTCCAAAGGGCACCCAATATACTATTGGGTGTGTGTTTCACTGTGAAAGTGAAACTAGACAGAATGCCATTTAAAGAATAAAGTGAGATGACATCACTCCATTTGCCTACTTGAATTAGAAGATTACTCATTGCATCTTTGAGTCTCAGCTGACCCGATTTGGATTTTAACCAACACGTAAACAAGCCCTATTAACAACACTATTCAACACTACTTCTAGCAAGATGCCAATAGGTTTATAGTTAAACAGTATTTCAGACCATCAGCACCCAGTCACTAATTTAAAAACTGACCTTTTCAATTCACCACGTGGATGAGCCTGGGAAGTCAAAGGACAAGGAAAAATCTTATAAAAAAGAAGAAAGACAGCTGCCAAGGGTGCAATTGGATCAACTTCAGAGTAAGTCTGTGGAACAGAGTGGCATTTGCAAAGGCATTGAAGAGCTCTCATGGCATCAGGCTGGTAGTGGTGACAGAGCCATCTGTCCTGTCTTTTTTGCCCTTTCCTGTCTACCATTAATTTTCCACAAAGGCTCCGAGCGACAGTCCCCTCATAGTGACCATACTTGGAAACAAGGTGTATGACAGGCAGGGGGAGAATGGCAATAATCTCTAAGAGCCCCTGTGTTACGGCTTGGGAAAAAATAGCTGAGAGTTTGCAAAGTAGCAAAGAAGAAGTGAAAACCGAGAAGATCTGCTGACAGGAGGATTCGGCAGGCACGCACCCCCTCGTTACACGCGGCGCAGGAGCGGAGGCGTGCGCTCCTTGTGCGCGCACTGCCGGCAGTAAACAAGGGAGTATTTCTGGAGCAGCTGCCTGTGTAAGAGGAGAGGTGCCTGTTGCTGTCCTGCAAAGTTAACACTTTTATAGTAGTATGTATCTCACGCTTCTGAAACCCTCTCATTTCTGGCACTAATCATGCCAGGCCTTCATACAGCAAACTGTTTCTTGGGGTTGAAGCCCATGTTTAAAAATAAGAGGTTTTGCTGAGATGGAGCTATGAAATATAAGATTACATCTCATACTTTTCCTTTTAAAATGAATAACTATCAATGTGGTCTCTACCCCAGTACATGAAGAAACTAATATTGTTTGCTTTATGTTCATATTGGTGGTGTTTTTAGCAGCAGGCAAGTACAGACATGTTTTACAGAGTTTAATTACACAAATTCCAGTTTAGAGGTTTTATGCAAAAATCACTCCTACTTGCCATATATTCAGCTACTCTGGTCATCATTAGAGGGAGTATCTTAAAGTATTGCTACATGCAATGCAATTAACACTTATCCCACATCTATTCTCTCATCCTTTCCTCCAGAAGGATATGTGCGTTTGCGGGTTTTTCTTTTGACATGTTAAGGGCAATATGCAAGCACACACATACACGTACGCACTACACATAACCAAGTGTGTGTTGCAGTGGGGATACTGCAACATGCATATATCAAACCAGGAGTCCCGTGGAAAGGAAATATATATGGACAGACAGATTCTTGATAGCTGTTTCAGAGATGTTTATTTCTCCAGCCGCATGGCCGGAGCTCTGCCCAGGAACTGTTCCAGTCACGGGACCAAGGGTCCTTCTGCCCGCGCAGGGAACACAAACCAACCAATGGGAACGAGGCTGAGCAGGGGCAGGGAAACCCCGTGTCTGTGCCCTCAGGGCCCCTCTCCCAGGGCTACACGGCGGGGGAGAGACCCCAACACCTCACCCGTTTTATTTTAATAAAAGGAGAATGAAAACAACTGGATAAACATAACAAGAACAGTTTCAGAACAAAACAAGCCACCCTCCTGAGTCTTTAAATGTCCAAACAGATTCTCTGGAACATCTTAGGGCTGACAGAAGGGAGACAGAATTCTCTGAGCATGCTTTGTGGGGAAACTGAGGCAGGAGAGGGTTTAACTTCTTCCCTCCCCCTTTTCATCCCCCACTCGGCATTGGAAAGGGATTTTTGGGGAAACAATTGGCAAAAGCATGGTTTTGTGAGGGAAACCATGGATGAAGAAACGGATTGGGAATACACTGGGGGTAATAGGACATAGGGTAAAAGGGAAAGGTGGGATTAGGAAAGGGAGACTGTAGGGGGGACTTACAATGGAGATACTGTCTAACATGACTACGATTTTTTGCATATATACTGCCTTTTACAGGAACACCATCAGGCCCAGTGACCTGCGATGCTTGTAACCCTTTTCTACCTCGTATAATTTTGAATTGCACCACCTCTCCATCTCCCAAGCTTGGGATGTATTTTTCAGGGTTATTCTTTTTAATAGCAGTTCTATGCACGAATATGTCTTGCTGGTTGTCACACCTTGTTATAAAACCATAATTTTGCTTAACATTATACCATTTTACTATCCCTAAGGTCTTAGTTACTATGATCTTTTTCCGAGTGGCTGCTGTTTTCTGTCTCTCTGCGTCTTTGCTCTCTCCTTTGGTCGCTCCCGTGTTGGAATTGTCAGGGCTGCTCGTGCCTGCGCGCTCTTCCCGGGGTCGCGTTCGGGGCTGCGTGGGCCGGGCCGGGCCGCGCCGCTCAGTTCTCCGTGCGTCGCCTCCTCTGGTCGCAGCTTCGCTGCCGCTGCCAGGCGCTGCACCCACGTCTCGGCCGGGCCCCCGGGCGACGACTCCCCCGCGCCCTGCTCCAGCGCGTGTTTCGGTTCGGCGCGGCTCCGTCTCGGTCGGGCATTCCCGGGGCTCGCTCCACCACACGCTGCACGCGGCCGGGCAGGCACCGCCAGGTCCCGCCGCTCCTCGCTCCGCCACCGACACTGCGGCTCGCGTGGCTCCGCCCGCGCGCGGGAACTGCCTCGCTGCTGCTCGGAGAGCGCTCGGTGCACGTGGCCTGGGCCGCACGGTCCCTGAGCCAGGCTTCCCTTCGCCAGGACACAGCTGACATTGCTCAACAGTCTCAGTAACTAAATAATATTCACGAAAATATTCTTCCATCGGCATATATTTTGACTCCAGTATTAACTGTGTCCAAACGGTTTTCCAAAAGCCCTTGGTAAGAATTAAATCCCAAGAAACATAGAAAAAGTTCTTAAACAACCATGCCAGGAAGTGTTTCAGTTCTTTTTGAGCTTGAATCAAGCTAAAATTTACAAATCGTTGTTCAAGAATCATTTTAAGTTTAAGATAAATGTCCATATGCGGCTCGGAGAGCCAAGAGTCTTCCCACTGTTCCTCCATAGTTTAGATACGGAATAACAAAGCAAAACCAAGAAGAGGAATCCAAAGTTTCCAGGGTTTACTCACACAAATCAGTCGCTTAGGGATCGGGGATCGTTCTGCCCGCATTCTCCACCATTTGTTGCAGTGGGGATACTGCAACACGCATATATCAAACCAGGAGTCCCGTGGAAAGGAAATATATATGGACAGACAGATTCTTGATAGCTGTTTCAGAGATGTTTATTTCTCCAGCCGCATGGCCGGAGCTCTGCCCAGGAACTGTTCCAGTCACAGGACCAAGGGTCCTTCTGCCCGCGCAGGGAACACAAACCAACCAATGGGAACGAGGCTGAGCAGGGGCAGGGAAACCCTGTGTCTGTGCCCTCAGGGCCCCTCTCCCAGGGCTACACGGCAGGGGAGAGACCCCAACAAGTGTGTATGAAGTGAGCTGTGTACTCAGAGCAGAGACTATTCTCTTTGGCGTTGGTTGGCAATTACTGAGGGAAGTTGCACAGTCTGGTTTCTGTGGAAGATCTCACTCCTGTTACTGCTCAGACTCTTCCCATATCCAAAGACTGACTCCTGCAGTCTCTGCCATTAGGCTTTCTCCAAACCGGTCTAAGACAGACATACCTTACTGACTCTTGAAGATTTTGACCCCATGACTTATTGTGTGTGACTTATCCACAGACAGGGTGAGAACTGGCTGTTTAATAGGACTGTGACTGTACCCAATGATGGGTACTTCCCCAGTCCTTATTGCCATTCCAAGGTACTGTTCTCAGCACCCAGTAGGATAACTGATCTCATATGATGATCTCACTTTTTTATTTCACATTATTTCTGTTACTAGCAATTTTGCAGAACACAGGGACCTGCCTCCAAGTGATTTGTGTAGCTATTTCTGACAACAGATAAGGCCTAGTTCCTCTTGGAATCAGTGACTTAAGTCTTGTTTTCCTCCTTTCTATCAAGAAAAGGAGGATAATTTCTATGTTATATTATCCTTGCAATGGCTGTTTTTCTTACAGAACAGGAATATTTGATTCCTCTCTCATTTCAACTTCTCAGATAGCCTCTGTTTAATGAAATAGGACATTATCACCCTCTTACATACATGGTTAAACCAAGAGGTCAAAACAGCTTATTTGTTCAGCAGCTTATTGCATGTATTTTTTTGATGCCCTGGGTAATTTCTTCTGGCTTGCAGTTAGAGTTGGAGGTGCAAAGTTTCTGGAAGTTTTGAAGCCCCAGGAAGTAGCATTCATCCACAAGGATTTTCAGGTTTTCTTGCAGTTATTTATGTTCTAATAACTGAAGGTTGAAATACCAGTGTGGGCTACTTACTTGTAACCAAAAGAAAATTTTTTTAACTTTGAGAATGTGAATTACACTGTTTAGTTAGAAGAACAAGCCTATGTTTCTACTGGAAATAATGGAAATACAAGTGCTTAATCCTGGCTGGTTTAAGAGATGAAACTTTGCAAGAATAGTAATCTCTTTAACGTGCTTTTCTAACTACATCACCCCTTCCTAAGAACATTGTGTTTGTATATTTGTTCTTTGGGTTTAAATAATGAAAATTGATCTAATATCTAATACTCAGCTTTACTTCATGAACATGTATGTGGAGATATTTTTGTATTGTTAACACTACACTATAGTGTATTTGACACTACACTATAGCCATTTGACCTAAGGAATAGAGGAATTTTAATAACTCAAAACTGCAAGTTTTTCAGTGGAGTAACATCACATGGAAGGCTTAATTTTTATAGATAGATTATTGATTGCTTGATGTTCAGCAGATACATCCTTTAAGATAAAGGCACTAGAGGTTCTCTTACTGTTTCTCCCAAGAGAAATTACCTTTTCTATGTGGAAAATGTTTCTGTTAAATTTTTTCAAAGCTTTCAATTTTTTTTTTTGCAGATATTCACAGAAAAAAAGTAAAGGTGAACAAACCAGCTTTTTTTTTCCTGTAGTTTCTAGGTTTCCTCCCAGACCCTCAGAACTTTAGGCAGCCTACAGGGCCCAGCAGTAGTGCCAACACCTCTGTGAACTTATTGCCAGAGAGGATGTCACTGGATGGAACATGTGGCAGCTATAAGAGAAGGAGAAGACCAGTGGTGTTGCTTTGCCTCTTCCCCTTCACTCTCCTGAAAGCTACTGTACCCTGTACTCCTGTACCCTGAAGAAATTGTGACTGTGCTTGGCTAATATTCAGGATTCACTCAGGTGAGAGATTTTTTTGCATGACCTTTATTCTTTTGAACCTGCTCGAAGTTTAGGTCTGAATTCAAGCTTTGGGAGAGTTGAGATGTGCAGTTTTCTTCACAGCTGATATCTAGGGGTGCCAGTGACTGGATAGCTTTGTAGGTAGCCTTCAATGGAGATAATTAAATTGCAGATGACTGCTCTGCCTGTGCTAAGATAGGCTCTGCTTTGAACCACCTTCTAATTTTTTTTACAGATGTGTGAGAGAAGTTCAGGCTGGAATCAGATCTGAATAATGTGCTTGCTGCTGATTCTAGGCCAGAGTTGGTGCTAAGGCAAACAAGGTGTCTGAATGCACAGAACTGGCCAGAAAGATGCAGGCAGGTTTTGGTTTTATGGTCATATGGGCAAACATAGGCACGTTGGTCCTCATGTTCTGGACTATGTGTTGGCCATCAGCTGGAGTAAATCACCTAGGTTTCTGAAAGGATTCTTGATGTTCTAGAGAATCCGAATTCTTTTGAGTGACTCTCACCAAAGATGGAATGTGAATGCTCAGAGGAAATCTCTAAAGCATGCTCTCTGGAGAGCATGATATTTGGATTAACTCCTCACCAAAACGGCCCACTGAAATCAAAGACATGGAGAGTTCACGGAGTTCCTGTGGCAAAACTCCTCACATGACTTTTGTCAAACTGAGAGTTTGAGAGAGTTTTGATCGAAAGAGTGTTTGTAAAATTAATTCCTTAAACATTTTCCCTCAGATAGATATGTGTGAGGGAATACTGTTTCTTGATTGTAATCTCCAGGACTTTATTCTTTTGGTAGAATTAGAGCAGCAGATTAGACTAAGGATGGTGGAAGTGCACAGTGAGAGGGTGAAGGTGCATTTGCATAAAATGAACGTAAACCTCTGGTCAGGGCTATCCATGTTCATACCATGTTCACTTCCTGAGCTGGCTGTTCAGTCAGAGGCAGCTTGAAGCACCTATATGGCTTGACACACCAAGAATATATAACACATGCAGGACCATAGCCCAGTAACTCTCATGTACAAGTGAACTGAAAAGAGGGTGGATACAGTGATGCACAAATAGAAGCTCATGAACACATTGCTTCATGGTTATGTAATGGAATTGGTAGCTGTCTATAATTGTCCAGCCGGACTACTTAAATGAACTGAATAATTAATTGAACCTATCTCATGTTATAAACCTTTTTCATCTGGACTTTTTATTATTTCAGTCTTTTCATTGCATCCCTGTAATGTCATTGTGGCCAATTTTAGCTGCATTTTCCCCTTGAAAATATTTACCAACACGGTGCCCTCAGCCTCTTGTAGTACAGGAAGTTGGGGCTGCAGGGTGTCTCTCCAGGCTGAATGCTTTCCTGTCAATGATATCAAATTATAAGTAGCTGCACTAATCTGCCTATCATCAGAAATAGCCACAGAAAAATGCACAAATGTAAACATAAAAGGGACTCTCATAATTTACATACTTGTCATAGTTCACTATAGATCAATGTAAATACCAGAGGGCTTGTTCTTATTGACACAACCTGGAGGCTAGCTTTGCCTGTTGACATCTTATCTTCTCACAAGATACTGTATATTAGAAAAGTTAATTGACTAATCATTTTCATCACTGGAAGTATAAGTAAATAATTCCATCTATTTCTACCTAGGCTTCTGTTTACGGTCCGAGGGTGCCAAGCATTCAGACTAAATGAAAATATACCCTCTAGTAACCATGCACGGCATCCCCCATAACAAGCTGCAGAAACTCTCTGAAGCATTGCTGTTATGTTGTGGGGAATCCTGAGAATCTTAGGCTTAACTCACCATGCTGGCCAGCCTCCTGCAGGGGCGGCTAGGAGGAGGCTGGGACAGCAGGGGGATGAATCTGAGCAGACCCGTGCTAGACCACCATCATCTGTCATTTTTAGGGAAAGGAGGCAGGTCTGAAAGTAATTAGTTATTGGTGTCTGGGAATGTGCATGAGACAACGTGGGAACACGTGCTTCAGCTAGAGGAGAGGAGCTGGAGGGCTATCTAATAGCTGATGTTTTACATTTTTTGACTATCCCTGCACAATCAGCCATAACCATTTTGTTTCTTTATGATAAAAGAAACCAGTTCCCCTTCTCCCTCTGTTGTAGGGAAAGAAAATTTTCTGCAGCTTCTTCCTTGTATACCTTTGCCATCTGGTGAATTAAAGAAAAATTGACTGTGAGCTAGACTTTGCAGTACTTATGCATTTGGTGACAAGACTTCAGTGGGGGTGAAATTTAGTAGTCCTGAACTTTTGCTGTAATTGTGATGAAGATTTTCTAGGTGATGCAGAGACAAGTTATTAAGCCACTAGCTCTTCATCTGTCCCACAGGAACACAGGACCATTTTTTTCCTTTGCAACTGTACCTCAGAATTAGTTAGAGAATATTTAATATTTCCAGAGTGCCCATATAGCATGTTGTGTTCTGTTTCTCTCCTTGTGCAAAATTTAACTTTGTCTAGAGAAGTGTCTCTGGTTTTCTTTGGACATTGTGCATCTAAAAAATACAGCCTGGACACTGTCACTGATTCCTATCATGCTGACTCCTTTCTATGACTTGCTCCAGAAACTTTTCCCTTTACTCCTCTCCCTCCCATTTAGAGGAGAGTGGGGTCCTGTGCTGGCCTATGTGTTTTCCTGCTTACCTTTGTCCTGGCTTTCCGATGTGACTTCCATCAAGGATATCACTTTATGCTGAGGACTTTTGCCATGCATAACCACCTGGGTTGAGAGCACTGACTCATTTTCCCTTCGGGGCTGCAGCCCAGAGAGGCAAGGACTGGTTACTGCCGCCAAAGTTGACCTCACTTACTCCTGGGATTTACAGGTGAAAGGCTTCCACGGAAATGCTGAGACCAGGATGGTTTATTCCCTGTCAGACTGTGCCAGTCTGGCTGCCCTCAGCAGCTTTGGCCTCATGTGTTAACCAAACTGAACCCTATCTTTTCATTAGGTCACAAGAAGTGATGGCAGCTAATTACCTCTGCATGAAATGAACAGGTATTTTAAATTTAAAAATCTGAATGGCAATTGAGAAAAGAGCCTAACCATATGCTTAAGTATTGCTATATTCACCTGCATTTAAGGAAGGGGTCTTGAATAGGAAAGGGACCTGAACACTTAGTTAAATGTTTTTAGTAATGAAGATTGTAGTGCACAGAGCCAGGGAATGTGCAACTTTGTGCCCTTATTTGAATGGTGCAAAACATTTTAAATGTTTAAAATGTATTTCACAAAAAAAAAAAAAAAGCCACTTACACTTTAATTTAAAGAAATAATTAGTACTTCCATATATGTTATTTCACATCTATAGCTATTCCTGTTTCCAAAAAGCTGTCATATTAATTCCCCAAATGAAATTTTATTAACATCTTTATGTGTTTATCCTATGGATGGTACTAATTTGTGAGACCTTCACTACTGGTCTTCTCATTGTAACATGCAAAAAACCTTTTATGTGGCTATATCCAAACACAATCTTGTATGCAAGTCATATTTGTTTCGGATCAAGTCGTCCTCTGAGGAGCAGAGTGGCGTAAAAGGTACAGGGGAGGGAGTTAAATGGAACACTTAATAGGAACTCATCTAGCAACTGGAACTAATGGCAACAGACAGGGTTAGGAAACATGAGCCTACAAGATCTCCACTGAAAGGTATTCATTCCAATTTGTCCTCCCAAGCCTTATTTCCCAGAGATGTATGGTATGGTTCTTTTTCCTTTTTTAAATCAATTCACTTGTTTATGAGAAAGAGCAGTACCACAGTCATTTCTTTGTAAAGGTATTTATTGAAATCCCAGAAAGATTTCCAAATAGAGTGTTTCTAACAGCACTTTAGGCTGCCGACTTTCTGAGGCTTTTTGCTACCCAATGCAGTGAATGGATCTCTACCCTTGATTTGATTCCCACAGAAAACAAAACAACTTTTGCTTATGTTTCCTCAATGAAAAGAATTTGAATTAAAGAAGTTTGTTGCATTAGAATTGGTAACAGTTTACACAATCCTTAGGGATATTGGAGGTGTTAAAGAGTAACACCACCTTGGGCAAACCTTTCTGTAAAAGGACTGCACAGATTACTGCAGTTAACGAAACAGAGGATATTTTAATGAAGGAAAATATCTGCACATGAGCATGCACTGCAGGTTTCTAATTCTGAACTAATTCTGTATTGGACATTAAACACTGTACTATATGAACACTTTGAACATCTGAACATCTATGAGCATCTGAACTAGGAACATCCGAACACTTTATGTATTGGGGAAATTAGGTAAAAACACTTCTGTATGTTCTTCCTGGTCAAAATTAAAATTATGAGATTGGTGCAATCAGCCACCTCTAATAATTGGAAATAAGCTTTATTACTTTGTTAGTACCAGTGTAACTTTTTGTCAAGCTCAGTGTGAACACCCACTGCAACTCTGCCAGCCTAATTCAGGTGTCTGGCTCCAGACACAGAGGACCCTGAATGTACTGAAAGGGACAAGGTGGCCTCAGAAAGCAGACAGGACAGAGGAATTCCCTGGGCTGGCAAAAAGAAAATCTTTTTACTTTAGTGTGCTGGAGAAAAAGGAGAAGGAATGGGGGAAAAAAAAAGAGAGTCCATTGGTGCAGCCATGAATAACTGCAAACTTTTATGAGTGAAGACTACAGAGAAATGCAGTTTCCTGGGATGCCATGAGGGTTTAGTGAATCCCACACTCACCTGTGAGTAATGAGGCATTCCAGGCCATCTGCTTTGCATCAGATGTATTATTTTCTTGGCCACCCAACTGGCTGGAAGATGTCTGTCACAGTAGTGAGAAATATTCTGGACCTAGTTTGGTGAACAGCACCTTTGATATTTATGTTGTTTCCTTCTCCTCATAATAATCTGAGCTGAAAATAACCGTGATTGCAATAAGGGGAAAAAAAGAAAGAGTCGGGAAAAAATATTATAGGCCAGCAAAGGAATTCTCATAATGGAAAGCACTTCCATAAAATTCTTCTTTAGTGACTAAGTTGCTTCAGTGACTACATGAGCAATCAGGGAACTGTATATACTGAGAAGTCTTAAATGCAAACTGGGAGCATTACTAGGGAAGCTGGAGCTGTGATTCCAAGTAGAACACTTGCAGCCTGTGCTGGGTTCAAACCCAGCGTTACTGTTTCATTAACTGCATTCATAGCAAGGAAAGATGTTCAAGAACAAGTAGGGAAATTTCCTTCAAATCAGTACCACTGTTCTCATCTCTTCACTGATGTTGCCAGTCAATTAGACATGGAAGGAAAAATAAGCATGGACTTCTGTATGTTTTCACTTTTGTGCAACAGGTTTTAATCAACGCACCCACAGTGTATAAACATTATGTCAGCATGTAATTAGAAAATGGCAGACATGTAGAATAATTCAGATGCTCTTCTACCTGACATAGTCTTGGAATTATATCAGTGTTTCCATCAAACAACATTTTACTTCTCTGATCATCTTTGCTTGGAAATAGTGTGCCCTTCCAAAATTAAATCTCTTGCTCTTTGAGTAGTCAATATATATTATTGATAAAAATAGAAAGAGATGGAATTTTGTGCAAAATTTGGTATAAACTTAACAAGTGTGTCAGGATCATAGCAACAGCTTTTCTGTGACTGCAACAATACATGTGCTGCATAGAATTAATTATCAAGAAGTGAACCGTGTGGCTGATGTCAGCCTGGAAATAGCTAATCAAGATGTCTGCTGGTAGGTTACCTTCGAACATGTAACCTACTTAACCTGTAACATAACTGTGAAGCTTCAAGTGGCTTCCCAGCAACTCTGGCTATTGTTTGGAGTTTTTTTATGTTTAGGTAGTCTGGTACAAAACTCCAATATGCAATGTTTTCACCTGCCTGGATGTTTTATTGTTGACTCATAACTGTGACCAGATTTAGCAAAAATGAGCTAGTATTTGTATGGTTTTTTAGCGAATTTGCCCAGAACTCATTTTTGGCCATTTAAGAAAGCAGTCCAAACCAAATTTCACATCCCTGCCACCCTTCTCCCTGGACATGAGGTAAAGAAGTACCGGAAGCACCAAATTCAGTCCTTCTCTACTTAAGGACTTAACAGTTAAATTATGGAGCTGTGCCTGGAGAGACTCTGTGTCCCCACTCTCCCAGGGTTGCTTTCCTGGCTGTGGATCCTTGTATGTTGTATGTGACCTTGTATGTTTTCAGCAAAAGTGATTTTGAAAGATTTTCCCTACTCACAAAATTCTAAATAGTTATTTTCACCTTTTGCTAAGAAATTTAGCAGCACAAGTCTAGATAGGTTCAAGGATATTTGTCCTTCTACTTTAATTAAGAATATAGAATCTGTTAGGTGCACATACATGGGAAAACTACACAGCCAGATGTAAGCCAAATATTGGAATTTAAAAAACATTAATATTGTTTTTATCCAATACTTGGAAGGTTAATACCAGACCAGTCAGATGGTATTCTTAACAGTCAGATGGATATTATCTAGAGAAGTCACTTATGCTTGGTAAAAGATTCTCATGGAGCCTTGGACTAATAGGTATTAAGTACAAGGTTTGACCTTCCTGTGCCTAGACTGTCATCACCACCAAATGTGTCAGTAACTTGAAGAGCCAAGACTAACATACTCTGTATATCTTGTTTAATTGTTTCTTGCTTCAGGGACAAAAACACCTACCAGGGTTATTTCAGCTGAGCTATCAAAGCCCAGCTTAGTTTGCTTTCTCTGAATGTAACACATGCAGATCAAGCAACTAAAAGATCATTTGAAAAATATATATTTCTGGGACAGATACTATGCAAAGTATCTGCTGATAGGGCTAAATTGGCCAATTACAGTTATCTCGGAGTTTATGTTGTCTTCACCTTGAAGACTCTACTATTGATCTCTGGCAGCCTACAATAGCTCTTTAACATGCTTAGGAATGCCATTTTTACAGGGTCATTTTTCCCCCAATTACTTATACAGAAATTATAATCATTTGGCTGGTCAACATTAGTCTCAGTTGTGTTGCAGCAGAGAAAAAACCAAAGAGGGTTGCTTCAACTTAGAACACAGCACCGTGGCTTCATCAAATCTCATCATCAGTACACTGATTAAGAAAGGATCTATTATATCGGAAAGGTGTTTACAGTCAAAATGAATGAAACAGGATATGGATAATTGGGATGGCCATATTACTGGAAAAGAAACAGGGAACAAGCTCCTAATTCCATTTGAAGATAATTAGGTGGCCTGTCACTTTAATAAGATGTTTTGGCTCAAAGAATCTGCTTTGTTGAGGGTATTTCTTCTTTAATTGGCCTGTCAATTACAATTTGTCATGAAATGCTGCAAACTCTTTAGTGCCTGTTTTCAGTCTGTCTTATAAAATGGCTGCCAGAAAAGAAAAAGAAAAAAAAGGGCATTAAAATACATACTGGTTGTTATTCCCCTGGTTCATTTTAAATATTTTTGCTATTCACTTCAATGCCTTCAGGGCTGAGCTACTGAAAAGACATGAGTTATGCTCATGATGCAAGTTGCAATGGAAAAATCAGATTTAAACTGAACACGGTACAGGGTACACAGTGCTGCCCTTTCCTGGGGTGACAAGTTGAGAATGCTAAAGCTGAACGAGCGAAGCAGCAGAATAGGTGTCTTACTGGAACAAGATATTTTTGATATCTTCAAGGCTTAGTTGAGAAATTGAAAATTAACAAGTACTTTTTAGAAGGAGCATGGAAATAATCAAGCATGAAATAGCAATCTATTGACCTCTGGTAACACGATGTCTTGATTTAGAAAACTGCCTTACAAGCCTGACAAACAACCTAATGCCAACGATACTGGACTTTTTATGGTAGTTCGCTAGTTACCCAGATGAGGAACGGTCACCATGTGACAAACCATTAACAGCTGACTCAAAGGCATGCTTGGTCAAAGCAAAAGCAAGTGTTTTCCATGTTGTAATTACTTGTTTCTCTTTTCCTGGCTGAGAAAAACAGTTTGGCTGAATACAAGGGTGTTGTAAGCTCTCCCTGAGGGATAGTTTTCCTTTAGGAAGCATAGACTAAGAAGAGTTTGCTGTCAACTTATACTGTTGACAAAAGCAATAGTGTTAACCAGTACAGGAATTTAATTTTTGTGTTCCTGAGCATGTGGCATCTGTATTCTTACAGAGCTGCAGTAGCAAGTATCTAGACCCTGTTCTTGTCCTCTCCCTTTACACTGTTCAGGTGCTATGAAAGAGTTATTGTAAAAGATTTTTCTATGAGAAAATCACACTTTCTCTCTCATGACAGAGCTGAAGAGGGCAGGAGCAGCAGTAAGTGCACTTTAACTGTGTGTGGAATTAAAAAGGTGCCAGAAATTCAGGAACAGGAGATGGCAGATGCAGATGTCAAAACCTAAGTCGCTATTGGCCTAGTAACTCTCATAATTACTGGAACTATTTGAGTTTTCTGTCTAAGCCAAATCTTGCTTCTCTCCTCTTAGGTATTGCAGTGAAATGCCCTGATCGTAGGAGGTGTGAAGTATGTTTTGCAAACCAGCATTTGTCTGAAAGCACTCAGCCCCACCTCAGATCTGAATGGAGAACAGTCTGCTTTAAGATTTTTTTCCAGAGTTTGGATTAGGTAGAGAAATAGTACTTTCCTCTCTGGATTTCCTCTCCTTTTTTCTGAAGGCCAGGTTCTATTAACACATATATACCGACTTTCCTCTGCAACAAAATGTTTATTTGTTTGTGACCTTTGCTTCATTTTCAGACTGGAATAGTTCAGCTGGAAGAGGCCTATGAGGATTATCTAGTCCAACAGCCATTTTAGGTTTTTGCCTTGACTTGGATCTGAAGCGAGGTGGCTGCAGCCACAATGCAGAGCAGTGACCACTCTACAACCACGGCTGCCCGGTGTCCGGTGCTATTGCCATGCATGGACCTTGAAAGCTTGTCTTATTCCGATGCTATGTCTAGTGGTGTGACTTAGCACTTGATTTGGGTAGGAGAATTAAAAAAGCTAAATAAAATAATGACTCAAAATGCTACACATTTGTTCAACCCCCTGAATAGCTGTTTACACTCCTACTTTTACTATAAATTGGTACCTCATGGCTTCTTTGTATAAGACAGTGAGCTAGTCTAGCGGGATGACCTAGTTATTTTTAAAGCTCGCTTATGTCAATGCTCTCTGTCCTGTGACCATGTTGGCCACCATTATTTCGGGGTGAGGTCAGTCTTCTTCTTTGCTCGGGCCCCCTGCCAGTTTCTCAACACCTGCCTTGAAAGTGACAGCTCTATGGGTGTCCTCATAAATTAAAAATCATGTGCCTCTGCCCTGATGCCTTGGGACAGGCACAAAGTTAGAAACTGTCCTGTAACCCAAGCCCTGGAGCTGCTGCACGGGACAGCTGAGCAGCAGGCAGTGAGCCCCAGCAGCGGGGGGCCGGCTACACTGCAGACCTTGGGCAGCGCCCAGCCTGGTGCCAGCGGGCATGTGGCTGTGTCCAGTGAGAGCCAGGGATGGCCCCCAGGTAGTGATCTTTCCCCGTGGGAAGGGTGGAGAAACCAAGGGGCTAACAAGGGGCTGCTCTGGGTTCTGTGCAGCACCTTTGCCCTTCTGTACCCGGGACGAACTGAGCTGGCAGAGACAAGATGGGGAGTGAGGAGTGGGGAGTAGGCACTCCACAATGAATGGGCAGTCCTGTGTATAGTTGTCACTATCCTTTGCCTCCTCCCAGCTCCACCGTTACAGCTCTGGCACGTAATTGACCACAGCACTAATTCAGTCATGTGTTTTCCTCTTTCCAGTGTGCACTGTAGACACACAGCCAGCATACATGTGCTCCATAGCCTGACAGAGTCCTAAAGCTTCAATTCAGCAAAGCCCTCAGGTGTTCTCCTATGCCCCAAACCCAGCTGCTCAGTCTGCTCCTCTCTCACCACCCCCACCAGGAAGGTTACATCCACCCACAGGGAAACTGCTGGACAAATCAGACAAGCTGCAACACCCCACTGCTCTAATCTGTCTGCCCCTGCCCCAGGTGTGTGTTGTGACCCGTTTCAGGACCCATGCCTGGTAGTGCCCAAGGTCCGGGGAGCTGCACTTGCAGTATCATAGCACCAGAGTCGCCTCTCAGCTCCATAACTGCGGGTGCCAGACACGACTGCTAATGTGACCCCTGGTACGGAGCGAGGTCCTGGCATGCCATCTCCCAGCATAAAAAGCAATAAAAGCAGTGAATGGAGCAGATGCTGATCAGGCACCCTTTTCAAACCAGCTGGATGCTGCCTTCAAAGGCACAGTTACCCTGTTGGCTTAGAATCCTTAGCTGGATGACTAAACTGCAGCAAAGTAGAACCCTCATTTTTTTTTTAAATGATCCATGACTTGTGTCATAGGTTAGCAAGCGTAGTCCCGGAAGGGACGTCCTTGCTAAGGGGTGCTTACAGTTTCCTCTGGGAACTGACAGAACCTATCAGCTGGCCAGTTTGAATATGGACAATTCTCTAAGCCACTTAAAGTTGTGATCACCTCTGTGATCCACATTTAAGAATAGGCAAACTCCCCCTCCAAGCTCTCTCTCGTTTCCGGCACTGGGACAGGTGGCTGCGGGCCCCGTGTGGGGGCCAGCGGGCCCGGCCAGGCCCTGCTTGGGCCAGGCCGGGCCGGGCCACGGCCATCATGAAGCCATGGACCTGTTCCAGCCATGGAACCCCCCCCACTGCCTTGCCGTGGGCAGCCGGAGCGGCTCGGCTCTCCCCCCTCTCCACTGCGATAAGAAAAATTCAACATTCCAGCTGCAAAGCTGCAAGGCCGAGGTGAGAGTAACCCTTTTATTGCTGTGAAGAGCTGAAAACCTGAGGGAAGAGAGAGAGGAGATGCTTAAAGCTGAAATTCTGTTGTGAAGCTATGATATATCAGAGTATCCTGTTGTAATTTCATGAAGATATGGGGGGTGGAGTGTTCAACTCGTAAGCAAAAGCACCTGCGCTGAGATAGGCAGATGCTGACGCAGCTGTAATTTCATGAGAAGTTTGGACAGGGAGAGATGAACCAGATGAGGACTTTTGCTCCGAACGGGAAAGGAGAAAACCTCAGTCCGTAGAGATGCTCCCAGAGATAGTCCTAAAGATGAAGATGATGAAGACCCTTTGCTCCCAGGGAAGGAGAAGGGCCTCTGTTTTTGTTTCTGAATGGCTCAACCTTAAAATTGTACCCCAAAAAAACTTCAAGAGTGGACCCTCGAAGGCAGTTGCGGGAAAAGCTGCAAGTCGGGGGAAAGGACTCACACGCAGGCAGAGAGACTCCTCTTCCTAAATGGACTGAACAATATTTGGAAGTGGGCGGCTGTCTCGTTGTGATAATGTTTTCATAGCATGAGCAAGAAGAGACTTCTCTTTCTAAATGGACTGAACAAGGTTATTATGGAAGTGGTAAACAGACTGAACATCTTAAGGGTTGTCTTTTCACATCGTCAGTGGGAGAAGGGAGGAAGGTGGGGGGAGGAGGAGAGTTCTGAAGGTGGTATTTTTTTTTTTCTTCTTTTAGGTCTGTTAATAAACTTCTTTATATTCTTTCAAGTTTGGTGCCTGTTTTGCATTTCTCCTAATTCTTATCTCACAGCAGATAAACAGTAATGAGTATTTTGGACCAAACCACTACACTAAATTGGTGTTTCCGCCCGGTTACAAACCGAACCCGCGACAACTTGTATTTTAACAGAGACTGCTTTTTGTCTTTCTTCTAATCTTCTGGTGGGTATCTTTTCTTCTAACAACTGGGTATTGTATGGTTGATGCTCTTGCTCATTCATCAGTAAAAGGCTGCAGATGGGTGCTGCTCTCTGTTTCTACAATACAAGCTGAACACTAATTATAAGATCCTAGTCCCATTTAGTGCTTCATATACTGTATTTTGAAATAAATGCATAAGCATCCACTGAAGTGCTACTGGCAGTGATGCATCCTGTATTTTGGCAAATCTTTTGGTAAGTGTGTCCCTTGCGTTCCTTTCAGGTATTCTTTGAGTTCTTTTCCTCTCCCAGCCCTGCTGGCAACTGACAGCACTGAGGACTTGATGTGCCTTTTTTCAGCTGGTAGCAGCAACAGCAGTGGTAAGACTACAGGCACACACGCTTTGAGACCTTCTGACTTAAAAGCATCTATCATCCCATCCCTGCATCTGGTGACATTTTATAGGTGGATAGGACAATCCAGGCAAAATTGTCTCTGGGTATGGCTGCTCTGCTGCTGGCAGAGTGAGGGGACAACTCCTGCCTCTGTGGCGTTCCCTTCCCAGTTGCCCCACCTGGCGCAGAGCTGGGCAGTGCGCCGAGCAGGGAACGTGCCTCCTTTCCTATGGGTCTGGTGGTGACAGCAGCTCCTGGCCCCTGGCCAGGGTGGCTGGGGCCTGGGACGAGGCTTTCAGAGGTCTGAGAGGCATCTGCTGGCCCAACAGCTGCTCCCAGCAGGCAGGCATGGGACTGGGACAGAGCAGCCTGCTGGGCACTGGAGCACAGCCTCACGGTGAGGAGGGGAAATTATAGGGCGGCAGGAAAGCTCAGTGGGGCTGAGGCATGAAGATGCTTGGGAAAAAGAAATGGGAAAGAGCCCATTAATAATGAGAATAAGTAAAGATAACTCTTTAGCACAGGACATAAGTGAACCTTCCCATGTCACAGTTTTGCTTTCTTCTTGTCTTTCCCTAAGGGAAAACATTCACATAACCAAACTGTTGATAAGCTCGGAAAAGTATTACCTCTCATCTTTTCAAATCTTGAGGTAGTGAGGCCATTGCCAAGGTGATCATATATTTGTCACCGTGAGTGACACTAAACCAAAGCAAGGGGTCACCCCAGTGACAGAAGAGCAACAAGAATTCCCCATGCCTTTGCTGGACTAAAGTGTTGGGTATGTCAGCAAAGGTTGGTCTGAGATTGCCTCGGGGAAAATAAGGCGGTCCTAGATACACTGATCTAATAGCACCTACAGCTGCCTTTATCAGATTAGCAGTAATATGGAGATAAGGAACATGCACTGGATTAATTTTTTCAGGGAAAAAAATTATGGTAGTTGTCAAAGAAGTTAGATATTATGGTATTTCTGCAGGTGAGATTACACAATTGATATAAAGCATGGGGCTCAAAGTGTTAATACTTGTGCTTTTTGCCCTTATGCAGAACTTTTGGTCTGAGTCAGAATTGTTCTGAAATCAATGGAAAATGGGACCTTTAAACTATCAAAATCCTGATGCTCTAGGATTACACTTGTCTCCAAAAGGCAGCATTGCTTTGTCAAATTAGAGCTTGACAAGTCATCAGGTGACAGCTCATTTGATTTTTGCTGTGACACACCTTATGCCTCCAGACACCTGCATATCCCTAAAGAAGTTATTTAAACTTCCAGAATATTCATTTCCCTTCCCTGTGTTTCCTTTTCTCGTCAAATCCAATCAGCATTGACTGGGTATGAGGCTTCTGTCTCAGTTTGAGCTTCTCAGTCCTCCAGTGTTACAGGGACATAAATAAAAGCTGTGCCATGTGAAAACACAGAACTGTTCAGTATTGAGCAACTTTTGGTGCTGAATTAATTACACAGAAGAAAAAATGTCAGTTGTGGGCATCATGGTGAGTTTAGGGCACAAAACCATGGTTTCTCTGCAGAAACCTTTCCTAGCTGTTCTTTGCTGGGTGCAGAGTGTGGTTGTGTTTGAATTTCTGCTGTTGGTAATGCAGTTAGGGCTGAAGACAAAACAAAAGGAAGCCTGTCTTTCTCCTAAAGGATTGGTAATCCAATGTCCTGAGCCTGGCAACACTCACAAGCAGGTTTTATTTCATTAATATAAATGGTAGATACTTACTTGAGTATATATATCTACTTTTCAACTATAGCTACTGTGTCAAGAAAGGGCTTGACAAAAAGTTTCTACCTATCAGGATAATTTTTTATTCTTTACTTATTTTCCTACCCACCAGTGTTAGGTTTCTTGATTTGATTTTTGTGGGATAATTCTGTGTGACAATAAAGTAGATTGAGAACCAAAGAAAGCCTTGGTAGGATCTGGGATGTTGAACAGCAGCATTGTGGCCTTGCTTCATCCTGTGAATAGTTTTCAGCATTTCCATATTTAGCCCACAGTGTATTTAAGAATTCAACTCAGACTGTAACTCTAGGAGGTAAACATTTTGTTTAATCAGGGTCTTACATATTTTCTTGGCTGTGTTCATCATAGGAAAACTTCTGAACTAAAATTTGGAAAAGAAGGTCAAAGAGGTTATTATTTCGTTATATAGTCATGTTTTTATGAAGAAAAATGAAGTAGAAAGCACACTAGTATTGCCAGATCAATTTTATAATGCCAACACCTTTAAAGGCAGCAGTTGCTAACTAGTTTTACATGCTACAGAGCAGAAAAATAGTTTATGTTGTAAGTATCCTTGCTCAGAAGAGAGGAAAAACACAAGAGCTGATTTCTGTGCCCACCTATGTACAGATGGGAGCCTATGTGAAAGGGAGATGTTCATGGCTGTGCCCACGATGTGCCAGTGGGTGTCAATCAGCCTTGTATCCTGGTGGCTATTGATGACGAACCATTAATCTTCACACCACTTTGTTTCTAGTATTTTAATATATTTGAAGAGATGCACAACTGTCACTGGCAACAAAGCATCTCCTGATCATTGACCTCCCATGAAAACTCCAACAAACAGGACTGAACAATAAGAAGGATTCCAGAATGTGTTTAAAAATACTTTTGCTTGTTGAATCACTGCACATGCTTTGCTGCATTCAGAGAGTTTAGTATTTGGGTCTTGCCTGAAGCTAATGACAAAAACATCTCTCACCCCTTTGAAAGCTGAAGGCCTGCTTTAAGTGCTGTGGAAACAAGTTTGGCACCTCTTGATGTCAATTTGATTACATGTAAGTGGATCTGATTACACTTAATGCATACAATGCCTTAATACCCTCCAAGGCCAAGAGAATTCAAAAAATGGCACTTGCTGAATGGTTTCTGTCCTCCATCTTGTTCCTCTGAACTCAGCACCTCATTGGGAAGCACGACAGCAAGTTTTCTGTGCTAGCAATATTTCAATAAGGCACAGTGTATCAAGGTGAACCAGAGGCTATCCAGTACTCCCTGTTCTTGATGTCTTCATCACAGGGCAAATTTAATACCTACTTGATTTCACATGCTGCATTTTGCCTGATTTGTGTAACGAGATGGTTGGCATATTCATTCACTGTTCTCACATATGTGTTGCCTAAACACTGTGCTGAAAATAGCAAAATATTTGGGGGACTTCTCCTGCCCTCGTTCTGCCCTGGAAAAAACTTGCTGTTGAAATGCACAACGTCTTAGGGGTAATAATAAATAAAAGGAAGGATATCTCATTGATATGCAGATTTCTGTCTGCAAGTTGTGCTAGAGCCGCTTCATCATTTTCAGCGGAGTTAGTCTAGACTTCTCCAAAGTGTTTTCACACTTGGCTAAGGAGAAACAAGAACATGTTTTCTGTTCTCCTCTTATAGTAGCTTCCAGATTGACATCTCCATGGAGGAGTGAGTATCCACAACAAAGGCAGGCTGCATGCTGTGTTTTCCATGTTCCAGCTGCACAGGAGCCATCAGGGCTCCACGTAACAGGGCGCACTGATCTAGCTTCTCTCTCTCTTTGGTAGATCAGATTTGCTAAGTGCTTAATGGCACTGAAGTTCTCCTGGTGACCAGGCTGGTATTGCCTTCCTTACGTGGACTGTTAAAGTGCACTATTATTCGCCTACTCAATTAATTGCCAAGGAGACAGAGGAAATACGTGCCCAGAGAAGAAAATGAAGCCATTTTTATTTGCTGGCTAATCAAAATCCAATGGCTTTTGAAGACAGTGTGAAATGATCATTAATTAGGAGGGATACCTAAATCTGAAGTTCAAAGAACCCTGTACAAGCCAAGGAAACAAGGCCTGGAGGACAGAACTCACTCTCCCACTGGGAAAGGGTGGCTACATGGAAGTGCATGAGACCCATGACCTGTGGAGCATGACCTGCCTAGCTGCATAAATTTATCATGTTTTCTTGTTAGGCTTTATCCCAGAAGGGAGAAGGTCAATGTTTTCTAGCAACACAGATCCTATTCCTCCATGTCATGTTAGTTGTTTGTCATGCCAGGGACTGGGGCAGGGCATCTCTGAGTCTCTGTGGTGACCTGAGCATAGCCACTATCATGAACCAAGTGGAATGTACTTAGAAGGTACTTTAGAAGAGTATTCAGGGCAGTAAAATAAAACAAAATTCATTTCTAAACTAAGAAAAATCTAGAAGTCTGAAGGTCTCCCAGCAGTCAGTGCCCTTAGCTTGCAACAGACCTTTGCTCTGTTTTCACTAAAAATAAGCTGATTTCAAAACTTACTGCCAATTGTGCGGAGGAGTAGATCTAGGATTCGTATTTTGCTTTTGCAAAGGATGTATATACAAAATATAACACCTGAAGGTATTATAAAAGATACTCTGCAAATACATAGAAAAAAGAAAGCATCTAATAATGCCAAGGCCATGGGTTCAATCCCCATATGGGCTATTCACTTACCAGCTGGACTCAATGATTGTTGTGGGTCCCTTCCAACTCAGAATATTCTCTGATTCTTGTTTGTTTTTTTCAAAACAGTATCCCTGAAATATTTTGTGAGTAAAAACCTGTCTTCAGACTCAAGTCAGAGTTGGACTGTGGTTTTGAGAAGAACTTTTGCCAGCATTGTGCCTATTTATTAAAATAATTATGTGGTAACCCCAGACAGCTATATGGAAACCTGAGGATAATAGAAGAGAGCAAAACTAGAGAAACTTAGAAAATAAAATACAATTTTCCTAGAGTCAAAGGGCTGGGCTCTTTCTCTCCTGGGAAGTAAAGACTTTAATACATGTAGATCTGACCCCAACCACTATCTTACAGATTAGCCTGAAAGATTGTGTTCTGGAAGGGCACGCAGAGAACTCCATGTGATAATTTCCTGGAATTTCTGGATTGAAACAGATAAGATCTGCATGTTGACATCTGTGAATTGATGTAACCTTTTGTTTGTAAGCTGATCAGACTATGATCAAAAAAGAACTATGATCGAAAGCCTTAGATAAAGGATTCAATGAGTTAAATTCAGGAAAAAGAAGCAAAAAAAAAATTTTAACTTTAGTACTACATAGATTGAAGTGGTATTTGCAGACTCCTTTACAGAAGGACTGCTTCCTGGTTAAATTTACTGTCTTATTTCTGAATGCTAAATCATATTAAAATGTGTATACTGATCAGAAATCTTCAAGAAGGCAGTATGTATGGTTCCAAAAAGTACAAGTACGGGGAAAAAAATAGAGTTATTTACAAATATGTCGTATTTGGCACCTTCTTCTTGCAAATGAGGAAAATGAGGAAATATGGACATGATAAATAACATTTCTAAATCCTACAATTTTGAAGAATACTATACTAACCAAAGTTATAGTATCATTACTCTTCATAGAGCAAATTGGAACAGATCTTCAAGAATAAGTACTTCCTCTTAATTTATAAAGTCTAGGTATTTTCATTGGGGTTATCCTTTGCAGTAATAGTGATACATGGAAGTTTGGAAACAAGGTCAGAAATGTCTAGACAAGAAGTGGAGTTTTGCCATGGATTTTAATAAAGTCAAATTCAGGCTTACTATGCCTTCTGTCCAGTACCATGCTACTTGCCCATGACATGACAGCCACAAGCCCTAACACCAACCTGCATTTGATGTAGTTCAGTGTGAATAACGACAAAATGTTTATGGGAGAAAAACTGTTGCAGTGGCTAAGTCCACTTTACACCCCTCAAGTTGCCTTAAAAGCGGTCTCTCCTTACAACACTGTGCTACAAAGTTCTCCCTTTGTCTAGATTCTGCTGGTCACTGGCTCTCTCCCCCTCCCATCCCTTTTCCCATTGGCCCCTGTTATGCCATTCAACCTTGCCTCTGCCCCCAGCCCTCAGACTATTGGTTTTGGATGCTCTGCCCGCCTTTGGGAGTTTTCGGGATAAAAAGGGTGCAGGCTTTTGGTTGTTGCTCGTTCTTGCCTCTGTTCCCTTCAGGGTGTGTTGCCATTAAATGCCTCGGAATTGCACACAGAGAACCCCTCTCACCTCTCTGTCTCCAGTCTGTGCATAGACTGTGTGTGTGAGTGGCTGCTCGTGACTGCCTGCGAGGGTGAGATCGTGTGCATGCGTGGGTGCTGGGAGAGCACCGCCTGAGCGTGTCCACGAGGGACCCAGTAGGGACAAACGCAGCATCGATCCACCGAAGCCCTTTCTTTAAAAAACTACCTAGACCTGTTACTTAGATTATTGACTATTTAGGTAATTAACTATTTAGACCTGAAAAACTATTTTCAGGCCTGTATGGAGACATTTTTGTGTCCTAGTATAGAAGTATTGAGCAAGCATGTGGCCAAAAGCTGAAGGCTGAAGTTTAATGCAAAGCGCAGTGAAATACATTGCTATGCAAAAAAATCACTTCCTCTCAAATGACTCTCAAGTCTTGTCACTAAACACACATGTAGACAGTTTTCCCATGATTTATCAAGCCACATTTTCAAGGATTCAAATTCACCAGGTTTTCTGGACAAGTGTGTCAGTGCTTATAATAAAAGATATTTTCCTCAAGTCCACCCACCAGCTCTGTTGTGACAACTTGTGACTGCTGTGTCTTGTCCTTCCACTTTTATCTCTGCCTCTATCATCTCCACAACCCCCTGTGGATACACTGCTAGAAGACTGCTATTAGATTCACCTTGCTTTGTCTTCTCCAGACCAGAAAAACACATCTCCCGCAGTTTTTCCTTTTTTCTTGGATGCTCCATACACTTAACTCTTCTGCTAGTCCTTTGCTTGACTGTTGGCAGACTGACTGCACCCAACTACTCCCAGACTGCCCTGCTCCTGGCAGGGGTGGTGGAACAATTCTGGCTATCAGGTGCCTTGTCACCCTAGGAGAGCCCTCACTGCTCCTGGTCCCTGAGGAGGTCCCTGACAATTCCATATGTACATTCCTGCAAGCAAAGGAGAAGGGAATAATTCCTTCTGTCAGGCCGCTGCTTAAGTTCCCACTATCCACCATGCTCACTGGTGTCCAGTGGCTAATCCTCTGAGCCACTTCTCCAGCCTTCTTGTAGGAGACAGCTCTAGCTACCCTTACAAAACCTTCCTGGTAAAATGGTTGTCATAGTTGTGTCCACTTTCCACCATTTCTGTACAATGGCAATTGCAAGGTGTATTTTAGGGGCAGAACACATTTTATATTTCCTGTTTCTAATTACCAAGATGTTAAAAAGAATGTGTAAACCACTTGATAATAACATGTGTGTTAAAGACTGGCTGGAGCATTTATTAGACGAGCATTTCTTTATTCTTTAGCGTGTCAATGTATACAGGGAGGATGGTTTTCCTGTTCCTTTTAAAAAGAAAAATACTAGGCTTTGATTCTCTGGTTTCTTTTCATCTTCATCTAGCATAGAAAGCTTCAGGGAAGTTATACAAAAAGATAGAATAGCAAAGAAATCACAAAAGGAAGATATCAATAAGAAGCACCACTGACAATTCTCTAAGCAGTTTCCAAGCAACTTTTAATGGAAGGTCAGGCACAAGCAAGATAGAGGGAGGAAAAACCAAGACATTATTTCATACAATAAAGTGACTGTGAATGCTGCCAGTTACAGAGGAAATAGATTGGCCAGCCTGAGCACTTATTTATGTTTTCCTGTGAATACAAATGAAAATCCTCTACAAAGGGTACTATCAAATTTGAGCGGGAGTGTTAATTCCAGCAATAGGTTTGCAATACTCCTCAGAGAGGCTTTCATCACTGAATATGTGATGTTGACTTTGTGGTAATAATAATGATCCTGCTGGACTCCCTGAGCTCCTTCTGCCTGAAGATCTATAATGCTTTTTGTCTTCAATTAATCATGCCTTACATTTGCAGCTTCAAGAATATTTGGCATGAGTTAATGCGGATGGGGCAACTGAAGGATAGAGGCAAGGAGTGGCTTTACCAAAGCTGCTGTAGCTGTCCACACACATCCTAACACAGACAATGGAATGGCCAGAGGTGTGCCTTCAGCCAAGAGGAGACAACCATATGTGCAAAGAAACCTTGCTACCCAGCACTGTGGGCTGCCTACCACAGTTCCTTGTGGCAAGAGAGAGAGGTTGTACCTGAAGGGCATATTTCTGTATGTGCAACTCCTGTATGATGTTTACTTCTTTCTTCATCCAGCATCTGGCAGCTTTAGAGAGTTGGCAGCTGAAGTAGTCCTTTTCAACCTGAGTGTCATAACAGGCAGTCTGAATGCATCACTTTGGTCCCAAAATCATAGAGCACAAAACATCTCTCTGTACTCTGTGGCTTGTTATCATGGCCAAGAAACAAAACCCCATGTGTCCGTGCCAAAAAAGCCCTAGGAAGGGTTCCAGGGGTTGATTTGGAGGCCTGAAATTGAAGAAGACCAATTATTAGTTACATTGAGAATGCTGGTCCACTGAGTAGTAATAGCAAGTACAAAATGAAACTTTTCTCTTTTAGATTCCATCTTGGTGAGCTGACAAGATGATAAAGTTTGGTTTGATAAAACTTTGCTTCTCATGGCTAGGTGTTCTGATGTCTGCACCAGGCTGATACTACAGCCTGTGTCTTCACATGGCACTTCTCCTTCCCCATCCAGCGCATCTTCAGGTTAAAAAAAAAAAAAGAAAAAGAAAAAGGCAAGTGAAGCAATAGTCTGAATTTGAATTTTTAACCAGAGAAAATATTTTTGCCAGCAGTTACTGATGATGAGGTTCTGGGTCAGCATCCTATATGCTCAGAGGCCTGAACAAGAGCATCAAGAATCATTTACGTTGGGAATTCCTCAGCCTTGATCCTGCATTTAATCTGATAGCCCCATGTAGCTATCTTGGATACCCCTAGGACATGCCAGATTCATGTACCACCTCTATCTAGACGCTGTTAGCTCAGAGATTTAATATTGTCAGGCTGCAAAGGCTTTTTGCTATCTGGGAATAAGGTTCTCACACACACACACACACACACACACAAACACACACAAAACAGGCGGCGAGGAATTGCTGCAGCTGAACATGAGACTCTGGGAAGCACCTCTCTGCACATGCTCTTACGTGTGCTTTCCACAGCTGAGGGGTGATGCTGAGGCCACTTGTCTTGCTCTGGGCCCTTGCTTGCCAGGCACAGCTGGTTCATAATCCAGTCCACTGGGACCATAAAGTGAAAAGAAGTCACATTATGCCCTTGAAATACATGAGAGCTAGTGGCCAGATAGTCCAGTACTTAAAGACTGAGATTTGAGTACAAGTTTACAACTGTGATGCCCATACTACAATTTTTTTGGAGAAATTGATAACAGATATTAAAGGGAGTGGACCAGCTTCTTAACAGGGTTTCAGCTACTGAAATCTGCTCAGCTTCTACTTCCAATTTCCAGCAGTGTACATAAGAAGACTTTCCAGAGGGCACAAGAAACAATCTCAGAATTTATTCCACAGTATGAATGGGTTAGTTATAGTGCATTTTCCTTGTCCTAAAAATAAACTGAGTGAAGGTTTGAAGGATAGTTTTTGATAAACAAGTCTGTTTCTGTGTTCTGAAATGTGTTGTGAATTTACTTCTTTCTCAGATCAAGGGTAGCCTATGAACCAGGGTACACATGTCTGACAATATATACTTATGGAAGAAGCTGATATAGTTCAGAAGAACCTTGTCTGTAAAATACACTCAGATATATTTGAAAAAAATGCTGTGAAAATCTCAGTATTCTTATAACACTTCTCCTAATAGACATGATTTTTTATTTTTTATTTAAATGACAGCCCTTTCCAAATTGTATGCAAACCACATGCATCCCAAGCTGCTTCCTGCAAAGAAGGATACCAGTGAGAGCTAATTACATCCTTATTGAATGTGCTGAATTTAACCTGAAGCAGAGGACAGATTTTTCACAAGACATGCTCAGCAGTGGACATGGCAACTAATCATCAGGAGTGCAGTAATATCTTAAGGCTAGTGCAGCTGGTCTACAGAAAACTGAAATAAGACCTTAGGCAGTGTGATTTGGGCTACATATAGACTGATACAGGGGCCAACAGTTGGGCTTCCCTCTATTGTCTTCTTCAGCTGCGCTAGACCAGCTTTCTGTTCCAGACCCACTTGGCTGAGGTCACCTCCTGGGCTGAAGTCAATGATGCAGCTGACAGGTCTAGGTCAGAAGAGGCATGTGAGAGAAGATTTCTACCTCAGAGTAGGTTGATACTGGTTTTATCTGGGCTGCTCTGCTGTTGTCTGCAGAAGTGTGGTGCCTAGCTCTAAGCATGTGGGTTATGTTGTGGGTAGTTGGCTAAGAAGTGCTTTGGCAAGGCAGCACATGTCTCTGTCAGAGGTTTGTGGTGAGTGTTTCTTCTAAGACAAAAGGTTAATAGAATTTCAGTATTTTGCTTACAAATCCTTTGTTTTCTTTGCTTGCTTTTAATTTAGCATTGTGAAAACTTCTTCAGTCATGATGGGAAAATAACATCTTGAAGCCCATGAAATTGCAATTATCTAAATTTAAACTATCTTAGGTGAGTTATTTATCATGCTGAAGTCTTGGGCTATATGAGACAGCATTCCTCGTGTTTGCTCACTACACTTCTTCCTGCCCTTAATATTTAACTTCTTCTTTACTTACTTTTAGGTTTGAGGGGTTACTTTGAGAGTTACTCGAAATTTTTTTCAAAGTAAAGATCTGCACAGCAGCCAGCAGCTGGGCTTCTTAGTGGGACCACAGTGTGTGTATGTTCCACAGAACTACTTGCTTCCTTGTTTCTGAGGCAAATTTAAAGCTCTCATCTCAGCCTCCATGAAAAATCTTTTGAGTTTTTTAGAAACCATCTCAGCTGGAGCAGTTTCTTTTAAGCCAACAAAGCTAATGGTGCCTAATAGAACTCCTTGTAACTAAGGAAAAAGCATGACTGGATGAAACCTCTGGGTGGAATTAACTACCAGAAGGAATGAGTTTAAGCCCAGTTTAAGTTGTTTTTGGAGCAGTTGAAAATATTTTTAAAAACAGGCTTCTTGCAAAAAACAAAGAGAAGAAATGACAGCAATAATAACAGGAAATTTGGGACTTTCAACTCATTCTCCATAATAGGCTTTAAAAAAAACATTACTAATGGGATGAAGTAAGGTAATATTATGGCTATAAAGACAAGGGACTGCAGGTAGGAGCTAAGAAATTCATCTTTCTAAATGTTGCTTTCAGGGCAGGGACATCTTGAACAGTAACATACAGATCTGCCTTTTAATTCCTAACCTGTTTCCTGCCTAGGTCCATTCAAATCTTGTCTCCTCTCTCTTGCAACACTTAATGGACGTTTAGTCACTGTTTCAGGATTTATCTAGCTAAAAATGACTCTTTTACTTTCTATAGCTTTTTCTAACACTGTACCAACTTACTGTTCTGTGGTCAGTACCATTCTCAGCCTTCCACTTCTCCCAGCTTTTGGCAGAGGAGTGAATGCAAGACAACGTACCCTTAGTCTCCTGGTAGCTGCTGTGCCCACCCTGATGCCAGTCCCATGTTCTTTCTCCCTCTCTTACTCTGATTGTGCTTGGTGAAATGTCTCAGGCACTTCAGTGAGTCATGCTGCTTTAAGACAAAACTGATGTTTTGGAAGGTTCGGTTTTCAGCTGTGTTGGTTCCCTGAAAAGCCTCACTGTAAGGTTTCACAGACCGTGGTGCCAGTCTCTGGGGAGAGAGCATCAGGGCTTCAGCTGGGTTAAGGTGCTACAGAGGAGTACCTTAGCTGATGGCATTTTGCTGTATGATTCATCAAAAAGGCACCCTTTCCTGTTCACAATGCACCTTCTGTTACTGCAAAATTATCTTACCTGGTGTCGTGGTTTAGGAATGGTATTCCCCAATTTAGTGTTCCCACTGAACCACTCCAAACCATGCACTGCTCACTCATTACCCCCTCCTGCTGCAGCAGCCTGGAGAGGAAAATTGGAGGCACAAAGAGTAAAGATCACAGGTTGAGATAAGAATGATTTACTGGAAACAGCAAAAAAAAAAAGAAAATTAGCAGTAAGGGCAACAATACTAATATTAATAGTAATAATTAATATTAATAATAATAATATTACAGAGTGTATAAGAAAGAAAAAGTGAGTGATTCACACGTGATTGCTCACATCCCAAGGAAAATACCCAAAAATAGCCAACAGCTCCCTCTGCCACACTATGTGACTCTTCTGCAATTCCCTCAAAATGACATGAGGTGGTACGGAGTAACTGTGTCCTGGTCATGCCCCCCTGGCTACTGCTAAAACTGAACCCCATCCTGGCCAGAACCAGGACAGCTGGTCTTGAAGACACACCATCCTGTCTCATCAATGTTGCTGTAATGACCATTTCTTATCATGTCAAGTTCCCTGGACAACACTTCCCTGTGCAGCCTCTACCAATTCCCCATGGTTCTGCTGCATTAAGGGCCTCAAACTCAGGTCCCTTTCTTGACTTTTTTAACCTGCGTCAACAGATCATAATCACTCTCAAAGAATTAATTTCCATCTCCATTTGTGTCCTGCTGCCATTACATGCTCAGTTTCAAGATGCTCTTGACCACACAGTTATCCACGTTGGGGTAGCTTCTTCATATCCCTGCTGTTATCCTCCCTGAGGCCTCTTCTTAAGATTCCTTTATTCTGTGATATCTACAACAGGAAAAAAAAAAAGAAAGATGACAAATCACTGGAGTGCTCAGTCTATAGACTGCTGTGTCAGCCAGCATTGTATTGCTGTACCTCTTCTCATGCTCATATCTTTTTCAATACTTAATTTATGTTGCTGCAATATCTAAGAGCAGCATCCTGGTCCAGATTTCTGACTTAAGGGTTGGAAGGAGATTACTACTCCATTTTTATTGACTGCTCCATCTTTACTAGTTGTGCAAGTTGCCAGTATGTTGATCCATAGAGTTCAAAATTCAAACCAGAGGGCAATATGCATTGATAAAAATTATCTGAACAGCTCATTCATGTTGCTGGATTCAAATGTAGAAGCACTATCTGGAGTAATATCAGCAAAGAATTGTTGTCATTTGAATTCGCTTGGGAGTTTCACAAACTAGGAAATACTTTAAAAATTTATGTAATCAGAATTAAACAAAGTAAAATAAAAATTTTGGTAGGACTTTGTGGCTTGGCAGACTTCAATGCAGGCTGAAGAGACCTATTTCTCTGCTCCAATGTTTGTTTTTATGAAGACATTTTGTATATAATGATGTGGTGATATGTTACCGTGGATGTAGCACTAAATATAGCGTGAGAATATGTGTGCTATTTGAAGAGATCATACAAGGGTGTGTAGTGGGGGCTGCATTTGCTGTATGTGCAGTACCCTATTTATAACAGACATATAGAATGGATTTAGTGTACCAGAAGTCAGCATGTGAGCTGAAGACTTAAAAGGACATAGTGGTAGGGCTCAACAAACATGTAAAAAAGAATACGGAATTAATGAAGTGTACTCAAATTTAGCTGCTTTTTGATATGCTAACAAAAACCATCTCTGGCTTGGTTTCATATTGCACCTAAACTTAGTAGTCAATAATAAATATGACCTTGATCTTTCTATTTTTGGTGAGTGAGTTTTTTGCATCCACACAAATCAAGTGAAATCAAGTAAATCCTCAGTGCATAAGATGTACTCATGTGGCAAATTACAAAATTATGTGCAAATGCTGGTACATGCCACTAGGAGCCATGACCACTAGGCCTGGTCTCTGTTTTCTGGTAGGAAAAGATGTTTTTCTAGAGACTACTTCTCTCTTTCCTCCTTCAGAATGTTTAAACACACCTTGATACAGCTTTGATAAGTTTTCTTGACCGTGCAACTTCCATTAACCAGATTAGAGAAGCTGAGCATCTGCATTCTCAATATGACTGAAGAGTAATTTTTCTTCCCCCTGCCTTTTGCACAGGCTATACTGTTCTACTGCACTTTTCTTTGACATTATCTCCAGTGCTAACATCCCTGAGGCATAAACTTCCTTCACAGAGAATTTAAATTTGTCCATAGGCTGTTGGTTTTGAACACTTAACCTATTTGAAGTAGGCATGACTTGCAGATTGATCCTGGAGACCAACAAAGGATGTATTGAGGAATTTCATTGCCCCATAGCAGTAAAAGGAAATGAATTGGTAGACTAGTCTCAAGTTAAAAATTCTTGGCTTACTTACTTACAGGAAGCTGAAGCATCACAAAATCAGAAAATTAAAGATATACACAATTCTGACTTCTTCATCTGTGTTTCCAAAACAAATCATTACAATGTAATTGTGAACACAACTTGAGAAACTTTTAAAATTCTAATCAGCAATTATATATTTAAAGTATTTTGAGAGATCAGCTGTATGTGTAGCCATACAGAATTTTTCTCTTAATTGCATCATTCCTTCAAAAATCATGAGGATTTTTTTGGCTTCCAGGAATAGCAAAGATAACACAGGGATGTACCATCCGCCCTGTTCAAAGAAATATCTCTGTCCAGCTTATTTTCTAAGGTCAGAAGCTTCTGGTCCTCTGATTCCTAAAGGAGGGAGTAGAGCATAAAGCTGGTTGATACCTGTCTACCACCTTCTCCTGTTGGTCTGGTGGGAGAGATGCCTGTTGCAATCCTGCCCTTTAGGGTTTAACACAAACTCCCTCAGCTGCAGAATGCCGTAGCTGCTCCTGGGTCTGACACACCCACTGCAGCAAGGGGAGGATGATGCCTTTGGGAGCACATGGAGACTCTTGCACAGCACCTCTCTCTCCTCAGTGAAGCTCACTGTCCAGGGTCTGTCACCAAAGGAGAACTCAGCATTTGGGAGCCCTGGTCTGAGCTAAAGTCTCTTGCTGTGTTTACTTTGAGCCTGACCCTGACCTAGGGACACTGCTGATCAAGGCTAGTACTCACTTAAATCTAAGTTTTTTAGTTTATATCTCTCATTTACATCACACAGGTGCCATTAACACAGGTGAACAGTCACTTAGTGTTTAGAGATCCCTGTTGTCATAGCCTTGTGCTCTTAAGGAAAACCTGTGCAAGAATTCAGGAAAACTAAGGAGTTTCCCTGAGTTCCTCGTTGCCTGGCTCATGAGTCCCTTTTATCAACTCCAGGATGAGAACACAGATCTGCTACAGCTGCCAGAGACTGTCAACATACAGTGACTGAGGGAAACCTATATGCTCATCCTCACTACAGTGATGTAGGGTGTTTTTAGCTGAAGGCCCATGACCTTTGAGGGAAGTCATGCAGTGAAATGCAGACCATGGCCTGGACTGTGACATGCATTCAGCCCCTGGCCCTGTGGCTGCACCTCCACAGCCAGCAGTGCAGGAACACTGCAACATCTCTTCCTGCATAAATGAGGAGGAACACTTGGTTTATTTTCATTACATTGGTCTTTTATACATGGTTGCCTTATAGAAGACATCAGCATTGTAGGCAATCTAGAGCCTATATGCTGTGTTTCTATTACAATTCCAGCTTTCCTGAAAGCAGAAGTTACGAGAGCCTGAAGACAGTATTTTCAAGAGAAGTCTATTCAATGATAAGGTTTATAAGGCTAGCTTGTGTGTCAGAAGTACTGAACATACCTTTGGAATCCTGGGCCCGAATGTGCCCAACAAATCGTACCCAGGCTCACAGCACTTCTGAAAGTCCAGCATTCAGACCTCACGGGAAACTTGAGGCAAAGGCTGGAGAGGGACCCAGGACTGGCTTCCAAGTTTCTCTGGCTCAAGATGAACATTCCTGTTTACTCAAGAGAGCATGCCATGCTAAGCTCCAAGTGTAAAGGAAAATTTGGTCAGTGCAGAGTTACCAAGACTGTACTTTGGCAATGATGCTGGATTAAAATACCAACTCTTCACATGAGATTTAATGAGTGCCAGTAGGCAAGGTGAGTGAGGCCTGTTTGAAACTTTTTAAAAAAGAATTTTATTTAGTCAAGCCAAAGCAAAGAGAACTTTTTGAACAAGAAATGGAGACTTATTTTCTAATACAGGAGAAGGAACATACCTGTCCTTAATACTTGGTCACATACATGGTCTGCCAGAAGACAACATCCCCTTAGTCATAACCATAAAAGGTTCTGACAACTCTTCTTTCCTGCAGAAGGTCTTGGTTCTAGTTTGCAAGGGCACTGAGGCAGCCATGTACAAGCCAGGGATAGCTGGGAACAGTGCCTGGAAGAGAGCATGATGAGCCTTCCCACCACTGGCTCAGCCTAACCAAATCCAGGCACAAGTGTGGTGAGAGCTGCTCCAAAATTGGACAACCTTGAACAGAAACACTACTGTGGCATTTTCAGAGTTTGAAAGGTTTTGTCTAGCCCTGATAATAGTCTCTGCACTAGATAGAGCATGAGGACAACTGTCTCCCAGTGTCATCCAGATAATGGGGTGATTGTCTGCAACGAACTCTGTTCTCTTACCAGTCTTCACATGCTGGAGATCGCTCAGCTTCACAAAACTGGGCTTGTACAGGGATTTTTTCATTATCTGGGGCATAGGTCTTCCCAAACATTTCTACAGAATTAGTTTTTGGCTTATTGCATGGATGGGCCTCTTGACATGACTGATTGTGAAGGAGGGGAGGCAGGTCTGGTTTGTTAAGTTTTTAAAAAATTTATTATTAGTAGATGATGTTTTGACTTCTTTGGCCTGGCATCTCCTGCACCAAAGAGGAGAGCAGGACCTATGTAATGAATGAAACCCTGAATAGAAAACACTATTGTTTCAATTTTTTTAAAAAATAATATTACAAGGGCTAATTGCATGATTTAACATTTGAAAACTCTGCATTCCTTCTCTGCTTTGGAGAGTAAAAGGGCCTATTATCATTTCCAGGCCAGATGTTTCAGTTTATTGAGCCTGTTTGATCCCTGCACCTGTCTAAGACCAGCAGTTGCTGGATTAGTGGAAGGAGCTGAATTAAAAAATCTGGACAACTGTTACTGAACAAGTGAATGGTGTGAAAATGAACAGACTTTCGGTATAAAGGATTTACTGTTTGTGACACAAGGCAGTACACATCATTTATAGTGCAAAATGAGCATGTAGCCTTCATTCTGCATGTCCATGTGCTGGAATATACATTACAAAGTGACAATTACAGGAACTTCCAGTGAGGGAAAGAAAGGAAGGGAGGGAAGCAAGGGAAGCAAGGGACACATTACACCATCCATCTGTGAGACAGCCGTTCAGTTACAAGGAATTATATATTTTTTTCTGCTGGATTATGCTGATTATAAAAAGAAGAATTTGGTTCCTGCCTCCACAGCAAACATTACTGTGCATCCTGAAGGAAGCAATGGCTTTTCACTTGCCCCTTTCCTGTCCTCTGTCTCTTTCCTTTGCTCCTTGCTCCCTTAAACATAACCATCGGATAAATTTTCTTGCTTCCTGGTTTGTTTTTTTTCTCTTTTGACTAAATGAACTGTGCCATGTGACTTACAGAAGTTGTTTCATGTCTCAGGTCTGTTCAATTAAGTCACAAATGTGGCCAGCCCTAGTAGGTCAGAGCCCAAGATCCCTCCTGCCTGGTAACCCATCTCTGACAGGCAAGATTAAGTGGATGGCTGGTATTCATACATCTTTACGGCTTAAAACCCCTCAAAACAAATATGTGTCAAATGCACACTCTAGGGGATGAACTGCAAGAGGTGGCACCGTGGAAAGTTGTTTCACAAACTGCCATTGACTTCTGCCAGGGAAGGTTAAACTTTACTGGTTCCTATTACCCCAATTTACTGCTTATACAGAGCAGAGCCTAAAGAATAGGGGAGACATAGGTGTGAAAGTGAGTTAAGTGAAGATAAATGGCTTCCACTGCTGTGTGAGGTGTCTTGGATCATTTCCCAGCCCTGCCTATTTAGTCTGCCTCTTTCATTTGGAAAAAGTCAAGTGTGTATTCAAATACTCAGCACAAAGTTTTTCCTGCCTCTGCAAAGATCATGCCTAAAGTTGATTGGGTTGAAGACCATGGATGTTACTTCTGATTTACAGGTAGATGCATAGCAAAAAAAAGTGACTTGTCTGATATCAAACAACTCATTCTATGATAAGAAGTGAAACCAAACATCCTCTGTGACAGCTCAGGGGTTTAACTACAAGTTCTTAAGCCCTCCAGCCTTTTCAACAGCATCTTCAGTGCTTTACTTATCTGTAAGCACTGACCCTGGTTTTGTGCAAATAAGCTGACCTAAGTGACTATGACTTGAGCAAGGACAGTTTTATGTGTCCAAGTGCAAAGATAGGCTTGGTCCATGTTCATCAGGATCATTCTCATGCCCAGAGAGGAGGCAGCTTGTGAGGCTCGTTTGGAGACTGGTATGACAGAGACGAGCCTTGGATCTTCCCAGAACTTTCCTAGATGTTATTGCAAGGTGACTGAGCCAGTGCACAGGCAGGTTGCTGAATATAGACCTGATGTGCTGGCAGTGCAGATGTTCTCTGCATTTGGAAGACACTGTGTGGAGAAATCTTAGAAATCAATTTGTTCCAGATTTCAAAAGCTATGTTTGTGTGCCCTCTCCGTCATTGCCATATTTTACTGATGTAGGTTCCTAAACTCCAGGACTTCCAGGGGACTAGCGCCTAACAACCTAAAAAATCTCGGGCTTCTGGTCAATTATTACAATTAGAGAGCAAGAATAGCACATCCCAAAATGTCCTCTGTTGATGCAGCTGGACAACTGCAGTTTAGTTCTACTTCTTATTGTAATATGTCACACACAGGCAGGAAAAGGACAAAAGCTTAGCATCAGACACTGATTAATCATCTTCATATAAAGTCTTTGAGGAATAAGGAAAAAATACTGATTTTTCATTCACATTACAGGCAGTAGACCATCTCAATTACTTGTTAATGTGCTTATCAGTGACTGTTTTTAATAGGAACATAATGAAGAATTTTAGTTAAAAAACAGAGAAATTACAATTTTTTGTGCAGTTTTTAGTTTGATTTTGCTTTACAAATAATTGTTCTTTTTAAAGCCTTTAACTTACACAAATATGCACACAAGTACATATATATGCATTCAGCTTTTCTTTGTGTTTAATCCTGTACCTAAAAGATGCTTTCTCTTTTCCTGTCACTCTATTCTAATGAAAAAAATATTTTACCTGGCAACATTTTAGTGTTGTTTTCCATTGGTAAAATGTGTCTCTTATTAAAGATCTCTGTAAAAATCTAATTCTTTTTTGGTCATGGTAGCCAAGGTAAAAGTACCATATATCCAATTAAGATGCAGCTGCCTAAGATAAACTTTGGTGTAATTGTCCTAAAACTGGTTGATGTATGCAAAAGGAAAAGGAATAGAACCACTGAAATTTGTTATTGAGTTATTAAAAAAAACCAAAAACGAACAAATAACCCCCAAATAAAAGGTTTAAAATGCTGTATTAACTAAAATTAGCTTCTGAAGTGTCCTGCCAATTTCAGTTCCATGGTGTAGCAGTTCTTCTGGGATGTTGATTTATAATAACCAAGCTGTGAGCTTTTCTGTGCACAGCTGTCCCAGCACAAGAGGTACAGCAAGCACTCGGCTAATCTGGTACTTCCACAGTAATTTCTGAGTTCCTCAAAACAAATTTGCCAGCAATGTTCTCTGCTTCTGAACTCACCCAGAGTGTATCACTGGCACAAAAATGCTTTTGTGTTTTGGCACTAACTGGCAGACCTGCCAGTGAGCTGGCATGTCTCTCAGATACGAGACAGTTTCATTACCCCGTAACAGCTTTAATGGTTATCCCTCTCAGGCAGTGCAGCCACTCTGAGCCCTGGGAAATGAAGGCATATATTCCCCTTGTTGGATCAAGCCCTTGTCCTCTGTGCACTCTGTGAAGAAGCTGCTGAATGCCTGCAATGAAGACACCTGCTAATAAAAATATTTGGGAATACTATAATGTCACATTTTATTTATATGAGAACACAAGAGGTGGAAAGCTCCATGTGATGCAGAGAAGACATGGAAACTCGTGACTGAGTCCTGTTGGTCCTGGTGGCCATCAAGTGGTGTTTGCTGCTGTATCAGCTGATGTTGTCCCAGCTAAGCACAAGATGCAGTAGGGAAAAATAGTTCCCAACTATGATTATGAACTTCTGAGATAAAAAGTGACTAGAACTTGGACACGGCAAGGCTTCCAAGGGTCCAGTTTGAGTTGGGTACATCCTCAAAAAGGGCTACGTAGGCCTGAAAATCTCACATACTCAGAGGAGAGGGGGGTCTGAGGCTGTTGTGAAACACGTAGTCTTTGTCAATATGATCTTATTTTAACTTAAAACGACTTAGAGATCTTTAGAGCACTGAGCCTTCTGAGGGATGGCTGAGTGACATGGTGCCTTTGAAGATACAGCGGTATTGCTGGCAAGGCATCAATAGACAAAACATTAAACTCACCTGGCCTGTCTTGTATGTCACCCAGCCCTGCTTTAGGCACCCAACCTTGGTGGAAATCCACTGCTTTTGTTTGTCCATGGCTAATCCAGATAGAGGAGGATGGGGAGCTGCAGAAAAACCATTTCCCTTTTCTGAGAAGGATTAGAGGTGCCAATTTTGACATTCTACATATTCTTAAAATTCTTGTGCTGTCTGTAAATGAGTTAAAAAAAAAAAAAGGAAAAAGAAAACAAAAACAAACCCAAGGGACTGCATTGTGTGTGCTGAGCCTGACCTACAGCCTGAAACTGTAAGCCAGAGACCCATTTTGTCACTTTTCACTTGCAGTTCATTTTCACACTAACCCTTCCAGTGTAGGGCTGAGTGAGAAAAAAGTAAACAGGCTAATGCCAAAATCCCCCCTGTGGATAGGATTACTTAGCAGTAAGAAAATTACTTGGATACCTGGGCTGGGGAAGAAGGGGATCCCCTCCCAAAGGAGAAAGGGGATGGAGATACAGAGTTTGGGGTACCAGGTTCTTTACCAGATGATGAGATGTTGGTAGAGAAAGGAAAAAAATCACAACTTTACCTCCTCCCAAGTCGATTTAAGCAATATTCATCAGGAGTGAATATACATACACATCTCCCTCAGTGGCATATTCAATCTAGCCTGTAACTTTTTCCAAAATTCATCTAAAGACTGTTTTGACAACCTGACCCACTAATGCTTCAGAAAAAGATCTGTAGCTCCTGTGCCTGCCAGCCTCACACAGCTTTCTCCGGCGCCTTAGAGAATCTCAAAGCAGCATCAGAGAGTTAAGAGTAGGCAAAGAAGCCTCATCACAAATGCTCATGTCTTAGGTCAGAGTTGAGCTTTGACTATCCAGAGAGCTGACAATTAATTCCTTCTTTTCTGAAGCAATTGTGTGTGAGGCAAGACACACTTCAAAGCCTTTACCACTGAATAATCGTATCGAATTACAATCACACTGTAAAACACTCCTTCACATGCTGATGTAAGTTTAATAATTAAAGAATCACAGTGAAGCTCAAACAGAACAAACAGAAATAGTTTCCACCATCAGAGTGCAACTTCTTTAACAGTTCTGTTAATTAAAAACAGAAGTGAACTTGGAAATAATCAGGGCCTGGTTACAGTTAGACTGCCACTGATAATTTATATACCAAAGTTCTGATATATTTCAAGTAAAATAAAATGAAGCAAGATTGAATTCAACACATATTCAGCGGTAGCAGCTCCTCCTCTTTTCCTTTTATTTAGCTTAGTAGTCCTGTTGTACTAGGCTGTCCACACTGGTTTATTTCCTGAATTGTTCAAATAAATATTTTCAATTCCCTTATAATCAGCCTGCTACTAAATTTCAGAAGACTGAGCTAACCAGCATCTATCTGAGGTGACTGGAGCTGCGTGGTACCAGGATGGATGTGGCCATGTAGAAAAGTTGAATCCCACTGTTTCTGGTCATTAGTGTGTTAATAAAAGAGACCATTTTTTAAGATGTTGAGAAGTCTGTGGGATAGCTAATGAGTTTGGATGAGTTACAAACAGTGATGTGGAACAAATGCTGTTACTGGCTCAGGATGGTTTATGTGACAGTGGAACCAGATGAGGAACAAGAAAGCAAGTGTGGCACAAGCTTGGGTCTCCCGTGGGCCTCTGAAGTACAGGAGCAGAGAGTGACCCAGTGGATGTTTTTTACCTAACTGATGTCATGTTACCTGTCAGGGAACTTCCACTGGTAAGTGGTTTTTCCACAGTTTATTAAATAATCTGTGTGTTTAGTAAAATGAGACTGAAATGCAGATTACCACTATTTTACTAAGCTCTTGGAATGCACTTTTGCTTTTGGGTGAGTGAATTACAGATTTGCTGGGCTCTCTGAAGAAATCTGGCTAATCTGAAACTGAAACCACCTTTGAAATTTCTTGCTGATGCTGACTTAAGGAAGCCTGAGGAGAACCAAAATCACCACTTGTGGTGATGGCTGTAAAATCAGTGCATGAAAATGCTACTTCACATTGGGTAGTGTGTAATAAGCAGTGTTTTCATCATGCAAAATGCATCTTAAACCTACAATTGTCAGAAGGACTGTCCATACCTGCACTGAGGTTCTGTCACTGTTCAGCAAGGACTACCAGGTTAATGGGGTCAGCCAGAGTGAAAATAACTTTGTGCTTTGCAGATGAGTGAAGCAGGAAGAGAAAGCCCTCTGCTCTGGCTGTTGGCCTTGAAGTGCATATCTATTTTTCATCAAGAGTGATTTTGGTAGGAATCAGGGTTCAGAGAAGACATCTCTCTCCTTTCTTATTTTGATCTTGAGTGTATGAACTTACCTGGCAAAAGAGTCATGCTCCTGCTTGCATGATCTTGGGTCTTGCTGATCCCTTGGGTTCCTAGCTGAGCCCCTCAGGGACTGTGAAGGGTAGATGCACTCCTGCAGAGCCTAGGGGCTAGACATTAAGGTTTGAACCTTCTCAAGGACCTCCCACTCCCTAACTCAGTCTCTATACTGTTACTGAGGAGAGCAAATTCCAGTTCCCACCCAAGAAGATACACCTTGAGTGACATGATGTAGGGCTATGAAACTTTGGACTGCACAGAGTTTCTGCATGAGGTAGCAGAAATCCAGAGGCAGATTACCTCATTAGCGGGGCTTGTTCCTATCCTATGGCACCAAACTCCTTGGGTCCCACGGGGCACACAAAATCTACTTCCAGCCCCCAAGGCCTGGGACTGACCTTGTGCAATGTCTGTGAGAACAGACAGGAAACCTGTGGCACATAAAGGGCCTAAAATAAGGCCTCCTACAGGCAAAAGCTAGTTCTCCAGTCCTGCTATGCCCTTGAGGAGAGGAAACACAGGGAAAAAATTGTGGTTTTTCTGTTCAAAAATTACTGCAAGGTAATGGGAATTTACAAGGAAGTTGATTAAAATTTCTGTGGGGTATAGCAAGTAGTCACTGGCAGATTAATTAACAGTGGGCAATAACTCGCCTTCTAGCTGCCTGTAATTGATCCCAGCCTCCATTACTCTGCATCTAATAAAACTTTTAATAAATTATTCTGTATAATTTTCATAAGTCAGAATAAATATTAATAATGTGCAGAAAATAAGTGAAACAGGTGGACATGAATATTCACCATGGGCTCTTGCCACTCAGAGAAACCTAGCAGAATCAGTCTGGTGACCAAAATATATATTTTAGAGTAGCAGGAACAACAAACAGCCACTGTCTTAACAGAGCAGATGCCATTAACTAAAAAGCACCATAGAAAACACTTCTGGCTTTCACTTGCTAAATGTAATCTTACATTTACCCACCAAAAGCCAGAGGTCAATGTCTCTTCCCTTCTGGCAAATGCTGGCTGTGGAGAAAAACTAAGGAGTAATGTTCTTCCTTTGAACAGTACTTCCATTAGCAGGAATACTGCTGTTTCTAAGTGGCTTTGCTGTTGAAGCACATGCCACTGTACTTGAGAGGTTTAGATCTTTTAAAGCAACAATGACAACAACTCCTTTTAACTAAAACATCTTCTTAAACATTTTGAACAGAAACTTTCAAAAAAAGTTTGTGGCATCACTAAATGACAGAACTTTGCCTTTTAAACTTTAGCTTAGGGAAGAAAACCACTTTTTTCTCTTCCTCTGGGCTTATATTCACTTTACACTAAAGTACCCATTCTTCACTTACATGTCAGACTGAAGTAGGGAACCTATTCACTGATATGTGCTCTATCAGTTGTTAGTAAGTGCATGGGTTGTTTGGGCTTCATTTTTTGAAAACCCAGCAGAATACCTGTGGTAGCCTGCTAACCCCCTGATTCTGGGATGCCATGTCCCCCCTGTTCCCTGCCTTAGCCTTGGCCACTCCCTCAGTTTCTCCCTGTTGGCTCCTGTACCCCAACCCCGCCCAGGGACCACCCCTGGGCCCCTGACAAAATCACCCCACACCCAGACCACGAGGTCTCTCTCTCTGCCTCTGAGGGTGCGGGGACAAAATGTGAATAAAGCCATCTTACCACCCTCATGGGAGACCCTTCTCTACCTCCTTCATAACCACTGTGTTGTAACACTGCTAGCTGCTGGAGCCAGATCGAGGGGCTGTCCAAAATGTACACCGGGATGCAGCTAGTCACACGGCCATAGGTAACCCCCGCTGTGCTCACAGGGAGCTGCAGCCTCCTAGGCAGAGTCCAGCGGTTACACCAGATACCCACCATCCATATTCTTGCCAGCCCTTGATATTGCTTTCTGTTTTTTCACAGAATAGGTGAAGTTAGGAAGGGACCACGGGGGATCATCTGATCCAACCTCCCTGCTCAAGCAGGGTCATCCCAGAACACATGGCACAGGATTGTGTCCAGATGGTTCTTGAGTACCTCCAGAGAGGAAGAATTCACCCCCTCTCTGGGCAACCTGTTCCACTGTTTGGTCACCTGCACAGTAAAGAAGTTCTTCCTCACATTCTTGTGGAACTTCCTGTGCATCAATTTCTGCCCATTGCCTCTTGTCCCATTGCTTGGCACCACTGAGCAGAGCCTGGCTCCATCCTCTTGGCACCCCTCTTCAGATACTGATGGGCATTGATGATGTCCCCTCTCAGTCACTTCTTCTTGAGGCTGAACAGGCCCAGCTCCTTCAGCCTTTCCTCACGCAAAAGGAAGGCACTGTCCCTTAATCATTTTCATAGCCCTGTGCTGAACTTGCTCCAGGAGTTCCATGTCTCTCTTGTACTGAGGACAAAAATGAACACAGTACGCCAGATGCATCCTCACTCCTTCCAGCAGGATCCTGAGGGGCAGGGTCACCTCTTTTTTGGGGCATAAGGTGACCCTTGTGCATCACAGAGCTGAATTAGCAATGCCTGTGCTTCACCTTCTTCATCCTCAGCAAAGGTTTGCTACAGCTGCTGAGCCAGGCTTTTCATTATTCTGCACACTGTCTTATACTTCAAACTAAACACAAGAGATATTAAGATCTAACAGATCAATGTTAATATTTTGCATAACTCTTACAAATGATAAAATTCTCCTTGGGAAAAAAGACAAGTATATGTATTGCTTAGAACACGTGCTCGCATCCCTGACAAATTTCTATCTTTGAAAATTTCTCCTAAGGCTGTGTTTTGTTATCTGATGTACAATTTGATAAGGCTGCATGTGGCTTCTATACAAAGCGCAATATTATCTCTCCTTTATTATCCATTGTTTTGGTTAAGACCTGACACTCAAGAGACTGTTTTTTTGTCCCTGAACTGGGGAATTAAGTCTTCTTTTCCTGAATAATTCTTGAAAAATTATTATCAGGGATTTGTTACTTCTGATCACGTACATATTTTTGAAAGTATTAGCAGACAAAAATATGAACATAGTTAAGATACTTTAAGTCTGAAAAATGGCAAGTATTGTATTTCATGGTAAACATCACATTCTATTCAGGAGAATTAGTGTGTAAATGTGCCCTTTACACAGTTCACAGAAGCCCTTCCTCAGTATAATAAGGTGCATATTTATGACAAAAACATGGTAGCAGAAATCAGAGTGATTCTAAGCCAAGGTAAAGGTACTTCTTAGACTGTAAATAGCTGTATTAGAAGATATATCAGTAGAGTTGCACTTTGATTCAGTCTTTCCTTTGAGAAGAAATCCTATTCATGTTTTAGTGTTTTGATACAGTCAGCCTCATTTGGAGGTATTCAGTGGTTTTTGTATGGGAAACCATCTAACAGGCACTACTCAGCTCTTTATGAATAGAAATTCAATTTCTTAAGTATAATAGAGCTGTTCATTGGGTCTGTCCTTGTGTTGAAATTCAAAATATATGTTCATAAATAAAAAGTGACATTATTCAGTCTTGTCCAAAAGGGTAGAAACCTAAACATTTCTTTATGAAGGTAAAATGAGGTGACATGTAACAAAAAGGAGAGGCTTTTTTGTAGCATGGTGTAGCTGGATACAACAAACAATGTGGAGTCTATAATATAACAGCTCTAAGAGATGTGCTATGGACTTTGATGGCAGTCTTCTCTGGAGTATTCTTCATATGGTGCTGAATATCTGAGCAAGGCTGCCCATCTCAGAGCAACTAAACAGTATTTTTTTGTTCTGAAAAGAGTGAGTGAGACTAAAGAATGATTTGTAAATCTGGTCAGTACCTATTTATGTTTTTAAGTCAGGGTAGTTCTGAACTGGCTGCTTGCAAAGGCGATCTTGGTCAGCCTAAGGAGCTTTTCACTCGCTTCGGAGAAAAATTATTTGCGAGGGAAACAAGAGTTTACCAGTGTACAATAAAAAAGATATTTTTCTTTAAGTCCCTTGGTTTCAGTGAAGGTGAACCTAATTGCAAAACTGGGTTAATTATAAAATTCCTGTGGAGAGTAAGATCCCAAAGATTTTTTTCTGAGGAGAAGGTTCAGTGTTCTGGGTTTAAAAACAGAATCACAGTCACAGAAAACTGGGGGAAATGCCAGTCTGCTTCTTGTTGTCCCCTTTCTCCTGGCATCTGAGTCTCCCTGTGTCTGTTTTTCTCACAGAGGCTAAAATGCCACCATGGAGCTTCTCCTGGGGTCCACAGAGATGTCAGGGTGTGCTGGACACCAAGGCTCCCTGCACCAATAACCTGCATCCATGGGACCATCCGTCCCTCACAGAGCCTCTGTGTGGTAGGATGGATGTATCACCAGGGCATAAGAGTGGGGAAACACTTCCTAAAGCAAGATGGGCTGGGAGAAGGGCTGGTCTGCTGGGATGCAGAGGAACAGCAGATGATCATTACCAGGGCCCATTCAAAGTCACTTTTTACCTCCCAGTATGGGGTACACTGAGGAGATGCAAGGTACATAGAATCATCATAGAATGGTTTGGGTTGGAAGGGACCTTAAATATCTTTTAATTCCAACCCCCTGCCATGGGCAGGGACACCTTGCACTAAACCAGGTCGTTCAAAGGCCTGTCCAACCCGGCCTTGAACACTGCCAGGGACAAGGAAGCCACAACCTTTCCGGGCAATCTGGTGCCTCACCACTCTCACAAAGAAGAATTTCTTTCTAATACCTAGTCTAAATCTACCTCTTTCAGAATGAGGCCATTTGCCCTTGTCCTATCACTACACACCCTTGCAAAAAGATACATGGTTTTTAGAGAAGTATGCTTCTAAGAATTTTGCTCGAACCTCAGCAACCAATAATGTCATAAACCTGAAGACAGAGCTTCAAGAAGCTTTTTCCATATTAAAATACACTGCAGAAACTTTAGGTCAGCAGGGTTTAGGCATTTAATTGCCCAGTGGGGCCTACACGCTGAACTCCTACTCACTGGGTGTGTTGGGTTCTCTGAAGTTCTGAATATAAGTGTTCCTGCGAGCTGACAAGAGCTGTATTCCTGAAAACTTTTGGAAAAAAGACTTTGGCACTTAAGCATAAAATTTTTCTCACTGAATTCAATATGATAATTGTTTAATTTGCTGTTTTAAGTAAAGCATAACATGTTTTTAAAGTTATATCCATTCTTCTTGTATTTCAAAAGATCCATTTAGTAAGTAAAAGGGAGACATTTCATTACTCTTTTCCTTCTATTCCTTTTTTTAATTATCATTTTTTCTCTGTTGTCTTGTGACAGAGACCTGGTTTGCTCGTTCATTCTGTTCTCACAGTGCAATTTGAGCTGTGTTCAGTGTTATGTTACTTCCTTCCTGCATCAAGAAATCTCTATCATGCCCAATTTACACTCTTTGCTTTCACTACACATAGTCTCAGCATTCCAGGCTGCAGTTAATGGTGGTTAAATAAGACAGAAATGCCTGAAATCCACTAGTGATCCTGCCTGAAACACAGGAGCTGACAACTTCTCTGCTACTTCTCTTCTGTACAAGTTCAACTTGCTTTCACTCTGCTCAAATGCAAAGGTTATATTTTTTTTAAATAAAAGAAAAACCCCAAACAATTTATAATCTGGAAAATATCTCTTCATTTTGTTTAACAATTTGTAAAACTTCTTTGACATATCACCACAGCGTTTTCCCTTCCACTGACATAATATTACAATTAAGATATACAATTGAGTTAAATTGCCTCGAGGTAAAAGCTCAATTAAAAAAAAGAAAAAAGCTAAATCAATATGAAAATAAGTAGTCAAAATTTAGGGTTGAGTGAGACCTTTCCCCAAAGCTATATTCCAGCCTTTCATGAAACTTGATAGATTACAAGTGCGACCTGTTTTGCTAAAAAGCAGGATTTCTGTAAGCAAACTCTGCCTAGTCAGTATGTGTGGCTCTTTACATGCTACTGTCCATTTCAAAAACATCTGAATGAAGAATGGATGCTGCCATGATATAGGACTCCTGTCTTAAGATGGGTCCATCCCACAGTACTCCTAAATCTTGAGAAAGCTATCAGATAAATGTAGGAATCACACCAACATTAGTACTCTCCCCAAAGGCAAATGCTGTAATTTGAGCATAAAATCAACCAGATTACTAGGGAGCAGAAAATCCATGCAAGGCAGCCACAGAAAACCTCTCTGCATGGCTTCTGCTGTTCATGGCATTATCCACTTAAACTCCTGTTCCTCCTCTGCTCCTGATGGTGAGGTTGGGTTGGCCATCTCCTCCAGTCTCTACTCCCACTGCAGGTGTTGGTTTCTAACAAACTCTTTCCCGTCCTCTCCCCCCAGTCCCTCGGACTCACACAGAGGGGTTCCTCTGGCTGCAGTTATGAATGCAGCAGCTGATCAGAAAGCAAGTGAGGACTTGATAACCTATGGACTGATGGTCCCCAACATGTCTGTTTGGACTACCTAGTCTATGGTACCATTCTAATTAATTTATTTCATCTTTATGAAAGCCCTCCTTTAACGTCTATTCCCCTGCCTTACTGAAGTGCATCACCCATTAGCCAGTGCAAGTGTAAGGTTCCTCCCCTTAAGAGTATGGCTTCAAACCCAGAAATTGTCCTATGGTGGCTGGGATAGTGTTTGGAACAAGGCTCTGCTGCAGCAAATCTGGATTGCAGCTTGTTTGCTGCAAGCTGACTACTCCCAAGGGAGCAAACATGGAGATCAAGCAGATAGATAATCAGTGCTTGCTTTAGCAGGGTCTTTGGATGCCACAGGGGTGTGGAGAGGAGGATGGGTGTTCTCCTGCAGAGCGTGATGCCGGTGGAAGGCTTCAAGGCAGGATCGCTGTAACAGGACTTCCTCCTCTGATCAGAAACAGAGATAAGAGTGAAACTCTAACTAGAGCACTTCTTCTCAGAAGTAAGATTTAATGGCTTCTAAATGATTGTGTATCCATCTAACGGATTTGGCCTGTGACAGGAAAAAAGGAAAAAGAAAAGGGTTAGGAAATCCAGGACTGATGTTAAAGCTACTATGAAGCAAATCTCAGCAAAATAACTGAGTACAGGTTCATTCTGTCAAAAAACATTCAGGGAAAACAATAGAATTGGAAAGCAATTAACATTTAGCACATTTACAAAATAACTGGAAAACCCACCTATTTCAGGAAGAACTGAATAAAGGTCAGGACTAGGGCTTTTATTTTTGCTTACCCTTCAGGTATTTTCTCGAGACAATACTAAATTACAGATAGGCACGGAGTATGTAATGCCTGATAACAGCACATAGTTCAGGCAAGTGAAATGTGTGTCTTGTCACAATATTGATGTGCTTTATTAAGGAATGTTTAGACACTGCCTTTGCAACAGTGTAAACATGACCATTAACCAGAGTGAAGAGGACAGGCATGAACAGACAGATCATCTGCATCACCTGACAAAAAATACACCCTTCCAGCATTGAAAAATATCAGTGGTGTAAACAGAGAAGTTAAGTGGACAGAAAACAAAGCAAATATGACCAGTGGTATTTTCTAGCTGTAAGTTTGTATCTCTGCACTTTGGGGTAGGTGGTGACATTGGCATGTGTCTTGTGAGGCACTTCAGTATCATCTGCCTGCAGTCTTCATGAAATGTATTTATTTTCATTGATTCTTAAATATGAATTCTATCAGGCACCCAGGCTCTAAGAAAGAGAGATGTGAGGCATATGCTAAAGTGGGCTCATGTGTATTTGTCCTGTCTCAAGTGCAATCCCGTTTTTCTTTCCACTCCAATGACAACAGTCAGTGTCTGAACAATCAGTCCCAGACGGGACAGATCCCATACAAACCCTCTTCCTCAACTCAATCTTCTGACCAGCCCCCACTGAAAATGCTGTGAATGAGGGGCTCCTGTGCTGTCTTGTATAGGGTTGGAGCAAGGTGTTTGTTTACATGCCTCCCAAAACTGAGAGCAGGAAAGAGGGAAGTGCAAATAAATACATATGAACCTTAAAGACATGTGAGCACTTCTTTCCTCTCTCCTCTCCGAGACCTGCTCAGCAAACATGTGAGCACACTTTCAGAGACTGGCCTTCCAGATCCATTCTGAGCAAATGGAGAACAACTGGTACCACTTAGAACAATATTATTAGCTCAAGAGCTTGTACCACAAGATTGTAGCTCACATGCTGCAGAAAACTAAAGGCCAAACCTGCCAGGAGGTGCTGATCTCACACTGTCCCCTCAGTTCATCCCTCCCCCCTCTTTTCAGTTTCTCAGAGGCTTCAAATAATGATTCTGTCATTGCTGCAGTTTAGTGAACACAGTTCCCTTTCTCCTCTTGCCATTAGGGTCTTTCATGTCTTATTATCGAGGTGTCTAATCTTCCTGCCCTTTGTTGAGCATTGCAAGCCTTGTTGCAGCTGTTCTGTGTGAGTTTAATGTAACTCACTAGATAGAGGTGTGGATGAGACTCTCCAAATGCTTGTGTTCTGCTTAGACGTTATCATGAAAACATAGCAGCCTTGACCTTTCACATAACTCAGCAAGCCCTGTCCCCAGCCACATAAATTTCATGCCTGTTCATCAGCTGCTGTTATGCAGAAGAGCATTTTATCTCCCTTACTTTTGACATCTTTATTTTGTTGCAGGGCTTACCTAGAAGCTATTCTTTGTATATTTTCACCCCCAGCTTTTGCCTGCTGGCAGGTATTAGACAGCAAAGTGCTGTCTGGACACTTTCATTTGTAGAACATGAGCTAATTAGCACTTTTAATGGGTTTAATGGATTGCACCAGAGTCTTATAGAAACAATGCTTCTTATCTAACTGGCAATAATTGGGAACACAAATGAGTGGATCCCATTATTCCTTGTAATTGCATTAAATCAGCTGATGTCTGAGCTGGAGCAGTACCAATGTGAATCCATCTATGAAAGCTGCTACACCTTCCACTTTATTTTGTCTCTGTGTCCATATATGTTCATACTTGTTTCAGTGAGACTGCCTACATGTGCGGTTTCCACTAGTGTGCAGTTCCCATTACATTTTGGTACCATTTATTCTTCGTAATGAGATCCTAAGGGATGACACAGCTTTTTGATGAAGAGCTACCTTCTATTTCTTAATCCCTTGTTATGCAGTGTTACATGTATTAGATGGTTTACATATTAGATGTTAATTAAAGGGGAGCAGATGGAATCTGTCAGCATCAGAGAGGCTGTGTGTTCAAGTCTGTGAGCCAGCAGAAGCAATCTACTGGTTTGTCAGGAAGCAGCCCGCTGAATAAAACTGTCATGCATGAATGGACAATCAGAACTGCAATTTCTTTGACATTTAACTGCAATGTGATTGATTAATAATCAAGCAATTATAAAGTGGTTAAGGAAAACAGACTTGCTGAGCAGCAGCTGCTGCTTATGTAAGTATATCCTTGATGGCAAAATAGCTTTGATGCCGAACATGAGGTGTTGTGCAAAAACGCAGCACTTTTGCTTTTATTCACTACTCTCCTCCCACCTTCCTGCAAACAGATTTATTTCTGTGTAGTAAAAAACATCGGTGTGATTTTTTTCTACTGCTGGTGCTTCAAAATTTCTCTGTATCTCTCCCAGGCAAATGAACCTCTCAATTTTCCAAGTGTGGGGAGTAAATTGAAGGGTGGGCTCTGAAATTGCTAGTATACACAACAGCTTCTGGTGGGAAGAGAGCGAGTGGCTATGCTTCCAAGCTCAGCCTTTTGGTCACTGAGCCCCATCTTTACTCAGAAACGTCCGCAAGCATGGAAGCAGAGAATCTGGTCCCTGTGATGGTGATTGTCACTGGCCAGTGAGCAGAAATATTTTTTATTTTCTGTCTTTAAGTCTTTTCTCAGTGGTGCACATGATGATACAGCTGCAAGAGGGATGCTCTGTGACAGTTGTGGTGGTACATATAGTGAAACAACATTTAGCCCCTTAAAAATTAGATTATGAATCAACTTTTTTTACAGAAAGCCTGAAGTAATCTTCAGAGAATTCTGTGTGGAGATGAGCTGAGGAAAGATCAGAAGCAAATGGAAATAATGACTGGGTAAAGTATGGGAGAGAAGGAAAGCAGAAGTAGAGGCAACTGTAATGAATATTTTTGAATATTTTTGGGTATTTATCAAGCTCCCAATTTTGACTTTCAACATGTCCTAGTGCTGTTTCTTCTCCCAGGTGTGGAACCTTGGTTCACCTAAATCATATTTTTATATCAGCTTAGGACCTGACAGAGAGACATGAAGTGAATCTGCAGTGTGAGCGAATGAAAGGAGGGAAAGGGAAAAGGAGGCTGTCAAATGGGGGATATGGCATGCTTGTGTACAGAGGCCTTTGGTGGTTTTGGCTTTTCACATCCTCATGCAAAGCAGCAGGCTTCTGATGGTGGGATGCCACTGTGGGATTGAGTGTGGGCATGTGTTTGGTGAATGCCTGCGGGGAACGAGGCAAGCTCTCAGCTGCCACGACACTCGAGTGCATGACTAGGCTTCACCTCTCCAAAATAAAGAGGTGCAGAAACACCATCACAGCTGGTCAGAAGAGACTGACAGGCATGCCCAGTAAATGTGTTTGTGTTGGTAGGACTCATATCTGGAAAGCAATTGTCTCAGCTGAAGTAGAGATAATTAGTTATGAAATAAATGAAAAGATATTTTCTGTGATCTGATGATGTCACAGAATTGCAATATTCTACACTGTGTGAAATGCCTTTTTGTGCTAAAAGGAAGGACCAGATCTTGATTCTTCTGGAAAATCCTTTTAAAAAAAGACGGTACCTTCTCAGGGGTGAGTGAGCAAGGTGGCATGTAAGCAGCTTCCAAGGCCACATGTTATATGTTATATATAGGTATAATGCACCTGTTTTGCATTATGGTGGTGGCCAGGCTTCCTAACCCATTAAACCAGGCACTGGCAAACAGAGTATGTCCCTGGTTCTGAGTGAACTGGGGGTTAAAAATCAGTGTGGCATTTGGTGCTATATCAGATGCTTGGGAAAAATCTGAGTTATACTATCAGAAAAAAAAGTTGCATTTATTGACCAAGTTAGTGTAACATTAGTGCTTTTTATGCTCAAGAGGACCAACATTACAGAAAACACGCTGATTACCTTTAACCATATTTTTGTAGCTTGTAGTGTCTTAGTCTCGGTCATGTTGAACATAATTATTTCTTGGTAGTCTTGAGTAGACTTTCATTATTTTTGCTCAGGATAGGCACCAGGTAACTGGCACAAATTTCCCTTTAGTCACTTCCCTTTCTTCAAAAAAAAAAGAAAGTCAGTTTTCTACCCTTTGTTATCTTCTTAGTTTGTTAGTGTGTGGCTAAAACAAACTCTCCTAAGGGCTCCTTAGCTTACTCTTCAGGATTTCGGATGCAAGTTTGAACCTGTTGGTTTTGAAAATAAGTAATTTTAACAGCTGTTTTCATAGTGTTCTTTTTTCCCCAAAGAATTCACTTTCTCTTCCATTTATAACTACTATAAAATCATCTGTTTTAAAGGTGGCACAGCAGTTTCTCCTAAATCTCTTAATTTTTACTCAATGCCATTTGTAATTGTAACATCCATTTCCATGTTAACCTGATGCCTGACATGGACTTATCTATTGTATATGGTTTTTTAATGCCTTATATTTATCTTTAATTAAGTGGCTACTGATATTTTAGATATTCCTTTAACTTCTCTGAATGAAAATGGTATAGTTTTTTTAATAGCTGAAAGCTTTCCTTTTCTTCGCTCCTTATAATCACTGTAATTAAAAAAATATACATCAAATGTTCATATGTATTTTGTAACTAGGAAAACATTTTCTAACAATTATTTCTTTCATATCTGAGGACTTGTATCTATTGGTCACCCATTCCTCAAACAATTCATACTTAAAAGTGATTTTGACTTTTGTTAGGAACTGCTAAAAGCTTTTTGAAGATTCAAGTTTCAGGTATGCCAGTCTCTGCTGTAGTCTGTTCCCACCACACAGAACATTAGATCACAATATTCTCACTGTACCAAATGTGTTTTCTTTATTTTTGAGTCAGTGATTTTTATGCCATCAGACAGAGGCCAAATACTGTAAGATGTAAGGAATAGTGTGGTAAGAAAACCACTTCCATCTTTCATGTAATCACTTAAAACCTTTAATCATAAAGTGCCCTGCATTTACAATGTCATTGTAAGAGGCTGAAATGTCCTCTTGCAGTACACCCTTCCCCAGTTCTAACAGATAAAATTAGTTTTTCTCTTAATTTCAACATTCAGGATGCAATCTGTGCTACCAGTATCCATTACTTTTCTTCTGTGAGCTTAGGCTTACCCAGTTCACAGAGGGATTTTATGTCAAGTGCCCTTTAAGTTTCAGTGTGGTGCGTGAGTGAGACACGGTAAAGCTGGATCCGATATTGGGCAGATGAAGAACAGGAGAAGCTTACTGAGCATGAGAGGGCTCACTGAAGAGGGTCTGTCCATCTACTGACTGCATGGTCACGGTTCTGAACCACATGGGCTGAAGTTGGAGGAGGTTGTTCCATTGACTTGATCTCAGAACATGGACCCAGAGCTGTTGCTGAGGATGTGACACTGGCTAGAATTTTCTCATTGAAATATTTTACCTTAATTTCTTAGCAAGAGTTTCACATTCATTTTCATGTGCTGCACAGCTACATTAGAAAAATATATTTTCCTCCTGAGATTAAAGTATAATGACATCTATCCAAAGAATGCTTAAGTATTCACACTTCAGAGAAACTGACCTTTAAGCCACACTTAGTGAAAGTAAGCTAAAATCAGTATTGCGTTCTTGTTACCAAGGACACTTATAATAATCTTCTTAATTGTCCTTGACAATCTTATCATTAAAGATCTTGGCATTAATTAACTATATAATGTCTCTTGGTTTATAAAATCAGCCTTGCTGTCATAATAGGCATTGTACTTCCAGGCATTCTTTGCAGGACTGTATCTATAGCAGGGATCATTCATGCTACTAATGTTGCCTGGATGGCACACAAACATTTGGAGCACTTAATTGTCTGAGAAGTGAGCTGAATGAAGGCAGTGGTGTCGCTGTAAAATATGTTCCAACTCAGTGTTTCTTAAGGGAGCTTTTATGCCAAGATTAGTATCAGTGTTTAATTGACAGCCTCTTCACTTAGTTAATTACTTGGGCTATTGTAGCAGAAAGAGAGAAATGGACAAAGGCATTTGTGATATGAATCACTACCAATACAGAAACAAATATGTGAGTCCTGTGAAGACCTACAGGAAAAATACTGAGTCTCATCTTTCTCCTGCTGGAGTATGATCTTCTTTTAGCATTTTCAAAGGAAATCCTGAATTACTACAATAGCATCGGTGGTTCAAAGGTGGCCAGGTTCAATGCTTTTATAATTTTCATATCACTGTTAGGGAAGATTGCAAGTTGAAGGCTGAAAGTTCAACCCGTGGGCTCTATATCAAAACACAATCAGACAGAAGTTGCATGTAATTCCATATTTGCTCACACATCACAAAATTTTTTACTTTTTTTTTTTAGTATGGGTTTTTCAAGAAATGGGCGGCCTAGAATTTCAAGTGTGGTCTGTAAATCTCTCACACATTAATGCACTGACTGTGGTTATGCTTAAAATGTGGGTGTGCACAAGGTCTTTCAACTGCAAACGTGGGAATACAGCAGTCTTGTTGAGAGTGCTTTCCAGACGGCACAGTCAGTCAGCTCAGTGCCTCAGCCTGGCCTCTCGGGTGTGCACGCAGTACCCACCTCCAGCTGTGCCACCAGCAGGCACCAGCCAAAAGCACACAGCTGCTGAACGAAAGCAGCTTCTATCGTGGTCCTGTGTTAATTTTGCTGGGAACAGCAAATTTTCCTTCTGTCCAAATTTATCCTCCTGCCCATAAACAGAGGGAGACAACGTCTTCTCAGTTTTGGCAGTAGGATCTTGGAGGGCTGCGTAACTTCCTACCAATGGCCATGGCAGAAATCTTAGTAACTGCCAGTGAAAAAATCCCTGTCCTCCCCTCTAAGCAGAGCTATAGGAGGCAAGAGGCAAGACTAGAAATACTCCTTTTGTAGCAGGATGACAGTGTCCTTTCTTTTTTTGTTCTGTGGTGTTTCATAACCCATTTGCTGCCCAGTTGTTGTCTATCAGTACAAAACCCCATAGGACTTAAGCAGTGAAGCAGGAAGGACTATGAAACTTCTTCCGTTTGCTAATGCTAGTCCCTCCACAGTGAACAGTCAGGGCATGATGAAACTGAGGGTGAACTCTAAAATCACTATGGGCTATCCTCAAAAGACTGGGGATCCAGGGCAGGTCCTCCAAAGTAAAAAAGATTTTTAGCTAAGATATTTAGCACTAGCAATCCTCAAATTCAGACCAAAAACAATGATCACTTGCAATTTTAGAAGACCTTGGCATGACCACCACTGCTGTGAGCAACAGCTCAACCCCATTAAGTCTCCTATTTCCAAACACAAACTCATCAACTGACATACCACTTTGTAACAGGCTTTTCTGGGGTGCAACTTCACTACCAACTAACACTGTGAGCCACTGATAAAGAAAGAGTCCAGCTCTCCTCCTCTCTGGTCCAGGTTATGCGCCCTCTCCCAGGTTCCTGGTACCCATCTGCTGCATAGTCAGGCTGAGCCACCTCCGCTGGCTGCTCTGGCTGAAAGCTGGCAGTGAAGAAGAGCAAAGCAGTCGATGGATGAAGTGTCCTTCTAGGGGAGAGCCAGAATCTAGACTGGCCTCAGTATATCATGAATCCATGTATCTGTGATGTATGTGATGTGTCTGAAGGCAGCCAGAAGTCCACACAATGGTTCAATTAGACGAATTGTTAATTTTAGTGGAGGTCTTCTGACTCAATCTGCCAATCAGAGTGTTATTTGTCTTTTAGCTCTTTTCCCATCAAGCCTCCTTTGACTCAGCTTTTAGTATAGAAATTATATTGCTTAGGAAAAGGAGCAGACTCTATTGCATACTGTCTCTCTTGGTGATCCTTCCAGAAAGTCATTCTCCACTAAGGAAACTGGTAGCAGGTGCTAGGCAAAGGGAGACTAATGCCCATTACTACTGCCATTGGGTCTGAGCTGGATGCAGAAATCTGCAGGTATGTCCTGTGAATCTCTGCAATACTCATGCCCCAAAAACAATCAGGGCATAGAATTTTTCCATACAAAGCACTCAAAGCACTCACTTTTTCCTTCTCTGATGGAATAAATCAGATTCCCAGGTTCAAGTAAATTTTTTCTTATATGACTCTGCTTTTACTTCACACCTTTTTTTTTCCTTGTGATTGTATTTCAGCTTTTGCTAGCCATTTTGCAGAACAGATTTCACAAAACCTTGCATATTCTAAGGCAAAGATAAAAGAATTGCCAAAGTTTGGATTCTTGAGCACTTTCTTCCAGACTACCAGGAGAAGGCTAAAGTAAATGCAAGAGTTTACTCTCTCATTTCCATTTTCCACAAGGGAAATATGAACACTAATGACTGTGTTGGGGAAAGCCCACAGCTGAACAGATGGGAAGACATAAGTGCCAGTGAAATTTAACAGTAGAGTAAAAAGATCACTCCAAAGCTTCTGCATTTGGATCTGAGCAAGGTCTGAACAGAGGTTCCGAAGGCCACTGATGCTTGAACTCTGACTTACTGTAAACTAAAATATGTCTTCCAGTTCATTCAGGGGCAGGGCTATATTTCATGGCTTTGGATACAGCTCACAAGCTTCCATCACCATCACCCTCAGCTCCTGCCAGATTTATAACCGAGGCCAGCTTCCTGTTATTTCAGGTCGCTGTCATTTCATCTGCCATTAGACACTATGTTTTCATAGCTTTGAGGAATGAATGCTACATTCACTATCTCAACAGCTAGGTTTTCACCCTGACTGCTCATTTCGGAAGTCATCATGTGTCATAAAAGTGTATCAAACAGATGGGGTTTGGTGCATGGGCTAAAATCAAAGACCGGGCCTGTAAAGATGTGCTTTTAAATGACCTGGAGGAGTAAGAACATCTTGTTCTGCATCAAGTTCATTCAGGTGGTTTGTGATATTGTAGTATAAAAACCAACCCTTTTCGTGACTTTCCTCGTACTATTGTTTTAGTCTTGTAAAATGACTCAAAAATGAGCAAAGTATTTTGAAATTACATGCACCCAGGGAAGATATAAACCTTGAAAGAATGAGTTGGAGATGATAATAATCTGGTTTCTGGGGCTTGTGTTCAGACAAACAAGTCACAGTGAGGTCCAATTCTTGGCTACTTGTCCCTGTAGAGACAACCACTGGTAGGGCAGAGTGGTGATTTCTGTCCAAAAACTTGTTGGCAGCTAACTGCATCTGGGCGTTGATCTCCTTGATGCCCACTGACACAGGGAAACCCTTGCATGAAACCATCTCATTGCTCTGTGAGTCAAACTATCCTAGGCCTTCTGCTTGTTCTCACTGTTGAAGTAAATGAAGTGAAGCTCTAGAAAGAAAACAACTTGTGTCTCACAGAGAAAAGGTGACAGAGTGTTAAGAAGGGCACACTTGACTGCTGCTTTCACCAAAAAATCTTTCCTTTACTTAGTTCTGCTACAAGCAGTAGCTCTTCCTATGTCTTTTTCTCTTGTTCTCCATACTCCATCTTGCAGAACTTCTGCTGTTATTTTCTCTGGCAGCTTACTAGAACCTTGAAGCAACCAAAAAAATTAATACAGGGGAAAGCCTAGAATGGAAAAAATAAACTGTATGGAAAAGTGCATCTGTTAGTCTCTGGAACAGTCTTCATAGACAGACTCTGCAACTGGTGTATTTCAGACAGAACCAGTCACTGGTCAAGAACAAAAATGGCTGGAAGAAGATAGATCATTTTAAAACATTTTGTTTTCATCTTGTCTAGCCCTGCTTATAGGCTGTGCCACCTGAGGCAGTTGCAGTGGCAGTCACCATTGCACTGCTACCACTCAGATCTCAGAGTTTGTTTCCCATCAAAGTAGTCACCTGGAACTTGTAGTTTTGGCTTGCTGGCTGTCATTTTAAATAAAGCAAAACTGATAGGTGCTTAGAAAATTTATTCTGAACCCATAAAACCTAGACTTTTTATGAATAAATTGTTTAATATGATCAAATCTCCAAAAGAGTACTGGGATTATCTTCTCTGTATTATTTAAATGCCCTTCCATAAAATGCTGAAGACATTAGCTTAAATTGTCTATCATTACCAGGTAAAACATACATAACATCCTTATTTTAGTTTTGGATTTTGTGTGTCATAATATTGAACAGTTTGATGCATGACAGCTCTTTGGGTAGTGACTGCTACAAGATGAGGCCTGGCTACAATAATAAATGTTAAAAAATATTTTGGATTAAGAAGTTAAACAATAATTTATCATTAGTACATTGAAAGTCACAGCAGGTACCCACAAGGCCCTGTATGCTGTCTCATATGAAAAGCAGTATCAGTGTAAGCACCAACATAACATGGCACCAGTGTAAAGTGGGACACAGATCAGGGAGCAGGAAGGGAGAAAGTGGTTAAAGTGCAGTTTTCATTCAATTGACTTCTGGTAGCTGAATGGTATGACTGCTCCTCTGTGTGAGAGATCTCCTGATGCCCAGTGCACACGCTCAGTCCAGCGTGAGTGCATCTGTGCAACAGCAACAGGCCATCTGCAGTACAAATGGTCTGCTGTGCAGAGAGCCACAGCGTAGGGTGTGCTAGTCAAGGGGGAGACTTTTGCAAAGTGCAAAGTACAGAGCTTTCAGGTCACCCTGATGCTTTAAAAAGTCTTCCACAAACCCAGAGTCCTGGAGTGTAGATGTGTCTGCCAGGTCTTTTGCCTGCTCCTTTGCCTTTGCAACGAGCTAAGCTGTTGCAGGCTGAAAGCTGGGACACCATCTAACTACGTCAACATGCTGTTGAGCATGGTCTAATAAGCTCTGTTGAGAGATAGCATCTGTTGCCTCAGTCTCAGCTTAGCGCTAACAGGGATATGTCTGCAGACTTTTATCTGGCTGGCTTGGTCTCTGAGATGAATTATTCTCAATGTCTGATTGTTCACACCTTGAAGGAGGATCTTTTTCAGCACAAATCAGCATTGTTAATTCTTTTCTAAGATATAAGGTTGTCTCTCTCATTTTTAGGAAAATAAAGAAGTAATTTAGAAAACTCTTATAATGGGAAAAAGCTTTCCATTCAATCCAGTGCTCTGCATAACCGATAGACATCCCCATTTTTCCCATGATACTCTCTGTAAAGATGGAAAGTGCTCAGGCCTCAAACCTAGCAGCTTCAAACAGGATCAATATAAATTAGCAGAGACCACTCACTACCTTCTGAAGGGTGGATATTTGTAAAGGATTGCTGTAAGTGAATGTCATCTACTCCAAGGCAAGCTGAAAGCTTGAACAATTGCCAAAGATGAGCCAAGCCAAGGGACATGACTTGGCTCTCCCTGCCAAAGTCTCGACAGGGCCAAGGGAACTTGCTGCATGCATATGGCAAAGCATATAAATTAAATGGTTTTTGACAGTGGCCACCAGAAAGCAGTGTCAGCATCCTGTCACTTGGCTCTGCTCTAGCCCTGTCTCACAGGCTGCAGAGAGCAGCTCAGGGTCAAGGGCACAAAGAGCCGGATTACGCCTGAATCCACCCATGCATGCTGCAGGTCATGAGCTCCCTTTGGTATGGCAAGGAATAAGAACGGCAAAAGCCCTCAGTTCTCAGTCCAGGCTTTTATTTTGCAGCTACTGGCATCTAACCATGGAAGAAAACTCCATGGCTTTTTTTACTTGTTTTGTTTCCAGGACTTTTTTTTTTTCAGTTTCCAGTGCAATGGAGAGTGTGCGAGGGCAAGAAAAATGAGGTACCAGCATTGGCCTTTGTGAAAAATTAGTCACCAGCAGCACTGTTTAGCATTTCACACCACAAATCTGTTTGAATCAGATACAAGCCTAAATCCCATGGAACAGGAGGCATGATCTTCCTGGGATTAGTGAGCACACTCTGTTAATATATATCCTAACTTTTGGAATCTGTAGCTTTAATGATATTTATACAAAAAGAAAAAAGAGAAATATAAATGGCACTGCTAATTCAAAATTAATGCCAGCTGAATGTACCATAATTTATCTCTAAGTTATGGCTAAGCATAAGATTTACAGTGCCAAAAATGCAGAAAGATTTTCCAGATATTTCCCACCAATGAGAGAAATGCCTGTAATGCCTGATGGTGGAGTTGGCTTACACCACTCCAAGCACCCACAGCCCTGCTCAGGTTGGGAGGCATGTGCTGGACACAAGGGTTTATGACTCACCAGCCAACATATAGATAAGAATACACTTTCACTGCTGAATCACCTGCTGCTTCTCCACAGTTTTTAGCTCATGTTGCTTGATAAATAGGTAGGTGAAGGATTAGTATGTGAAATAAAGCGATGCTATTTACTTCTGTGTGTAAAAGATAAATGAGTGAAATGGCAAAACATTGCAAAAACATTTTAATGCCAGTACTAACAGACAACGTCGATAACTCTGTATAATGCAAAACCAACACATACTATAACACAGATGTATGAAGAACAGACCTGTTATACATGCAAAGAATAAATCTGACAGTAAGAGAAAGTCTTTGTAACTCTGAACTTCCAGGCTAATTGGAAGGCTAGGATCCGTACTCATATTGGCACGTGGGCAGCTGAGTCATGCACAGTTTGAGAGGGGTATCCTAGAAAGGGCAGTCAGTCTGCTGCAGGCTGGGCTAAACCTTGGGGACCAGTCTGTTGGCTGAAAGAACTGAGCAGTTTTTACTGAAGAAGAAAGCTATGGCAAGTGATCCAGGTTTGAAAATGACAGCAAGAACAAGTGTTCAGAAGACCTCACTGCATCATTTCATCAGCTCTCTTGTTAAAGCCTGATACCTTCTTTACACCCACCTACCTTTTTTGCCGAACCTAATGACTTCATAGGTTGCCCTAAAGTCTCACTAATTTTCTGGAGACTTTGTTTCTTAAGACAAGGAATTTGGAAAATTTTGAAAAAAAAAATTTATCATGTTAGTGTTTGATCTGAAGCTGAGGGTTCAACCATCTCACATGAAATACGACTGTCTAAATCAAGAGACACATCCCACCCTGAGTGGTTGTCTAAAATAGGTCAGGTGAATCACCCTCTGGAGAAAGGAGTACACAATGCCTACAGAGGCTAAATAATTAGGGCTTATGACTTTTAAAGTTAATGAGATGAATCCTGTGCTGGAGAACTGTAGTTTGCAGTGTACTATGTAAAAGGACATGCATTGAAGGCTATGTACAAAACTGAGTATTTTAAATGCCCCTTCATCATCCCATCAGAATCAGCTGAAAACCCTGCTGGGGTGGGGTTGAATCAGCACACGGGGATCTATTTCAAGGCTATGCCACAATGTGTATGCACAATAAAGCAGAGTTAAGATTGTTCAGGCAATTTTATGGTTTAGTTGATAACATGAAGTCATTGGCTTAGCTTGGATTTCCCCCAGTACAGCTCAGACTGAAGAAGAACTGAAATTATCTTTTGATGAACTCCATCTTAGCTGGTAACCCATGGAATGGTTTGCAGGGTGTTACTAACAGGTTCAGCAAAGCTGCTATTTCCACCAGCTTTTCATGAAGGCACTGTAAAAGAAAAGGTCACCTCAGAGGAACAATTCACTTACAAAAAATTTCCTCAAACAATTAATCTACAAAATACATTTTTCTTTTTGCAAGATTTTGCACACTGAGTCATATAATTCAAAAAAACTGTCTCTGGTTTCCCTCTTCCCACCTTTCAGTTCCACTAGAAAGCTCTCCCTAAATTGCTGGTGAAGTTGTCCCAGATGTCCCATTTCCTTCACAGGTGATAATGTTCTTCTGGAAGTGACAAGGAGCCCCAGCTGTTGAAACATTGTGAGGATTGGATGTACAGATGAAGAGTTACTTCGCGTGATGAAACTCCGGTCAGTACTCCAAACACAGGATTACTTCTTGCCCATTTGTTTTGAGACCTGCTTCACATATTACCACATGGCCTTAAGAACTAGTGGGATTTTCCCCTCAGAGGCGTCAGTTTGGTAAATCATTTGCAGGATTGAGAGTTTTGTAAGCTCAAAGCAGTGGTGAAGCCTGAAGGGGTCAGTGGTAGTCTAGCTGCATGAAAAAGATCCAAAACATTAAAGCATTACAGAAAAAGTAGTTCTTTCATTAAAGAAAGAACTACTATTTTCATCAAAAAGTAGTTTCTTTCATTAAAGAAAAAGTAGTCTGTAATTAAGTCTTCATTGGCAGATAAAAAGGAAAGGAGAAACCAAAATCTGGCATTTCCCTCTTGAAGGTTCCTGATGTGATCTCTGACTTCTCTGTCTTCTCTGACTTACAGCACAAAGAGGAAATTTTTTTGGGGGAACTGCAAAATCCTTCATACAAGTAAAATTCTTAGAAACATTTATAAATACTACATATGTCTATTTGTCTTGGTGGGTTTTTTTTTTAATATGCAACACTATGTTATTCACATATGTGTAATAAAATAATATTGGAGGATAGTGTGCTTAGAAACTTAATGTAAAGGTAGACTGCATAACACATAAAGCAGACTTTTTTTTTTCCTATATCACCCCAATTCTTAACAAGACCTTAAGGCTCTATGGTCAAGCAAAATAGTGACCCAAGAGCATATTAACATTTCCTCTGCCTCTTATTTTCATGGAAAAAAATACATCCACTGAGGTCTCAGCCCTGGGAGCTTGTTGCTACCCAGAATTGAACATTTTGCAATGGCCAATATATTTAAAATAAATTACAATTATATAGCACCAAAGTTTTGACACAGAAATATTTTTTTAGGTAAACCAGCACTTTGATAACAATTTCTGTGTGAAAGAAGGGCGCTCAAACATCACAGTATGCACATATGTATACCCTCTCATAATATAAAGATTAATTCTCAGGCATTAGCCAGCATGGCCTGAGAGCAGCTGGGTCTGTGGCCCCAGCTACCTGCTGCCATCCCTGGATTGTCCTCACAGGTAGCAGTCAATCCTTTGCAATCCAGCAGGCCTTGAGGGCAAAATGGGAATCAGGGCCATGGCAGAGGACACAAGGGTGGAAGGGGAGGCCCTGCTGCTGCTCAGGGATGCTCAGTGCCAAGAGCCGTGTGGGATGTGCGTTAGAGGACAAGAGGAGTGTCCTTCTGCAGAGAGAGATGGAGCGAGCAGGGCAGCTGGGAGGTGGTAGGGCTCCGAGTGGGGGGAGATGAAAGGAGGAGACACTGAACACAAGTATGCACGCCTCCAGGTCTCCAAAGGCTAAAGCTGTTAAACTTTGGAACCACACTAGCTCCAGGAAATAGCTGAAGTTCACATCCTATCCTCACAGTCTGCATTTAGCTGCACATTTACTCTTAAGTTTATTTTTAATTTTATGGCTGGTTCACATGCCACTTGTTGGCCTATGCTCCTGGCCCTGCCATATTACTTGAGAGTTTCAAAGAACACTTTTCTTTTTCTTTCTGGTAGTACAATGCTAAATGACATTCATAAGCTTGCATGTTCTCCAACTTTCCTTAGTTGTTTATGGCACTTTTTTTCACATTTCTATAGTAACTTTTATTTCAGGAATACACAAGAAGACAAAGTAAGGAAGGTAGTTAAGAAGTTAATTAAAGTTATTAAATTATAATAACTCAGAATTTTTTTGCTTTATTAACAAGATTAAGTGCTTTAAATCATAATGAATCCAGGAATGGAGGAAATAAACCCTTGACTAAGTCCCAGCACTTCCTAAAACTGGGGACCTCAATTGGCACATCTGAATCCTGCACAGAGTGGGACCTGGTCTGAGGAGGCTAGCACTGATTCTTTATTATCTGCCCCTGTAGGGGCAGAGGGAGGAAGAAGATGGGGAAGAATGTGTCCAAGATCTCCAACCTCTTAGCATTGCACTGCAGAAGAAGGACGAGGAGCAAAGGGAATTCCATCAGGGGATGTTCCTTTAGGTTTTCCTGACCCATTATGGGACTAGAGGAGAAAATCCGTCATCCAAGGGAACATCTGTAGCAGATGGATTTTCCCCACAAACACCAGAAGAATCTGAAAACCCACAGTAGCTGCAATGATGGCAGTTTTGACAATAATATTCATCTTGGCTGAGGTCAGGAACACACTTCTCTGAATGTGGAACATTCATAGGGAGTTAGTCATAAAAACCCAGACAGCAAAGCCAGCCGCAGAACGGAAGATTTTACTGTGTATCAGGGCTGGAGCTATGGTGAACTCATAGCACATTGAAAAGAAAATGTCCTTAGAGCATCTCAGATAGTACTGCTCAAAGCAGTACTCACATACTGCTCAAAGCCTTCACACAGTTGTCAGAGGCTTTTTTTAAAAAACTACGCTTTGTTTGCAGTAAGACTTTTAAATTGTTAAGTCCCATTGCCATTGTGCAGAAAATTTTATGATAGTTGGATGTGGTTTCAGAGGCAATTTTCAAAGAAATGTCCTAGTTCAACTCCTTAAAGAATCCTATGTTACGTGTATAGGAAACTCATGCATTCACCTCTGCTGTTAGTGTTAACACCTCTCACCAAACTCCTGCAAACAGTGCCCTTGTTCATGTGAAATCAGCAGTGACAATTTTTGCTGGATTTTTTTAAGTTCCTAAGTATGTGGTAGAAACCTGGCAGACACTGGGAAAAAATGAAGGTTTAACTGGCACCACAATGGTGTTAAAATGGGGATTAGTATTAGCATGTGCTTTGAATTCAGAGTAATAGAAGTAAAACCAGACGCGTTTTGTTTGGCATCTAATTCATGTCCCAGTGAAACTGGCATACCACCATTTGATCAGGCACGAAGCCATCCCAACAGATGGTCCCCAGCAGCAGCAGCCAAAAGACCATGTATGAACATCAAATGTGTTTGAGAAGGGCAGGACTCCAGGCTGCCAATGTCAAAATTGTTTTCCATTCCCAGCTTCCGTGCCGATGGCTAGTGGTGCTACGCAGTCCCTCTGCTGTACTGGGGACAAAACCAGCATCCTGGGGAGGATTTGTGGTCAGGAGCGTTGTCAGACCTTTTGTGCCCACCTTCATCTGGCCTCTTGCGGCAAGCCTTCATCATGTCAGTTTAAAAATGCTCCTGGACACACCATTTGTGTTCAAATAAAAAATTGGAGAAAGAGCAAGCTTCTGCTGCATGATATTCTCATGGCCTGTGTAGGCATAAGGGCACCAAGAGTGCTCACGGAATTCGTGCACCTGGGAGGCAGAGACACATTTCTTTCAGGGCCAAATGAAACGAGCACAGACAAGCACTTTCTGTGCCAGTGCCAGCCACTGCACATTGTAAGGAGAGGTTTTGTTCAGTTCGCAATTAGATGGCTCCTGAGCAAATCTGCTGCTCGTGTTCCTGGGCTGTAGGTTGTGAATTTGGTTTGCAGAGGTTTAATTAATCCAGTGTGGATCTGAATGAGCCCCAGCTCTTGACTGTCCCAGTCATCACATCTTTATGTACAGCAGTGCCATTCAGGCCCTGTTGAGCCCTCTGCTTTCCCATGTTGTACCTGTGCAGGGATGTGCCTTCATTACCAAAAAAGACTGGTGCACTGAGATTACAGCCCAAATCTCTGCTTTTCCCTCCCTTTTAAAATCTTACTCCAAAGCAGAAGGTGTTTATACTGCCAAACACTCCCCCTCTATCACATGACAGGAGAAAGGAGGAGGCAAGTGAGCCTAAAACCTGTGAAGAATGCCTGTAACACCAGTTGGGCATGATGTCCCCTGTGCCCACGAGCACCCAGCCCTGCCTGGGCACAGCCAGGGGCACGGAGCAAGAGTGGCAGCAGGAGCTGCCTCCATCCAGCTCCTCGTGGTCACATCTCTTGCTGGTGCTCTGTGCAAAGACAGGAGCACCCTGAGGCCACCGGGCTCCAAGGCTTGATCCCCACACCACACAGCACACAAGCACTCACTGGCTGTGAAGAGGGCTTTTTACCTCTTCTGCTTCATCTTCTACATGATTTTCCACTCTACGGGAGATTTTAGCCTTTTGAATTACAAAAGTATCCTAAAGTTCCTTTAGAGTTCACAGTACTGAGGATCAGCTTCTTTTTGCTTGGGTTCATGGCCTAATTGCCATCCATTGCATATTGTGGTGTTGTCCATCAGGGAGCTTCCTGCAGCTTAACAACCCAGACATGTAAGCTTCACAAGCATGCAAACATAGACATATGTATTCCAAATAACTTCTCTCATTGCTGAAGCGCAGCCATCCCGCCATGAATTGTGGCAATTTTTCAACAATGTGCAGCTGCATTACCAAACCGTGCAGGATAGGAAGCAAAGGATACCTCATTTCAAGGAAACCCAGGAGGAATCTGAGGTTGGCTCCATAGAATTAATCCCACGTGAATTTGTCTCCTGACCAGGTTAAATAGTTGGCAAGTAGAAAGGAAAGGAGAATATTTTTCGTTAATACTGGGGCTTTAATTTGCTTATATTTGAACCCTTTTGTGTGTATGAACCTTGAAAATAGCTTGTGATTCAACATTAAATGCTTTTGTGCAATTGTCCTGCCAAGTGAAACTTGTTTGAGCTTCACTGATGTTCCAATACCAACAGTTGATACAATCTGGCTAAACCTTAAATTTCCATTTGTTACGTTCCTTGAATGTTTCCAATACTAAATAAAGTGTCAAAAATGAAATGGATCTATGACTATGTTGGAGTGCAGAAAGAGGGGTTACATGCACTGATTTGTATATTCAGTGAATACCTGAAGGTCTTGAATCTGACTAGGGTGCCAGAGATGGTGCCAAACTAACTCCAAACAGCTTTTGCAATAGCATCTCCCCTCATAAGGCCTCAGGTAGACCAGCTCTAGAAAATGCTGACATGGTCAACATGGTGGCGCTTCCAGCAAAGACTTTCAGCACCACCTAATGAATTACAATTTTTTTTCCTGGCAATACCTGCAGGTCTGTGGGAATTCCTCCATCGCAGATGGAGCAAGCCTAGAGTCTGGGGCAAGAGAGAAGCAAAATATTTTTGCCTTTGCCCGCACTTTCGGAATGAAAGCTCATCTAGGAATGTCAGAAACAGTTCACTTGTAGTGATTTTAGTTTTGCTCAGGTTTGTTTGACTTTACAGGTACTTTATATTTTCTACAGCTTTGGTTCTGGGTTTGCATCAAGCAGCAGATTCTTTGTGGGTCTGACATAAAGCCCTGCTTATCAAGCTAGCAAATTTTCAAATCATCTTTTTTACCCATTTAAAGCTTATGCTGGAAAACAGGAAAGAGGCATTTCACAATTTTATCTTTCTGTTGGTGTTGGTGATATGTGGACACTTCCATATAAACTCTTAAAAGGATTGAAACAATGAAGTCTCCAGTGGTATCTTTGCCATTTCATCTCTTGAGCGACTTTTTTTTCCTCTTGTGAAAGTTTGCAACATTTTGGAGTGAGATGTGTGCCGTCACCACGCTTAAGGACTGATGCACAGAAGCAATTTCAGTTTATATCTCTTTAACTGGGTTCTTAGCAGTTCAGTTCAAATATTTACTGGACATATGCATGGGTTTTCCTTTTAAATTCTTCTTCCAGTGGGCAGAAGGGTGCTTTGCTTCCCCGAGCGTCCTCGTCCTGAGGTTTTGATAACCGGCAGAGAGGGTGGGAGAGTTATTCGAGCTTTCCAGAACTGTGCTGCCATCTCCCGATCAAACTTGAGGCTTCCCCTAATGAAAGCCTACTGGGACAAAGGCTAGCAACCTTTTCCCTTCTCTTTCCAGAAAGGACAGTAGAATTATAGAATCATTTAGGTTGGAAAAGACTTCTAAGATCTTTGAGTTCAGCTCTGAACGCAGCACCACCAGGTTCACCACTAAACCACTAAACTTGTTTTGTTGCTTGCTACTTGGGAGAAGAGACCAGCACCTACCTTGCTACAACCTCATTTCAGGGAGTTGTAGAGAGACGTAAGGTCACCCCAGGTTTTCTTTTCTCCAGGGTAGAGAACCCCAGCTCCCTCAGTCGCTCTGTGTAGGACTTGTGCTCTGCAAGGAACTCCATCCCTTTCCTCACACCTGCTCTGTTTGCCATGGATGCTTGTGCAGAGGTCACCCATGGGCAGTGGCACTGAGGCTGGGTTCAGAGGAGGACCAGAGCTGCTGGGAGCTGCTTTTGCTAAGGGTTCTCCCCAGTCTGCCTGGCAGGCAGCAGAGAGGATGGGCAAAGGCCTATTCTTTGAGTAGATGGTGAGTAACATTTTCTAAATGTTAGTTTTTGGGAAATTCAACCTCGATTTTTAGGAAAGCTTTTTTTGTTTTTCTGAAATGTCCTATCCCACCTTTTCCGATGCACTCACTATTTGCCCACGTCCATGACACAACTTTGAGACTTATATGTCTTTGTCTGCTTTCTTCTCCTCTCCCCACCTCAGTACTGAGACTTGTATAGTTCTCTTTTCCCTGAGGCTGCGTGAGGCTGCACCAGCCTCCGTGCCACTCGTGCTCCTCTTTTCCTTCCTTGTGGGGTGACTGCCTCGCTGCGTCCCTTTTAACCATGAGGCAAAGGGCACTTTTGGGGTTTCCCCCGCAGCACAAACACAGGGTGGTCCCCTCGGGAAGACGGCAGGCACGGGCACCCGGGGGCAATTGACGCTCCCCGGCTTTGCGAGGCACTGTTCTTACCACGGGTTTAGAAGCAGTGCTGCCGGCCGTGAGCCGCACTCCGAACCTCCTCAAGAATGACGGCCTTGCGCGCTCCGCGCCCCTCCTGCACCGCGCCCACTCCGCACCGTGTCTGCCCCGTGCGCACGCCTCCCCCGCGCCCGCCCCGCGCCCGCTCCGCGCCATCTCTCACTGAGCACCGCATCCCGCTCCGCGCCATCTCTCACTGAGCACCGCATCCCGCCC